>NC_092209.1:28607145-28656466 GCF_043381705.1 Parasteatoda tepidariorum | reverse complement strand
ATATATATATATATGCTGGCTTTCACCTGCGTGAAAGGGTTAAAAGGGAAGAAACAGAAAAAATTCATTTTCTCTCTGAAACCTATATTTTAGTTTGCTCATGCAATTAGCGTCAAAAAGTCAACTTGTTTTAGGATTGAAGTAAGCAAAACTAATGCGTGTTTCTAATTTGTACTTAAATTATTTATAAAAATCTATTGATGCATAAATCATTTGAAAACACTTTAAAATTCTAACTCGCGAAATGTGTTAATTATTTAATTCATAAATATACTAAGAAAAAAAAGATCATTCAAATAAATTAAGACGTTATGGCTTAAACTTATTAAAGCATTTACAAAATTCAGCATAAGTCAAGACGGTTCAGTGAAAGAGAGAGAGAGAGAGAGAGAAATTGCTTTTCTGCTGAAAGTCTGCTTTAAGTAATAGTTGTTTATAGTGAAGCTCTTAGGCGATGAAAATCTGACGCCAGCGATGCATTGAGAAAATGTGCAAACATTTCCAAATATATGAGAATTTCTCTTTTTAACTCCCATTTCTCAAACATTCTTAGAACCATTTTGTTGCCACCGCTCTTTTAGATTCTAATTGCAAATAACCTAATGTAAAAGACTTTTTTTAAAACTGAAATATCAGCAAAAATATTAAATCCAAAAAGTTTTATTTAGAAAAATTATAGTATGGATATGTATAGAGTAATAAGAAAAAAATATTTAACGCAAAAAAGTTATTTCTGTTTAAAATTCTAATAAGATTTTGATTATTTAATTCAATTACTTGTTTTTATTGATTTTCATGAAATTTAATCTTTAAAATTTTTTTTATCAACACACTTGGAAAGAAGACACAAAAAGTGCAATTTTTCACTGTCTTCATCAGTATATTTCTTCAAGTACTATTTTTCATCAGCAACAAATTTTTCTTCTACATATAGAGATCAACATCTACAGGATAATTATTCTACTAATTTATTCTTACCTTCCACCAATTTCTAAACTTTCCTTTAAAATTGGTTTCGAATGTAATTTCTAAACCAGCAGATGGATACATATTATAGAGGGCTAATCTGTCAATCTCATGACTGGCAGAACGGGGGTTCGAATCCCATCGCTGACACCTCAATATTCCTTCCATTCCCTTCAGCACATTAAAAGTGTCCTGCACTTCCAAAATTGTGACCCTTAGCTATTAAAAAAAACTGTTAAGAATTAAAAAAAATTTCTTTACCGTCGTAAGCGTATAAGCAGACCATACTACGGATTGGAAACAGTTGGCGAAAATTTCTATTGGCGTTGAAGAAGCATTCTCGCCAATCGCCAAACACCCGTGCGTTTATGTTCTTGTTTTGTTTTCGGTATCGCGTATTTATCATTCACCAAGTTAGATATGGATGCGACATTTCATAGTTTCAATGAAGCAGATTTACTGAAAAATTCTCGGATGTCATTACCAAAAATGATGGGAAAATAATGAAAACCGGCTCTTCTATTAAGTCATATAGTATATTAAGTCAAAAACTGTGAAATAAATTAAGTAATTAAAAACATAATTAAAAAATAACATAATTATCCGCTATTTTTTAATTACTTAATTCATTTAACAGTACTTACAAATCTATATATGGTACGTGCGATTGTTACAGAATAACCTGTACGCAATATGTGTAAATAAAATATATTTTCAAAATTGTGCATTATCTATTAATTGCATTTATTATTCTAATATTGAAAGAGTATCAAGGGATCTATGACCTTCATAATAAATTAAGTATTTACGAACTTTTATATATATTAAGAATTTATATTATATATTTTAGGAACAGAATCAATTTTTCACGACGTTTAAGATCTCTTCTCCTTGCAAAAAAAAATAATTCAATAAATATTTTTTTAACAATAAATGCTTCTAGTAATGAAACAAACTCCTTAAAACTTAATTTTTTATATAGTTTCACTCAAACTTGTTCTAAGATTCAGGTTAGCTCGACGTTTTCAGTTTGAACTGATAAAATAAAAAACACAGTCAAAGCTCACATAATAACTCACAATTGTTTTCCTAATTTACTTTTAATCAATTCTCATTAAATCAGATAAAATTGGATATCATTTTTATGAAATCAGATATTTTGATACATTCAGATTTAGTTTAAGATGAATAATTATCACTTAAAGTTTAAAACTAGTGACATAGATCATTAAAGAAAAATCCCTTCATTTGTACATTTTTTCCCTCTTGAAAAAAATTGCACATATATTTCTTTTGGCACTAGCGAATTTCCGATTACTTTAAAATTTTAAAAATATCTATTGTTTCATTTGCAAGAAATTATTACTTTAAAGCATGATAACATTTTTGAATACTCTAATTTTTTTCTAGGTAATAATATGTCTTTGTTAATTTCTAAAAAAAAATCTTCCTAAAAAAGTTTAAATTATTCTTTTATCAATATTGATTTAATAGAGAAATCACTAAAATAAAACAGGTTTTTTTTCTTACAATAAAAGCTAAATAGAATTAATTCTTCAAAATAGCGTTCCAATAAAACATGGCATCAAAATGTTACGCTATTTTTTGTAATTGGTTCATTAATAAAATACTTTTTTTTCTTCGCAAATACAATTCCTGTAAAAAAAATTAAATCTGTTATATCAAAAAACAAGATCGTTTTATAAAATATAAATTATTGCGTTTAATAAAATATAAATACATTGTATTTGCAAAGTGATCCTAACAATAAAAAGATTTTTTTCTTTTTTTATTCTCTACAAAAAGGAATTAATGATTTATTTTTACAACAATTTATTCATCACACACTTACAAATTAGTTCCCAGATGAACAACACGAGCTTACGCATTAACGCAAGTTGCATGAAAAATGTTTTCTTTTATTTAGGTAAAAATAATATANTATATATATATATATAATATATTCTCCAAAAAACTTAAATTCCAATTAATTTCTGAAAGAGATAGGACGAATAATTTATTTTGAAAAAATGAAATTTAAACGAAGACCACCTGCAGAAGCATTTATTAATTTATTTACTTATTTTATTCATAATGGCTGGACGAGGAGAAAAAGAATATCGAATTGCGGTTTAGGTTAATGTAATTTCGCTCTCCCACCACATTTAAGCGTTATCTTCGCCGATTCCAACAGCAATCGCCAAGTTTATAATCCGTGGTATGGTCTGCTTACACGCTTACCGCAAACTTTGCGGTTAATTGGATGGATAGATTGCTGCCGATTGTTTTGCCGTAATTTTAGAGTGAAAATTCTAACAGTGCTGAAATGCAGCGTGCAAAGCTATCTCGTTTGCAAAAACAGTTTTTAGATGTTGGCGATTCCAGCAAGTTAAAAAATAGAGCCTTCTAAAATGAAATTTCAAACCTTGCTCCACTCAGCTCGACAAATGTAGTTACAATTTCAATTTGAAAATACAAGGTGACAGAGGTTCGATTCCCAGCGGTGGCTGGTTGATATAAATTCTGTTTTCGGCTCTCACAGTCGCATAGTGCAGATTTAAAATATGCTCAGTGGTAGACGGATCATAAGTTAGAACCAGCTTGACTTCGACTAACCGTGGGTGGTTTCCGTGGGTTTCTTCTCCATGTAACGCAAATGCGGTATAGTTCCATCAAAAAGTCCTCCTCGAAGGATAATTTGTTCCAATGCTTGACTCAGGAGTTCCCTTGTCTTCTGGGTTGGATTCTAAATTACAAGGCTGTGGAGTTGAACATTGTTAGTCATAAACTCAGAATTGGATCGCCTGTTCAACGTCGGTTATAAAATAATACTTGAAAATACAAAAAAAGTCTATATTGAAAAAAAATTTGATAGGCAGTTATTAATTTTAATATTCATTCTTTGTAAACAGCTTATGCGTTCGTCAGGTGAAGCAAAAACAGAAAACTAATATTATCTTTCTTCTCCAGTTCTCTCCATTATATCTCCACAGAAAATCCCTGTCTCCCAGTGAAAGGTCACCATGTCGTCTTAAGAAACTGTCCTTACTTTCTTAATAATTAATGGCTTCTACTCCCCACAATGATGCAATCCGCAAATATTGACCAACAATTATTTTCCTAGTAACCGTATGACGTCAAAGCCGGGATCCTTTGATGGATTATTTCATGAATGAATGGGTTTATGAATTCTATGTACTCAACAAGTAGGGGTTTTTATTTGGCTATATTTGCTGCGTTAAAATTGAAAAAAGTATGAAAAAAAATTAATCATGAAGAACAAAAAGCATTAATAAATTATTCATCATTTGAACTAAGAGGAAAAACAAATTCAAGTCTTCATATACTGTTCGATTAAAATTATTTAATTATTTCAAAATTATTATTTAAGATTGACAATAAATTCTAGGGAATAATTACTGACACTATTGCTGAATAATTTCTCTCTGACGAAAAAAAAGATTAACGAGATTTTATAGCAACGAAAATAAAAAAAATATTTTAAAAACTAGTTTATAAATGAAGTTGTTATGGTGACCGAGCAAAGTGATTAGGTTTGAAATTTATTAGGGGGGCTACTAGGGGGGTTATTTATTAGGGGGGCTACTATTCTACTAGGTGGTTAAGCTCCCTGTTCACTGCCGCTCACCAACCGCGATGATTGCTTCATAATTGTTTCTTGATAATGTTGTTGTTGTTTCTAATGCCACTTGCAACAGTAGCAAGCCTGCTTGGTGAAACCGAGCAAATTTAAAGCAGGGGGTGCGTTTCTTGTTTTTCTGTGGCGTCATCTATGGCCAAGAATTCGTCTTCAGTCACACACACGTCATACCTGTTTATAGGGCGGACCCATTCATACATCCATTCATTCATCCACAGATCATAATTTTTGACTTGGATCAGGGAACGATCGATCTCCAATCCAGTACCCCCAGAGGTATTGATTTGTTATGGGAACATGGAGGACTTTACGACTCGACAGATTCAACATGCATCAGTCACCATTTACTACACGGGGAATCTTCGGGCGGCGGGGTTCGAACCCACGAACTCTCGGACATGGGCCCAGTGCGCTACCGACCATGCTATCCCGGCCCAAATTTCTTGATAATAAAATTATCCAATGATACAAAACTTAAACTTTAACCCCCCCATGGGGTGGAATGTAGGGTAATTAAAATTTTTTAATATGATTCCCCATTTTTTATTGTATTTTCGGATTCTCCAGAAAAAAAAGTAATCCCTATTTGAGTTGTAGGTTTATGCATTTTGCTCAATAGATGCGGATGTAACCAAGGAAATTAAAATTGAGAACTAACTTTTTAAAATGTTTAAGAAATATCCATTACATTGAAATAAATGAAACTAGAAATGTTTTGTTATTTTTCCGAAAAACAAATAAAGGAAAAAATTATTTCAACGTATCTATTTTTTATCTTCTTAATCTGATGGGGTCTGAGATTCGCCATATTTAATAGCTAGTACCCAATTTTTATTATTATTATGTATGACAGCTTTTGTGCTTGTCTGTTTTAGCGCTATTTGTAAAGCAAAATGCATAAAGGAACAACTCTAGTAAGGCTATTTTTTTTACCCTAGGAAACCCGAATCCGCTATAAAAAATAAAGGTTCATATTTAAGATTCTGAAGCTTCCCCCTTCCACCCCACCTCCAGTGAATGGAGTGAAAGATCGAATTTGTATTATCATAGGATAACTTTTTAAAAAAAAACATTGAATGTGTCTAGTTTCACTTTTCGATCCGGTGTATATTTCTCAAGATATTTGACCGTTTCCAAACTTTTTTTACGCTGTGTATTTATCTATGGTCGATGACCTATAATATAAATCGGAATCAAACGTTGTTTTTACATGTTGACTACTGCACGGTCTCCTCTATAACTGATAAGTAGAGCCCGGATTTTGATGACCTAAAAAATCTCAACTAATGCCCTTAAAAAGTGTAAAGAATTCCCTTAAAAATACTGTAAAAATGCGAAAATAGCGCTAAAAATGCCTTATGACTTAAATAGAGTAAAAATATTGAACTAAAACAATGTTTTACTCTTTAAAATTATTATGAGGAATTTCAAAAAATATAAAGCAATGCAGTACTTGTTCTACGTTCATTAAAGTTTGAAAAATATGTTTTATATCCTAAAATAAAAAAAAGGAAAGCTGTAACAAAGAATTACTTCTAAAGATTTTATATCAATCAATAATGGAAAAACATAATGGCATGCAGGTGGTATTGAAAGTTACAATATGAAATGTAAAATTAGAAGACAAATCTTGCATTTCATGTAATAAAAATACCCCAAAAAATAATAAAAATTGGAAAAAATTAACAAAAAACTTAAAAAAATGCTTTAAAATGCAAAATACGCCCCAAAATTTAAGAAAAAATGCCCTATTAATCTAAAAAATGCTCCAAAGGACAAGAAATGTCCAAAAGTGCAAAAAAATGCAAATGTCATCAAAATCCGGGCCTTACTGATAAGTATCAAATCAAACATTTTTTGGGATTTTTTAATTAAATAATTTTTAATCTTGATTCAGAAAAGCTGCTCATCGTCAAAAATCACAAAATAAATTGCAAAGCAACTGTGGAAGGTGCAAAACGACAATAGTTCAAAACTAAAAGACTGTGTTGCATATAAGCTACAATCACACAATAGATAGACAACAGATGTTCTATTTATAACAACTCTAAATTATAATTTGAAGTGACTAAGAAATGCAAGTTGTTTAATATCTTCGTGGAACCTAACTCTCTCCCCTTCTAATTAGAAATTCAGCAACCAAAACAAGCAAAAGGCACAAATTTTATGACAAAGCTATTAGAATTAGTATTCTAATGTTTCCGTTCAAGTCTTTAGAAAAGGAGATGCGTCTTTATTAACTATGCAAATGAATACAGGGGCTTGCTTACCACTAATCCACGTGGAGTTAGTAATTGTGACTCAAGCGGTTTAGACAGCAAATAAGCCCTAAAAATATTCTAAACTGAAACTCCCACTTAAGAATTGTAGTTCTCGATAGGAAATTGTAACCAACCGTTAGTTAAGCCTAATTGGAATTCATTTTAGAATTTAGTTGTTAAACCGAAGAGTATTTATATTTTATTTCAAAATCAAATGAATATTTCATCTATGAAAAAGAAGAAAGAGAACAAGTACTTATTAACGGCTAAATAAGTTAACGCTAAACGTTTTAAATAAGCGTCTTCCCTCCAAATTCCCTATGAAAACTTAAAATATTTAAGAATAGTATATGGAATCCAATTAAGTAATTAAATTTTATCTCAAAATCAAATGTATCTCTTATCAATAAAAAAAAGATGAAAGGGAACAGGTATTTATTAACCATACAAAAAAATACAAACGAGATAAAAGAAAATATGGTTACAAATTATTAGTGTGGGACTTGTTGCTACACCTTAGAAATGATTAAAAATAAACCTCGCAAAATTTTAAATTTGAACTCTACAGTAGCATTGGTTAAACAGTTATTTTTAGCCAAATGTTATGGAAATTCAGTTAGAATATTAAATAGGCATCCCAAAAGGTAAATATTGGTAATTTTGACGAAAATGTCGAATTTTTTATAGTCTATGTTTGAAATTTTGTTCATCAGTTTTGAATGATTGAGAATGAGTGTTGTGATTTCTAATTATATTATTCATCTAAAATAAACTGTTTTAGTATTTTTTTGGCAATTTCATACTTTGAATGTGCTTTCAGAAGAATGGTGAATTGGAGAGAATTTCCTTACGCGAACACACATTTAAAAATAAGTATATTATAAGACTCTTTTAAACTTTGTATGTAGATTATAAATGTTAGCTATGTTTGAGCCAAAAGCTGTCTTAGAGTGAATTTAATATTTTTTATTATGATTTAAGTAAGAATGTTTAAAACTTTTCTTTAAAAAATCAATATTGAGCAATATATTAAGCTCTATTTCTTTTTATAGTTGAAGATTTTTAAAGACGTTAGTTCAAAAGACAAGTAATGATATAATGGATCAAGAAAAAAAAATATTTTAGTGCTTATGAATTTTAATTTTTTGTATTTATGAATTTTAATGGTCTGTAACAGTGGAATCGTTGTGTAATTTGTCTGTAACAGTACAATTAGAGTTTAGTTGATAGGAAGCAAAGCGTTCCAACTTATCATATTTTAAAAGGATATAATTTTAACTGGATTCTCAACTGCAATATCGAAATACATTATCTGAATTGCAACAACAGAATGAGGCCATATAATATTTTAACGAATGATTAACTATTTCCCATGATTTGCACTTGAACTGCTACATATTACAATAATTTTAACCCTCAACGCACTGAGGTAAGACCGGCGGGAAAACAGCAATTATTTTACTTTAGTATATGCTCATACATAATATATGTTCATATAAAATATATATATGAATTTTATATCTTTATAAATATTGTATTTTTCGTTAAAATGCTCCTCGGGGTATTATGAATTATCAATAACATTGATATCTCAAACAGACAGGCATTTGAATACACTGTGCGTTATTTTTTTTTATTTTATTTTTTTTTTAAATTTTATTTCCAATGAGCTGCATAATCGGTCTTGCCGATGAGCAGACCTAGTGAGTTCTCCAGAGGTGGTATCCACTCTTTCAGGACCACCACAATGGGTGAGATACCGTTGGTCATGTTAATTTGGACGTCTAGCTTCTGCCACACTAGATGGCAGCACCGAGACTCTATTTGGATGCTAAAGTGCACTAGGAATTTTAATTTTGCCGGAAATGCCAAGAGCCACTGTGCGTTATTGAGTAATCAATTTACAAACAGAAACAAAGCACCATGTTCTCTTAAAAAACTCATTATCACTTTTTAATATTTATATAGAGATCATTTGGGGTTGCTAAATTTCGGAAAACCGTAATACAGAAGAAATATAATTGTGTAATTATGAAATTCAAAAATCAATAATAGACTGTGCTTTAATAATCTTACATTCACAGAAAATTTTGAATAATAAAACATAATCGTAATTAACAATGACAACCTTTAATAAATTTTTCTGGATTTACAAACATTATCACGAATAAAAAATATGATAAATAATTACTTTTACTAGTAATTAATAATGTTTTGATTTTAAATTAAGTTATGTTTAGTGCACTAGATTTAAAAAGAAAATTGCATTTTCTATTATGAGCTAGAATCCGGATACCTGAAGAAAAAAAATTCATTACATAATTATCATCATTGTATTATTTAAGCTATCTCTTGAACTTGATCAAATAATTTACATTTAAATTACATCATAATGACTAAAACAATTAAAGTGCGATTTCAGTAATAACTTATAAATTATTGATGAATCTATATCCCTGGGGAAATCAGAAACGAAGAAACCAACTTAGGTATTCGAATTTAAGAGTCAATTTAAATTAAATCTTGAAGACAATAACTAGTTTCTTGGTAACAAATGTATGTTTTAATATATAAATCTAGGGAACAAATTTTTTGCTGCATTTATGCAAATACTTGATGTTCCCTAATTCGGGTGAGGGGATTTCAAATGTGAAATTAGTTTTGCTCCTAAAGCTACAATTTATTTAAAAAAGACATTTTTAGCCAATTTTTTGTTGAAATAAATTAGTTTAAAAACGTTATATATTGTATAGGGTCACGTAAAAAGTTGCATCAAACTTCTAGGGGTTCATAATAGGTTGCAAACCAGTTCATAATAGGAAAGTGACCGTAGTGGCGTAGAACGACATTGCAGTACGGCCATGGGTTTCGATGCAGTTTTATGCCTGATGATTTACCCCCAAATGAACTCCCCTAGGAGTTTGCCGCAACATTGACACGACACCCTTCCAGTTACAACGTTTTTGAATTTTTACATTTTGACAATAAATATCATTTGAAAAAAAAATGGAGGTAGGAAAGAGAAATCGACAACAGATCAAAATCAGCGTTACGAGAAAATGTTATTTCTTCATCTAAATCATCTTAATTTATTATTCAAAGTTAAACGATTTCTCACACTTTTTTATTCACAACCTGTCTCTTAATATATTTTTAGTTCAAGTATGCATGAATTAACATTTTAACATTTTCTCCCTTACGAACTGTGAGAACCACATTATTACTCCCCCGACTTATTTTATGAACCAATTTAACTACTAACGTTTCCCTTTTTTTGCGTGTGACCTGAAGTCATCGGGATTATTTTGCAAGATTTTCCCTAATTTTATTCAGAAGCACTTCAATTTTGTGCCACTTATATTAGTGCTTTCTTGCTAATAATGGTTAAATAAATATTGATGCCCTCTTCCCCTGCCTAAGACCTGTTTTTATCCTACCTCTCGGCAACTTCCTTATGCATATATAACACAAAAAGCTTAATCAAATCTTTTTCTGTTATTTCTTTATCTAAATTATCTTAATTAATTATAATTTATAATTAATAATTTATAATTAATTAATTATTATTTATAATTAATTATTTATAATTAATTAATTATAATTTGTAATTAATTAATTATAATTTATAATTAATTAATTATAATTTATAATTAATTAATTATAATTTATAATTAATTAATTATAATTTATAATTAATTAATAATTTATAATTAATTATAAATTCAATATTCAAAATTTATTATTCAAAACGAAATGCGCTTTCATAATAGTATTTGACATCCGGTATTTTAGTTCAAATGTTAGATTAACGAATGTAATATTTATCATAATAAGTTTTTCCTGTAAAAAAAACATGAAATCTCGAGAGAAACTTCTCACAAATTATTCTAGTCTATCATAATTGTTGAATTATCCCTTGTTAGACAAGTGAACATATTTACTTGTGAACTTTCCCGTTTAAAATCCTCTACGTAAAAACGATGCACGTTGTTTTTCTGAGTGATTTGTTGCGGTTCTCTCACCCATATGATGTAATAAAATAAATAGCATATGTCAGTTGTCTTGCCTGAACCTCTGTAACTTTTGCAGTGTTGCACAATTTGCGCAACTTAGCGTGTTCCCTGGGTGTTAATGAAGCGAAATAACAGCGCAGCTTCGTTACTATTAGCATAAGTCAGATTAAGAAAGCGAAATTCGAGAGAAGCTTCGCCAAGTGTGGTAACTGATTCCGCAATTATTCTCTTTTGCAACCCTAATCGGGACAATTTTGAAACCGCTTGTCGTAACTTTCTTTAGATATATGGACTGTAGTCGCAAGAGATTATAAAACGATTTCAAAAGACTTTATATCCTTTTGCAGTATCGTTTTCGCGAAAAATGCTCTCATTTTCCCCACTTCGCAAATTCTATTCTTTAAATAAAAAATAAAGCATATTGAAATAATTTAGAGTTAGAAAACACTCGACAGCGATAATTTTTCGAGCATCGCAACATAAATTAAATTATAACATAGTATGCTACATAAAAATTCGAATTCTTAATTTTAACATTAAGAGAAGACATAAAACAAAAATAACCTTAAGGAAAATTAATCTTGTGATTTCTTTGAAATCTCCGAAATAACCCTTTAAAGTTTCCGCATTATTAGCTGTTTCAAATTATATTTAAACATACCGTCTGTGGAGTAGCGACCCTTGTTCTAAGAATACTTAATTGCAACAGAAAACTGATACTTTGGAAGGAGGTATTAAATATACTAAAGGTATTAAGGAAGGAAGCCTGAAACTTAATTTGAGTTTCTCCTTCACTGAAATTAATAATTATTTCTCCATCGAGATTAGTTGTATTATTAAAACTTTCATCTTAGTGAATTATTAATTCTCTCAGATTTGGGAATAACCATCTAGGGAATAATGGAGTAAAATTTTAAGTGGTCTGGATATTTATTGTATTATCTAAAATTTTAAAAATGCTTGTTTGATAGGTGTTCCGAGAATTCATGATTTTTTTCGAAATATTTTTATTATTATAGTCTGCATGCATATTAAGATCCAATTTCATTATTAATTATGCAGTTATTTTAGAATATTATGTTTCATTTCATATATTCATAGATCACTTTAGTACATTCATAGATTCAATTTTCATTGTCAATTTTAATACATGTTTATATATTTTTAACAAAATAATATAGCTCTTTCTTTATACTGTTTTAAACGTGTAAATTACTTATCTCCCAACATTCAAACCTTTACTTCAAATGAGGAAATATCTTCGTAAAATTCTCGCATCTGATGTTTCTAGTTCAAAAATACATACACTTAATTGCTTCTTTCTGTATGATTTTAACGCAACAAAACATTTAAATATAATAATTTCTAATAATATTTAAATAGCAACAATTTGTATTAATAGTATTTTAAATATGTATTAATTTGATAGCAATCTTTTTTCCCGTCAGTTTATTTCCTTAAGCCATTAAAATAATAAATAGATAACAGTTTGTTCTCTTTTTTCAAGTTATTATCTTCATTAATGATGATTATTTGATATTAGTCTATTCTATGCTTCAAATTGTTACCCCGAATTACTAAGGAGATAAATTGATATTAATTTTTATTTTCTTCAAAATAACTATCTATACTATTCCAAATTATTCAGATAATTATTTAAAGATACTAATTTTGTACTATCTTTAACATCAAATTAATATCCCGATAATTTACGATAATTAATTGATAGTTCTGTTTTCATATCTCCTCAAATTACTACACCCAGCCATTAAGACAGTAATTAAGTATCACATTTATATAGAAAATGTCATTGTTTATCCCTTCTATGAATCTTTAAATGATAATTTTTATTTTATATTAAAAAGCCTTCGAAAATGACCCTTAAAAAAAATTTTCGAAATAAAAGCCACCTTTTAAAATATTATTGCCTTTATAAGTAGCGTTTTTTTTCCTGGTGTGAAACTATCATTTCGGTTTCTGACAAACATTTGACGTAAGGAATTGTCATTAAAATCCGGAAATATCGTTGTTTGCTAAGAAAAAGATGGCTCATTTAATATATCAGATGGAAGCAGCATCCTGGAGAAGAAAAAAAAAAGATCAATAAATATCTGTTCTTGACATCTAAGAGATATCATATTTATGTTCTTGACATCTTTCAGACGAAACTTTTTCTCCGGTGTTACTTTTATTGCTCATGAAAAAGGACAAAAAAGTAAGGAGAAATATAATGCTTTAGGAATGAGTTTTTTTTTTCTTTTCCCAATAAAACATTCAAATTTTTCTTCCTATGCCTAATCAGAAAAATAAAATTATTTTTTATCTGTAATAATAGAAAAAAATTGTTGTTTATTTGTCATGATTCTCTATTATGAATTCCAGAAACGTTCAAAAATTTAAACAGCAATTGCAAGAGGCAATTTTAGTTCTCAATCCTAAAAATCATCTAAATATTTTAAATAGTTTCTTCTTATTTCTGATTGTTAACCTTAAGTGACTTATACACACGCGCGAAATAAAAAATGCACTACCCTGAATAACTTTTGATCCAATGACGGGATCTTCACGATCTTGGACTCAATCTTAATGGTTCAAAAGGGTGACCTCCAATATACTTAAGTAACGAAATCAGACACGAAAACGTACTTTCTCTGAATAAACATACCTTTTATCGGCGGATTCCCAAAATATAGGGAGTAGAAGAAATCTGGGAATATGGTCTCAATATTTAGGTCAGGAGAGCTGTCCTACGTTTGGACCCCTTGATGCTAATTTTGCTTTTTGCTTAATTCACCATAACTTGAGAAATTTTTAAAGCAAAAAAAATCTGCACATAATTATAAAATTCGTTTAGCCCCAAAAATTCATGCAAAATATAGTTTTTATTGAGTATTTATAAATTTTTATTATTTTACTTAATAAAAGTCGAAAAATTTTTACATAGTAAGGCAGGGGTCCCCAACCCTATGCCCGCGGGCACCATGGCGCCCATCGATTGGTCTAAGTCTGCCCGCTGCTTGTTCCCAACGATAAAATATTTCATTTTTCCATTTTAACCGCTATACAATTTTTTTGCTTTTTCAATATTGATGATAAACACAGACATACCTGCCAACTCTCCCAGATTTTGCGGGAGATTTTATTTTCATATTTAAAGTGGTAGTAAATATATACTATTTTTTCTTTTATAAATTTAATTTTTAAATGATTTTGATCACCACTATTCTTACAAAAATTAAGCTTATATATTAATATGCGTTACCATCATGGTTTTCAACTTAATTTTTTTTCAAATACAACGTATTTGTTTGCTTAAAATTGAAGTTTTAATTCCATTTTAATACCACTGGGAAAAATGATAATGGAAGGGATTAAAAGTTGGCAGGTCTGCACAGAAGAAGAAGCCCATCCAGGTTGGTGAGTTGCTAAAAGAAGCATTTTTTACTGATGCTGATTACTTATTTGAGGGATTTTCCAACAAAAATGAGATCATGTCAGCAAAAGAAGATTTACAGTTATCAGGTAATACTGTTACTAGAAGAATAGGAGCCATTTCAAACGATATGCAGACTCATTTGAAGAGTGATATGAAAATATGTGAATGGTTCTCACTACAATATGACGAGTCTACAGACACATCACAGTTAGCAGTTATACATGGTGAAAATGGTATTTATTGATTTTACAGTAAAAGAAGAGCTACTAAAAATATTGCCCATGAAAGGACAGACAACGGGTGAGAATATTTGTAAAACATTTAGAGCATATGCAAGTTTGATAAATATGCCTCTCCAGAAATTGTCCCCGATAACCACTGATGGGGCACCAGTGATGGTGGGAAACGTGAATGATTTTATTGCTCCCTATATAAAAGATGCGTCATTTCTAGATTTTATGTCTTATCATTGCATTATCCTCCAGGAAGTTTTGTGCTGTAAAGTACTACCATTTGGACACGTAATGAAAATTATTACAGTCAACTTAATTCGAGCAGCTCTTTTGCAACATCGACTTTTCAAGGCCCTTTTAAAAAATCCTGATGATTCGGACAGCATTTAACATATTGAAGTACTCTGGCTCAGTAAAGGCAAAGTACTTGATTGATTTATACATTAAATTGAAGAGATAAAAAATTATCTTGCAGCCAAAAATTACATATTTTTACAAATAAGAGATCCTCTTTGGCTAGCAGATTTGTCTTTCGTAACAGACATAATGGAAAAACTAAATAATTTAAACTTGGAGATGAAGGGAAAGGACAAACATATAGCAAGAATGATAGGGGCTATAAACTCGTTCAGAGCTACGCTAGTTTTGGGGATATCACATTTGAAAATGAAGTCTCTTGTGCATTTTCCAAACATGAAAAAAAAATGATGATTCAAGATCAATTTGAAAAGCGCTTTCAACAATTAAATATCATCGAGCCTATGGTCACCTTTTTTTGTAAATCCTTTTACCAACAAAATAAAAGCAACCGGAATAGCAATATGCATTTTAGAATTTCTTTAAGTAAGGCGAGAAGAAGTGGAGATAGAAATTTGGATCTTCAGAATGACATTATCCTCAAAACTATTGTATCAGATGAAAAATTCTGGAATATAGTTGACAGAAATAAATTTCCACTTTTAAAAAGAGCAGCATATAAAATAAAGTCGTTTTTTGGTTCCACATACTTGTATGAATCATTGTTTTTGACAATGAATATTATAAAATCAAAATATAGATCATGACCTACAGATGAACATCTTGCGGATTGCTCGCGAGCAGGATTTTCATCATATTCTCTCAATTATGAAACGCTGGCCAGTGAAATGCAAGGGCAAAGATCAAATTGTCTGTATTTTATATATTTTATAAATAATTTTTATGCTTCGTATGTTTTACTAGCAATTTAGTATTTATTTTACGCAAGAATATTAATACTAATTATACTCACATGTTAAATTAATTTTTAACGGTTTTTTTTTGCATTACACGTAATGTGTATTATTACCTATGTCTACCAACTATAAATTTATCTTAAAAAAATTAATGGTTCCCGCCATTCGACCGATATTCTGCTATTTGCTCTTAGGTATAAAAAGGTTGGGACCCCTGTAGTAAGGGATAAAAGTTTTTTCATAATTTTAAAAAGTGTATTTTCACATGTCAAATAACAAAATTTGAGCAAAATCAGTTGAATAGTTAATGAGAAATTGAATTTTAAATATACGACTTTTTTAAAATTAGATTTCTCAGTAACTATTCAATGGATTTCGCTCAAGTTTTATATCTTGCCAGGTAAAATTGCATTCTTTAAAAATCATGTAAAATATTGTATACCTTATAAATTAAACTTTTTTTTGACTATTATTAAATAATATAATAACGAAACAATAAAAATGTAATAAATATGAACAAATATTTTTTTTTTTTTTATTTTTTTTTTTTGCTAGAAAATATCTTTAACAAATTTTATGACTGTGCGCTTCTTCAATTCGTCCAAAAGATTCTTCAGAAATGGAGAAATACTCAAGAATTAAAACTAACATTTTGAGGTCCAAACTTTGGATCGCTCTCCTAACCAAAGTATGGCGACCATCCCAAATTGCGACTACCCTCTATATTTTGGGGAACAAAAATCTGAAGCCGTCGAAAAAAAAGGTATGTTTATTCAAGTGCTTTTTTGTGTCTGATTTCGCAACTTAAAATATCGTCTGCACTAATTAATAAGCACATTTGAGGTCACCCCCTCGAACCATTAAGATGGAGTCCTAGAACGCGAAGATCCGATCGCTAGATTAAAAGTTACTCAAAGTGGTCTTTTTTTTTTTCAGCATTGTAGAAAATGCTTTCAAATAAATACTTCATTAGGCTATCAAAAATACTGCGTCCAATTAATCAGAATGAGTGTAACTAGTGAAGTATTACTATTACTTAAAAAAAAATTAATACTATTTTAATTATAGTGCAAAACATTACATTTAAAATATCACCGACAATATTGATAAATTGTTATTTGGCAGACATTTGAAAATAATGTGAACACACGCAGACTATCGTAGCCTGCGTGAGGCTTTAAGTTTGTATTCGCCACAAAAATAGATTTTAAATTTGCCTATTGTAAATATATTTAAAGCTTCAAAATACCTTTTATTTTGAAACTAAATAAGAAAATATAAGGTACTTTTCGTTTAGCCGGCAAGGAAATTCAACTATTTTTTAACATTTTATTTAATTTAATTTTTATGTGTTTAAAAAATTAAATAAAAAAGAATAAAAATAAAAGTTGGTGGAGGTCTTTTTTCTTGACGATTTTTCGCGTGCGCCCAGCTAACCAAAAAAAATCAAAATATTTGAAACATTATGATTTAAAATTTGGTGCCTAGATTTGGTAGAACACATTTCAATAAAACCCAAAATTATCTTAAAATATTAATGAAAGTTTTTATAAATAAGAGCATTTTGATCACATAACTTATTGTAAGGTAGCATGAATAACGTAGAATCCCTGTTCCGCTTGAAAAAGTCATTTTGGAGTGGCTTAATTTTTAAATAATGTCTTACGTCATGTAATTCTTCGTTATTTAAGCAGCTTGTCAATTAGCAAGCCTTCTATGGGAACTTAAGCAAATTTTTAAGGCAGAGGGTGCGTCTCTTGTTTTTCAGTGGCTCCATCTATGGCCGAGAATACGTCCTCAGCCGCGCACACGTCATTGCCCGTTTTACATGGAGGGCCTGTTCATTCATATACAGATCGTAATTTTGACCTGAACCGAAGAATGATCCATCTCCAATTCAGTACCCCCAGATAAATTGTTTTGTTACGATAATTTAAAAGGACTTTGTGACCTCGACAGATTTAAAGAGACCAGTCATTAATTAATATGCGAGGATTCTTCAGTCGGAGGGATTCGAACTCTCGATCTCGCAAACAAGAGCCCAATGTCCTACCAACCACCGGCTCATTTATATAATTCTCTAATGCAGAACATGCGTCAACAAAATAGCGGTGAATAAAAGTGTACAACAGAAAAACATCTTCACCGACTTTTAAGCACTAAAATAATACAACATTAAGAAAATAATATATCATAAATCAATTTTATAAACTTTAAGTAACTCAAAAAATATATAAAATATTGACTATACAATACGACATGGTCAGCATTTCTTAAGCGCTTTTTTTAAAAAACTGAACTTGCTTCTCAATATTTATTTTAGAGCTCCTTTACTTTTTTTTAACGCATCAGATAACAGCTTGAGTTAACACAAAATAAATAACGAAACGAGATAAGAAGATATTTTTATATCTTTTATGTCAATAACATATTGGGAAATAAAATAATCTTTCTATTTTTGTATATTTCCTGCCGAAATGAAATGGAATGCAATAAAAAAAGATTAACAAAAATTGTATTT
This sequence comes from Parasteatoda tepidariorum, assembly GCF_043381705.1. Taxonomy (NCBI): domain Eukaryota; kingdom Metazoa; phylum Arthropoda; class Arachnida; order Araneae; family Theridiidae; genus Parasteatoda; species Parasteatoda tepidariorum. Next base: position 28,638,161 of record NC_092209.1, on the reverse strand, counting down.
TTCGAGTTTGATTTATTTATTTAAGATTTATTCATTTATTTAATTATTCATTTTTAAATTTTATAAATATTTTTCTTCCTTGATGGGTAGTTTATGTATAAGATTATGAAGCATTACCGTCTTGCTAAAACCTACTACACTATTCGAATAAATGAACTCTGTTGAACTACCATATTTTTCAAATTTACGGTATTCATTACAAGATAAAATGAGCCATATTATCGCGCTTCTTCAACTTGATTGTACTGAAGATTTGATGTCAACTTAAAAGCAAAAATGGTTGGTTTTTAAAACTTATTAATATCGAAGCAATTTTGTACCTTATTATGGTTTAAGTTTTAATTTTAAATCAATTGGTACCAGAATTAGAGACAAACCGAGAGTAAAGACCGTGACTTGCTTTAATAGAGAGATTTTGCTAAGCGTTGCGGTTCCTTTTCTGGATTGGGTTCAAAATTACAAGGCTACGGAGTTGAACATTAGTAGTCGTAAACCCAAAAATTGGGTCGGCTGTTCAACGAAGGTTATAAAATGTAAAATAAATAAATAAAAGTAAAATCCAACAAAAGAAAAGCTAATAAAATCGATAAAAATCAAAGGAGTAATTGAATCTTCGTTTTCAAGGAGTCTTACTGACATTTTTGATCATATTCTTCTTTAATGTTGCATAAACTTTGTATAAATATTTCAAATTTAATTGCTAAAACGTGTAGAAAAATGGGAATATAAATATGCATTTTTTTTACTTATGATATGCAAGTCATTTAAGAAAATAACTTTTCCTTGTTAAAACTCACGCAGCATTCTCTTTTTTAAGAAAACCATTTAGGTTTAGGGACTTTTAATTAAATGTTGGTAAAGCAATTAATTAAATTTTTATTTTATTGTAATTTCGAGAAAAAGTAATTCTTCGATAAATAACAAATACAAAAATTTCTAAGAATAGTTTCAAATTGCATCATTTTCTTTAGAATTTTTTTTATTCCTCTGGATTTACAATGTTTTGACAGGGGATTTGGAGAAGGTAATAAAACTTCATATTTCTGAATATAAATGATAACGGTTGTAAGTTTTTCAAAAGACATACATCTTTTTAAAATTTTTATTCATAATCTGATGACGATCTTCTTTCTATTCTTCAAACGTGCGTAAAAGTATTATTCAGAATTTTTTTAATTTGTTTCAAAATATATTGCATTTATATTGTATTGAAGCGTATTTTTTTACCAATTTCTTCGTAAATAATCTTATTACTAATGCTTAGTTTATACTCTTTTTTATTGCATCCAAATTATTAATTTATTCCAATTAAATGCAACTTTGATGTCCTGAAAGCGACCGAAAAGAAAGAATTATTTAAAGAAATAAGAAAAAGATATATTTAGTCTAGTTATATCTAGTTTTATCTAACTAAATTTCAAAATTAGTTACTTAATCGTCATCCTTACCTCAGGACTGCATTAAGTTGTTGTTGTAAATAGTGGCTATTTTGAAAGTATAATTTGACACTTTTTCTCAGTTTGCGTTTTTTTTCTCATCAGAATGGGGCAAACAATGCATTTCTAATTCTTTCTGTGTTCATTTAATTGATTTTTTTAAATTAGTGGTCCTTTTTTGTGACATTTCTTAGCCGATTTCTAAAACTTTTTACGCGGTTTGACGTTGGAGTTTTAAACGGAATAAACAATGTGGAAAAGAAAACATCCACGTACGGAAACATGCTTTTAAATAGAATAAAATCTTGCATAAAATACATTAACAAAGACTAATTGGTCATCATAGTAACGATAAATATTAAATGACCCCAGCTGTAAGAGTGACCTTTAAAAAAGTTTTTTTTTCCACCCCAGACTAGCAAACGCTTATAAACTTTTAAAAATACGTGGTTCCTTTTTTGTTAGTTATTGCATTCCATATTTTAAAACATTTTGACTGGTTGTTATATTTTTGTAAAATATGGTTAAATTGGATAATTGGTTAAATGAAGTTCTGTAAAGTTGTTTTTCAGTTGGATTTAAACGATAATGATTTAAGTTCCAGCTTATTTCGTCCTAATGATTGAGTTCGATATAATTATATGTTCCATATTAAGTGAAAATCCAGACATTTTTTTTTACAAATGTATATATTTTAAATTATGTTTTTAAGGCTAATTTTCTGTTATCTAAAATAATAGCTTGTTTAATTAGTTCTTAACACATCAAAAAATTAGTTTAAGGTTGGAATAATAGTACCGTTACTTTAATCAATAATTTTCTTTTTTATTGACTCGACAGCCCTTTGTGGGCTAAGGCTTTCGTTAGAATTTTTATTCATTCTGCTCATCTCTTCACCAGTTAGTCACTCTTCATTTTTTAAATTCTTATTGAAAATACTTTGCGTAGGGTAGGACTAACTTTAACTGTGATGCTTATGATATTTTCCAACCCTGTAAATGACACTACAATTTCAATTTCCTGTAAATGACACTACAATTTCAATTTCCTGTAAATGACACTACAACGTTCAACTAGCGTTAAGAAGACTCTGTCGTCATATGAAACTATGCTTTTTTGCGAATAATATGCTATTTTTATATAGACTGACAACAACTGAGTTTGCAACAGTTAATCTGAGTTAAACTGAGTTAAACAGAGTTTGCAACTGTTGAATCATGTTTAGCCTATCTACAGCCAGTGCTGTACATGCTTGATTTGGAAATAATCCAAAACGTCAATATGGAGAAAAGTCACAGTTTTGTGAAAATAAAAAGCATTTGTGTTCTAATTTTTATTACTTAAAAATTTGCTTCAGTGCTGTATTACCTGGGTTCATAAAGATTAACAAAAGCTGAGGGCGTTTGATGGAACTAACCCGTTACATGGAGAGGAAGACCACGAGAACCTCCCATGGTTAGCCTGACGGCAAGGGAATTCTAACCCATGATCCGTCTACCACTGAGGATATTTCACGTCAGCACTGTGGTCGGTCCAAGCCGGATGCGGAATTCGTATCGACCTGCCATCGCCGGGATCGAACCCTGGTTCACCTCATTGGAAGGCGTACGCTCTATCCCCTGAGCCAGCGCGGCTCCTTATTTATTTACTTATTTTAACATTTTCCAGTTTGTATATTCTTGAAGATTTAAAAGAAAAATTAAAGTTACTATACCTTAGAGTATTAAAATATACCTCACGCCTAAGGTTTGATAAATCGAAAACTATAATAGATATAAAAAAAGTTCTACATAAATGGGTAAAATTTAAAAAAAAGACGCATTGATATCTTTTGATCTAGAGACTGGGGAAGAGGCAATCTTCTAAAAAATTAGATTCAAAAACGCATTTTCTTTGATTAAGCATATCTTTGTTTACCAAACACTCCAAATGCGTTGTAAAGTAAGGTCCCAGTATCCGTAAAATACGGTCCAAATATCTAGAAAATATGATCCCAATATAAAATATGAGAGCAATGGAAATCTAGGTTCCCAAAATATTAATTTCAATGTTTGCTTACCTCACCACAACCCTGCAACTATTTCAAATAATCTAAAAATTGTTGAACACCTAACCCATTGTTGAACACATAACGAATTGTTGACTGCATAACCCATTTATTCGAAGACAGTTTTATGAAAAATATCATTTTTAAAAATTATTAAGTATTTTTTTACATTGAATTACGTAAAACACTATTTTTAAAACTTTATTATTTTTTACATTAAACTATATAAAAAAAATTTTTTAATTTATTTTTTTAAAATTGAATAATCTTTAATCTAGTTTTACAATTTTGTTCAATAATTTATAGATCCTGTCAACTAGTTTCAGAGATAAAGCAGAACGAGCAAAAACTGAATTTAGCATTAGGGCACCTGAGCTTTCGTTTGCTCTCCTCTCTAAACTATGGGATCTTTATGCGAAAATTGAAAATTTTTTATTAATTTAAATGCGTTCAACATATGCACCCAATATCAAGACCGACCAAGACGTCAATGTCGAAAACAAAGCAGATTTAAAAGCTGTTAATGAAAAAGGAGAGAAAAATAATTATAAAGGAAAAAAAAAAGAGATAGAGTCCTAGGCAGGCAAACTGCACTAAAGTGATTAGAAGAAGAAAGGTGTTTTGATCTAATAAGTTTGACAGGATATTAAATCAGTTCTCGAAGGGTTATGTTCACGATTATCAACAAAAAAGCGGTAGAATGTTTTTCTTCTAATCCATAAAATGAACTTGTAGAACCATATTTTCATGCGCTTTGATGCAGAAACGATTTCCAGTTGATCCAATACAGTAAATATATTATATTAAGAAAGTTCATCCATGTACAGTGCGCAAAGAAAGCGAGCACCTTAAATAACTTCTGATCCTAATGAATATATTTTCACTTACTGGGATTCAATCTTTATGGTTCGAGAGCTTAACCTCAAATATGCAACTTAATTTTTCACACGATATTATAACGATAAGCGATTTAAACGATGTTATGTAATTCAACCGATTAATCATGTTTTTTTCGACAGAATTTGATTTTTGTCTAACAAAATGTTGGGGCAACCGCAATCTGGAAAATGTAGTCCTAGTAATTTATTCAAGAAACGGTCGAAAATTTGGGAACCGTAATGTTCACTTTTTTGTGTAATTCGCCACGTTTTTAGAATTATTTTAGCGAATTAATTAAGAAATGTTAATTAAAGAATTTTTGCAAACAGTTATAAAACCCAAATTATTTATTCAAAGAATACTCAATAACGGAATATTTCGAACAATTAAATTTAATATATTAATAAACAAAAATTTTTGAATCGTAAAAGTAATTAAAGTATTGTCCAGTTTTCAAGTATCTAGTTTCAAGGCATAATCTAGTTTTTAGGTAATTTTAAATAACAAATTAAAAAACTTAATCAAAATCGACTGAATCAGATATTCTTCAAATCGAAGATTATTTTTGAAATTGGAATATGCAGAAGTTCAAAAGTTGATGAAATATTATCAAATTCAATCATTGCTTTCAACCTACACAGGCTATCAAATTATTATTTCAGAAGGTTTTGCGATTTGAAAAATCTGATATACTAGATTTGATAATAAGGAAATAAGGAATGCCAATGAAAAAAATAGTTTTTTCTTTTTCTTGACTTGTCACTCGTAAGAAAAAAGTGAGTGAGGAATTACCCAACTGTTTTTTAAATAATATTTAAAACAATTCTTGATTTCTAAAAGAATTTTAAGCATCTAAGCAAAACTGATGTTATGTTTGAAATAAACTGTAGATGAAACTTCTCTTAAAGGTTGGAAATGTTATATCATAAACCTTATTTAAAAGCTCAAACAACTACTTCGAAAAAGCTTACAAAATGGCAGCCGAAGGTAGCTACCAAATAACAGAAAACAATTTCAACTATAGTAACCAATTTAAAATAGCATCTTATGCAGCAATTGACAATGAATGAAAATTTAACTTTCTTATGAAACCGATCAATAAAAAAAGGTAAATCCTATTTTTTGCGATCGATTGATTGTCCAATGAAATGTTCGAATGAAAAATAGAATATTCGGCAGTTCAGTTCTAACTCGAAACGAGATCGCGATAAATATTTACTTATGTTTTCATTAGGAAAGACTTCTCTCAAAATTTCATTACTTGCTTATGGTCAGTAACCAGCACAAAGTGTTACAGTCACTGACCGTAAAACTTAATTCCTTCCTGTAAAGACATCATGACTATGAGAAGACAAGTTAGACCGTATTTTTTCTGATAAAATACGGCCATCAACGGTAAGTAAACGTTATCCTCATAAGTTCAGGCTTTCACATTGTTAGGTTCTCAGGTTATTTGCTGAATGAAGAGAATCAATGTAATTACAGTGCGAGAAAGATGCTCAGCCCCGGCTGGTTTCGAACCTTGGACCGTCCGTAGTCGTCGGAAAAGGTTTGCAACCCCACATTGAGTAGGGAAACTTGATATAATAATCGTATAAATTAATGGGTAAATCTACTAATTTTGCTCTAGATAGTTGTAGATACAAGCACTGAGCTTTTTTGTCAAAGAAGGAAACTGGTCGTATAAATTAGCGGTCAACTCTTAAGAATACTATTAAAATTTCTTGGAGTGAGAGTTCTCATAAATTATTTAATTGTTTTAAACATCGTATAAATAAAATTGCTATTCGACTTCATTATAGAATTAATACCCTACCTGATTTTTTTCTGGCTTTAGACATATTTCTTGGTAAGTTAAATAACCAGATATTTTATAAGGCAATTTAAATGTTTTTATACGTAAATATAATTTCAATAATAAAACTTTCACGTTACAGACGATTTAAGATTTTTCTTCATAACAAAAGAATATAGTGGCGTGGTTCAAGGGACATGGCACTCGCTTCCCAAAAAGGTGATCTGGGTTCGAATCCCGATCGCACTTACGCCGCCTGCAATGTTGAGACGGTTATTTCATAGAGTTTCATTTTTGTTAAAATAACAGAATCCCGCAGTATACTGTTAGTTAAGACACGGTTTCCAGTAGAACACTGAAGTCAAGCATAACTGTCTGCTGTCAGTGAGCTGGTGGGTGATCGCTTGGATCAGCCTGCAAAGGAATCGAATGTGTGTTGTATCGGCCCTCGTTAAACGGTTCTACCGTGAAGTGCTCAACTTCGTGAACAGGTCATTGCGTGACAGACGCAGAGGAGCCATCCCCTCCGCAGAGGATCAAAATTGTGATGACATGTCTTCGAATCATCTTCAGGGATGTTGTTGTTGTTGTAGTTGTTGTTAATTTACGTCGCACTAGAGCTGCACAATGGGCTATTGGCGACGGTCTGGGAGACATCCCGGAGGATGATCCGAAGACATGCCATCACAATTTTGATCCTCTGCGGAGGGAATGGCACCCCCGCTTCGGTAGCCCGACGACCTGCACGCAAAGTTGAGCACTTTACGGTAGCACAGTTTAACGAGGACCAATACCGCACACCCTCGGTCCCTACGCAGACTGATCCAAGTGGTCACCCACTCGCACACTGACCGCAGACAGTGATGCTTGACTTCGGTGATCTGCTGGGAACCGTGTCTTAACGATCAGTCCACTGCGGGACTAGGGATGTTTCCCAAACCGTCGCCGATAGCCAATTGTACAGCTCGAGTGCGACGTAAATCAACAACAACAAAATAACAGAAATTTTCCTTAAACTAGCACATTTTGTTCGTTAGAATAAAAGTACTTATGTGCTTAAAAAATAGGCGTTCGTTTTAAAATAACATTATATTTCCATATAATAAACGGTTTTATACTGGCATACCAGATATGGTTCTTTTTTCTGTAAATTTAACAGATTTTTTTTATGGTGTTTAATTATGAAGATGTCAAAATACAGATTTGCATACAAAACATGCAGATTATATGTCGTTCCGAAGAAATAAATACATAAAATATTTTGATGATTCATAATATTTTCAAAAAAAATTCATAATATTTTCGAAGCTTCAGAGATATTAAGAAAAATAAAAATATCGGCTCAAACAACTACATTCAAATAGCAAATAAAGCAGCCGCCGATGGGATCTAGCAAATAATAAAAAATAAAAAAACAATTTGAGCAATTAGTAACAATTTGCAACAACATCTTACTCAATAATTTACGATTAATGAAAAAAAAATTGATTTTATTTTTATATGACCGATCGATAAGCGAAAGAGAAATACTATTTTTTTGTGATCGATTGCAGCTCTTAATGTGTTCCAATAACAAAAAGATTCGGTATTTTAGTCCCGAGGCAAAATGAGATCACGATAAATATTTATCAATGCTTTCTTTAGGAAAGATTTGGCTTAGTTTTAAACGTATTTACTAAAAGTTTCCATGGAAATTTAAAATCAGAATATATATATTTACATATAACATGTAGTTGACGTTATTCAAAAGAATATAAAAAAAATATTTTTACTGTCTTTTTTTTAAAAGGAAGCTTAAGCAACTAGAGAAAATACGTGAAAAATCATATTTTCGGAGCTTTACAAAATCCTTAACAAAATTAAAAATAGCGGTTTGAAAATATATATATTGATATATAATTTAACTTTTAAATTCTATTGATTATTTTTAAAACTGAAAAGGTAGTTAAAATTATAAATTATTCATATTTATCCTTTTTCTTCTTCTTAATAGTTTATTATTGCTTAACAATCAAACAATCAGAAAAACACAATCGAATGTATCAAATCTCTAAAAAGGAAGGTGGGGCTGAACAAATAAGAACATGTTTGATTGGTGGGTAAAATAATGTGGAGTTAAAAGGAAAGAACTAGAACATCTCAAAATTTATGCATAAAGTTCACTAGTTTTAAATTTTTTTTTTAATTTCATCGCTCTTTCCTCCTAAGAGATTTCGATAGCGTTTCTATTTCTTCCTTGCTTAAATATTAGTGATCCCTAATATTTCTATTTTTTAACTTCATTTTAGACAAGGGCTTAAAAAATATATATTAAAGACGATTCTTAAACCCTGTATAATGGTTTATTATTGTTTCACAACTGCAATCAAACAATCAGAAAAACACAATCGAATGTATCGAATCACTAGTAAGGAAGGTGGGACTGAACAAATAAGAACATGTTTGATTGGTGGGTAAAATAAAGAGGAGTTAAAAGGAAAGAACTAGAACACCTCAAAGTTTATGCATAAAGTACACTAGTTTTAGATTTTTTTTTATTTCCTCGCTCTTTCCTTCTAGGTGATTTAGATAGTGTTTCTATTTCTTCCTTGCTTAAATATTAGTGATCCCTAATATTTATATTTTTTAACTTAATTTTTGACAAGGGTTTAAAAAGTATATATTAAATTCTTAAACCCTGTATAGTAATTAAAAATATGCTTTATAATTGTGTATTACGATAAAGATATTAAACATCATTTCTTTATAAAACCATTCATGATTTAAACAATACGAAATTAAATCTTTCCATTTTCCAGTAAAACGTCAGAAATTCAATTCCCTTTTATTTTTCTCGTCTAAAAAATTAAATTTTATTACAAAGAAATTTTAATGGATTTATCTTTTAATTACTTATTGATCGATTTTTTGTGAGAAACATTAAAGAGAAATTTCAAATAATTACATAAATTAGTTTTTCTTTCAATTAAAAAAAAATACTATCTTAAAAATCATTTCCGCTAACTAATTTTAATTAAAACTGAACTATTTAGAAAGACGAACAACAATGGTTTTAATTTTAGAAATTTATATCCTTTTTCTAGAAAATAAAAAGAATCTGAATAAACGATGAAATTTAGTTTTCTTTCTACAAATTTTACATTTATCAAAATAAATATTTATTAGTTATAAAATAATGCTTAGTTAATTAAAGGATACGAAGAAATTAACGACTATTTTTTATTGATTCGGGTTATTGTCTCCTAAGTTTAAGGGAAAATCTCTTCACGCATTTTCTTATTAATTATCTCACTCATTTTTGCAATAAGAATCTGATAATAATAAATTTTCTCAACCCACAAATTATTGTAGTATAACCAGGGGTCTGTTTAGAAGAAATTTGGGTCCGTTAACGGACTCTTCACAAAATATCTTTTCATGAAAACGGACCCTTCACAAAATATTTTAACTTAAAAACGGACCCTTCGCAAAATGATTTTTCATTTAACCGGACCCTTCACAAATTTGTTTATTTTCATTATTGTTTTGTTAATCGAATAAACCCTTCCCATGGCAGAAAATGAGAAAGATGGATGTAAACGAATTAAGTTTTGTCTTTGGCAGACGATTCTTCCATTATATTCGTCCGAAATGAATATTCTGAGTTCAGCAGTATAGGCTAAATACCAAATATTTGTATGTTGCATCTCTTATTTAGAAGCAGCAATTGCTGTTTATTTGTGAATTTTTTTTTGTAATTATAATTTTACGGTACCGAGCATAATCTTGTATCTACTTACAATTTTAAAACTCCTTGAAAATGTTTTTTGCAATAACCGGACCCTATTTGCACTAACTCATAAAAGCGGACCCTGCTTGAAAGAATGTGAGTAATTTTTTCACAATTTCACGAAAACCGGACCTTTCACAAAATGTCTGGACAGACCCCTGATAACAATTTTCCACGAGATACCAGTGTTATATGAAACATAATAAGCACATTAATGCAATATTAATAATTAACATTTGCACAAATGACCGCAGAGAATTGGTAAGCACTTTATGCATTTACAAAAATGCTCGCAAAAACGTAATAAATATATTATATTTAAAACATTTGTTCAAATTGTTATTAGAAACGTAATAAGTATATTAAAAATGAACGTTCGTCCTTTTTTTCTCAAGCACCTTTAACTTACGTCTCAGAAATATGTTAGAAATGTTGCAGATATGGTTTATTAGAGAGCTATGAAGAGAGAAAAGATTATGTTGCCCTCTTTTTAACTAATACTCGAATAATCTAATGTATAACAAATACAACAACATCCAACAATTTTTTTAGTTAACAAAAGTCAGCTCACGATTAACTAATGATAACTAATGAATAGATATTAGATAATATAGCATCACATTTCTTGAACTATGGTGTTTTCCTGCTCTTGGCGTTGATGGTGTCACGTTGTTCACAATACTGTCAGCGACACAGTATGAAAATTTTCTTTATATACTATCATCATCAATTTTTTTTCCATATTATTTTTGCGTAGTCGATTAATTAGGTTCAAAAACATTACAGTTGGCGTCATTGTAACAAAAAACATTACGTTATAAACTCATTTCACAAATATTTCGTTTTCTACCGTAAATTTTCACCGATTTAGTTTCATTGCAATATTACATTTTGGATAGATCATTTTAAGTAGTCATAAACATTGTGCAATCCTTTACACAAAAATTCTTTAATAATTACTTAATTGAACTTTCTCTATATAATCAGTTTTAGTTAAATACCGCACTGATTCCATATTAAACCAAAAAATGTGAAAAATAGCTGTTCGTTAAAAATTAAAATCAAAGTGATTTTAGTAACCGTAAAAAAGCTTTGGCGACATTAAATTGTTTTTTTCCCAACACCATAGTAAACGCATTCCTAGACAGCAAATAAATTACTAAAGAACGCTAGTTTCAGATTAACACATTTTAAGAAAAGCTATATAACATCTTTAATGCTCGAAAATAAAATCTCTTTGATGTGAAGTGTTAGAAAAGTGAAAATCAAATATGGATAATATTTGTTTATAGTACCACATAAGCTATATTAGCATCATGTTTAAATTTTAATTATGTTGTATAAGCATGATTAAAATGCCTTTTGAACATTTTTGATTATGGATTTAAGTTGAAATAAAAGTCTTAAATTAAATTTTTCTTACACTGAGAAAAAAATATGGTCAAAACTATCAGAATATGGTAATATTTATCATGTTTCTCACTCTATAGGAATACCAAAAATCTCGGTAATTCTTACCGAAGTGTTTTAGTAAGAATATTGGTAAACTTAACAATAAAATATGGTTTCATAATGTGTGTTAAATTTAGTAAATATGGAAAGATTTGGTAATTTTATCACGATACCTTAGAGCATGACCTAAAAACCATTTATTCAGTTAAATTTAATTTAAAGTATTGAACTTTTTACTATATGTGTAGTAATAAGAACGATAATTTTGAAAACCGGAATTTCCGGTAAACCGTTACTATATGAGTGAAACAATTAACAAAATAATGGTTTAAACACCGAATATATTTGGGTTTTTCATATAATTATGTTTTTTTTTAACTAGAAATGTTATTACTAAACAGTACGGCAATTTTACAAGAATTTTTTTCACCATGTATGAACACAAAATAAAGAATAAAAAATATTTATGCAAAAAATATTATTGTTTTATTGCCTAATTTCACTGTAATGAACTCCGGATATAGTGAACAATAGGTTGTAGAGAATTAGTGGTTCAAAAACAAACACACGGAAAAGCTAATTGGTTACACAGAAATTTCAACTCTAAATCGAAACTTTTTTTCAAATATAAGAGAAATCAGAGATATAAACATCGACAAAAATTGAAAAAATAAACATCGAAAAAATTCATTACAGCCAGACTAACACTTGTCAGGAAATTAACGTTCCGTTTCAAAATTTCGCTTCAGGATGATATTTGCTGTATTGAAACTTCGTTGTAAAGAGGTTCTATAATAATCTTAACAGTAGCTAATAATCTATAAAGCAAATTATGTGATATTAAAATCACTAAAAAGTGATACTTATTGCTGGGTTCGCAGATGATTAACTAATGTCCGACTGCATTATTTTTTTAAAACTTTCTTATACAAATTCTTTGTTTAAGAAAATAATTAAAAAGCCAAGAAACTTAGACATTTAAAAACTAAAAAATTACTATTCTAAATATTCATCCATTAAAATTACTCAATTCTCTGTAAATTAATTTCTTACTTGCGTTTCTTTGTTAAAAATAATTTTAAAAAAAACATTCATTTGAAAAAAAAAACATTTAATTTTAATTTTTATAATTCTTATAATCACAATTAAGAAATTGTAAGTTAACATTTGTAAGCTGTTAGTACAGAATATTAATTAATGTGTCACGTCCTTAAAAAGACAGTGGTCAATCTAAAAGATGTTTTGTAAACAGATCATAATTTTTTTTTCATCCTTTCTTTGCGTACAGATTGTGTTAAATTCATTTAATCACTTAACATTGTTCTTCCAAAAACACTTTTCAACGACTCTTGGTTTTCTTAGTTTATTTTTTACTACTATTATTTTCATGCAACTATTATTTATACACTCGTATTATTTATTCAAATTTATTAATAATTTCTCTTATCCTAATTCTTTTTATTAATTTTTAAATTACAAGAAAACAAATTAAGTTCCATGAATATAATACGCTTAAAATACAATATTTAAGCAACTGAACATATAAAAACATTTTTAATTTATTTTAATGAATTTTTCGGTGTTTTCTTTTTTAAAAAATGGAGTTACAAAGGTAAAAAAATATTTTGCAAAAGCGAACTATCTACAGTTGTTCACGTAATGTACATTACCGTGTTATACATCACAACTTTAAGCACAAAAATATGTATGTCAGCGGTATTGTATCTCATGTCACGGTATTTGTTTAATATACACAAAAAAAGTATTTTGTAAATATGCACTTATGCATGAAGTATCTTAGTACAAAATATGAATGCATAAAAAAAACATTTTCCTTTATATTCATGTAGAATTATTACGTAAAATTATTATTTCTAACTATCCTATGCAAAATTATTATTATTATCCTATGTAAAATTATAATTACTATCCTATGTAAAATTATTATTTCTAACCGTCGCTCTGCCACGCCATGAATTGAATAAACAAAACAAAAAATAGTAATAAGTGTTCAACACAACGATTTAGATAGAAATCATGCTTTATTATGGTTAAATAACAATGTGGTACCGAAATTTTGCAACGCCATATTGTTCAAAAAATATTCTTTTTTAACAAGAAATTAATATTCTTTGTTTCTCATCACGAAAATGTTGTGTAAGTTTGGTTCATTATAATTTTAAATACTAACTAAATAAAAAAATGATGCTATTGTATTTTAATTGATATACTGAAAATAATATTAATATTTTTTTAAACTGAAAAAATAAATGCATTTACGCACAAAAATTGTAAAGTTTAAGTTCATTTTTTAAAGCATCAAATCAACAGGTAACAATGATTAGCACACATTAAAACAAAATCATCCCTTAAAAACAGATGCATAAGAAACAAGCTAAGAAGATATTTAAGAGAACAAAATTACAGCTTAAAACTTTATAAAAAAATATAATTGAAAGAATTCCATGATTTAAAATATATCATAACATATTTTATACTTTTCTTAGTACATATACGTTGAATTTATAATGAAATATTAGATTTTTTGTTAAATGCATGCAAATTACCTGATGTGTTAAAAATAAATCACTTGTCAAATCTTAATTTTTGCAGATGTTCTAACAACAAGCTATCAACAAGTTTCAGTATCAACTGTGAACGATTTTAGGCGCAAATGAGATTCTACGAAAGAGAAAACGATAAATATAGAGGTAAGGTAGCGCCGCTGGTGGTAAGAAAAGGCACAACATATTTAATGAAACCTTATTTTTATCTTATTTTGTATTTTGAAAACTATTTTTAGGAAGAAGACTTAATAATAACTTTGCCTCAAAGAAGAATATTTTTATTCTTGTTAATTATTTTATTCTTATGGGAGACTAATTTATATCAATTTTCGAAATTAGAACAACATTTTGAAAAGAAATTTGACAAAGAATGTTTGTTCAACATCGTTTGATATTTTAATCGATTAAAATTTATGTCTTTATTAAAAATTTAAGGAGAACATTACCTTTAAATAAAAACGTTAAATATTGAATAAATTGTTTGACCTAGTTTTAATAAAAATGCAATTTAAAGATATTTCTAGTTATAAGTGTGACAAAATGATATGAAAATATATAATATTAAAAAAGTACAAGTCTCAAATGTCAACAGAAATTCTACAAATTTTATCTACAAAAGCATTATAGGAATTATTTTATTTTATTCAACAGAAAAATTAGTTTAATTTTAATCGTGTCAAAAAATTTTAAAAAAAATTTCATTTTTCCGCAAAATTGCGCATTTTGAGGCATGAAGTTTTATAATGATTATTAAATAATTTTATAAAGTTTATGACGAGCTTTCAGCAAAATTATTAAAAAATTAAGAATTAAGGAACGAAATAAAAGAAGAAAAAGAAATGAAGATTTTTAAGGTTTTGTATTAAGTATGTTCATGATTTATTAGTATTTTATTTTATTTTGTAACCGTCGTTGAACATCCGACCCAATTTTGGGCTTACGAAAACCAATGTTCATCTCCATAACCTTGAAATTTTGAACCCATACCAGAAGACAAGAAAACTATTTGGAGAAATTTACCTTCGTGGAGAACTTTTGGTGGAACTAACCCGCCTTTGTGTTACATGATGACGAAAACATGCCAGGGTTAGCCTGCCGGCAATGGGACTCTAACCCAAGAATTTTACTTCAGCATTGTGGTTGGTGGAAGTCGGGTGTGGAATTCCTATCTACCTGCCGTCGTTGGGATTCGACCCAGGATCACCTCATTGGAGGCGAGTGCTCTATCCCTTGAGCAACCACGGCTCCATATCAAGCATTTTATTTTATTTTATAACCATCGTTGAACAACCGACTCAATTTTTGGGTTTAGGTCTACTAACGTTCAACTCCGTAGCCTTGCAATTTTGAACTTAATCCCGAAGACAAGGGAACTCCTGGATCAAGTATTGGGGGAAATTTGCCTTCGAGGAGGACTTTCCGATGGAACTAACCCGCATTTGCGTTACATGAAGAGGAAGACCACGAGAACCTCCCACGGTTAGTCTGACGGCAAGGGGACTCTAACCCATGATCCATCTGCCACTGAGGATATTTCACGTCAGCACTGTGGTCGGGGCATATCAAACATTTGTCATTGTATACATGACCTAGCTAAAGTATGCATTAATTATTGTACTTTCAACAATATTTTTTTTCAAACTCCACCAAAAAAAGCCAGGCATTGTATACTATAAGGTGATTTAGTATATTGTCGGTAACATATTTACGAAACAATATTTAAAAAAAATTCTTTTATTGAGTTTATTATTGCGTTTTAGTATTTGTCTACTCTCGTAAGGTCTATAAAGTAAACCCGGCTCATTTCTAAACGTCGTTTAATTTGTGCAGCTGTGCTAACACAAAAGAAGTAAAAGTTGTGTCATTATGAAATAGTTGCAGGCATCATTTACCGCAATCATTTGTTTATATATTGTGTCAAAATCATGTATACAATTATCTTGTTTTTTTTCTTCTTTTTTTTACTGTGCAGTAATAGTCGAACAGTTGCGTATGTCATGACGAAATTTATCGTTTTATTTATTGATGGAATCTTGCAGAATAAGAAACTGGACATTTGACTTTATAGCTAACCTTTAACCAAACTATTCGTGTAAATTGAAATGTATTAACAAACATGTCCTTTACAAAGTGTAGCATCGATACAACTAAACTTAATGACACAGCATGAAGCGTATTAAAATGCTTGGGGAAAATTGGACTCTCTCTATAGAGCAATATTAAAGAATTTTGCAAATGTCCAGTGACCAGTTGTAGATTGTTTTATAACAGTGGCCATTTTTGAAATACATGGCGAAATTTTCATAATGTTCAAACGATTAAGAAACTTGCATTAATAATGTAAGGTATTTCTCGAAATGGTTTTTTCGACAAAGTTTATTTCAAAATTGAAGAAAATTTTTAAGGAACTTGTATGAAATAGAGTAATTTTCAGAATATAATAAAAAAAAATTTATTCTATGTTTATGAAAAAAAATGCCCTCACGGTGCATTATCGACAAGAAAAGCGGCTATTGAGTAGGTACTTGCAACTCGAGAAGAAGACGATCACTGATACACAGACACGTGACCTATGACCTCTGTGTCAGCTGATCATTTAAAAACAAGATGGCTCGTTAAAGTCGAGCTTAATTTCTCCAAATAAGTTGGAATGTTAACTAACGTGAAGTTAATTAAGTACAACGCACGAATTTATTGAAATATAATTTTTTCTCGTCTACGTTTTTTACTTAACCTTAGGTATATTATTTGTTCACGTACTTTATTGTAACAGTGATATATTTTTATTAAGTGCATCTGGCAACTTTGATGCATAATTAGTTTATTTCCTACATGGCGTCGTGCCTGCCTTTGCGTTAAGTAAGAAATATATAGTGAAAAATTGAAATCTTTGTGAAATAATATATACAATGTGTTACTTAAGATAATTGACATTTGAAGGGCTTGGCTTACTCTAAACAGAGTGGAAAGAACAGTTGCTAATGTAAACAAATGCCACTTCTTAATAACCAATTAGGATCGAAATACAAACACTACGTCACTTGCAGGTAACCATTGAAAGACAGTTATTTTTTAATCGCCATTTGTTACATTAAATCACCCTGTGGCGTTTATTTTGCCCTATATTACTCCATCTTTTATCACACTTTTTTATCATTATTAAAGTTTTAAAATTATATACTAATGCTAACATTTGAAAAAGCATTTCCATATCTACCGGCTGAATGTTTTCGCTGTGGCTCTGGTCAGCCTATGATAGTTAAACATTAGTTAAACATTAGATAGATAGTTAAATTCGTGTCCTGCACTTAGTGGTTTTAGTTGTATTGCCGAAAAAAATTCGAGAGAGCGTGCAGTCATGGGATAGGTTCCATTTCTTGTAGATTGTAGCATTTGTAAAATAAATAATTATAGACTGTTATGAAATACATTCTATTAATTTCAAATTACAGTTATATCTTTAAAAAAAAATTTGTATCTGTTAAAACTTCAAAAAATTTTGTAATTTAAGGTTAACATTAACCAAACCATAGCCCCCAAATAGAAATTTTTGATTTAGTTCCAATAAATATATACACCGAAGAGCCATTACATTATGACCACCTTGCTAATAACATGTAAGACCACCTTTAGCCCTCAAAACTGCTAGCACCCGCGGCGGCATTGATTCCACAAGGTGCTGATAGGTAGTCTGAGGTATCTGGTACCAAGCGCTCACCAACTGTTCCTGCAATTCCCTCACATTGTGAGGGGGTAGCGTGGCAGCACGAATTTGATTTTCCAAGTAGGACCACAAATGCTCTATTGGATTATGGTCAGGTGAGTTTGGGAGCCAAGACATAACTTGAAAGTCACTGGAATGTTCCTCGAACCAATCCATGACGTTTCGACCCTTATGACATGGTTCATTATCCTGTTGGTAAACACCATCCCCCGCAGGAAAAACTGTTGCCATGAATGAGTGAACTATGTTCAAGTAGCTACAGACCTCAGGGATTGTTCTATGAGGATTATGGGTCCTAATGTGCCTCATGAAAAGATTGTTCTTTGGCGAGAAACCATGAAAATCTGGGCGAGCCAATTGTTACAGATGGAGGGTGGTCATAATGTAATGGCTCTTCAGTGTATATTACGCCAATATAATTCACACCAATGAATTAATAATTTGTCATTTTTAAATTCTACAAAGCGCTAATTGAAACCTGTGTTTTATTTTGAGCTTTTACAAAGCAATAGCAACAAAAGTGGAATTGTTATCGTTTTATCTTTTAAGTCTGTTTTGTTGTAAGATGCACATCAATCAAACAGAACAAACCAAGCCATGTCAACCTTTTCTACTGAGAAGTGTATCCAAAACTGTTGAATTTTATTGTTGTAATCCATATTCTTTGAATTCTTTAAAGGAAGGAAAATTTTTAATCCGAACTTTAGTCAAAAAGAACTGAAATATTTCTGGTCATCGTATACATGTCTAAAATAAAACAAATTTGCTTCATCTTAATTTTCATTTAAATGTAACACCGTCGATTAAAAATCCCCCTAGTTTAATAAAGTAAAACTACTACTTTATTAAACTTAAAATGGTTTATATTAATGCTCACAATAAGTGTGACAGTTCGTATCCCACTGCCCCAAAAGGCAAAAATACACTTTAAAAATATTTCGAAATAATTAAGAAACGTGTGTCAAAACGAAACAAATCATATCTCCTCGGAGGATTATCTGAAGCATTAATCATGCACTCACAGCCAATAAGAGATTTACACACAAGAGCTATGAGCCACATAATCCAATCAGGAATCACTCTAGAGATCTGTTGACTGTATCTCTAGCCTCACGTACTAATAGAATTATTCCATATATCAACAGAACCTGTCGTTGCGCGTAGAAATAGCTTTAGAAGCAACAAGGGAGTGGAAAGCCTTGTCAATATGAGCCAAATGAATCATTGAATAGTATACAATGGATGTTTTACTGACAATAAACGAGCATCCGAGTAATATGGCATTGATTTTAAATAAATAGTTTACGATGCAGTGGGATGTATTTGTGCATTTTATTAGCTAGAAATAATTCAACAGGGAGTAAACAAAGGGGAATTATTGATGTTTTTCGTTCAAATTTCCGGTTTTAAATTATAAAAGAATTGATTTCAGCATTTTGATATATTTTAAAAGATTTGCATAACCTACAAATTTAAAAAAAAGCATTTTGTTTCAAACTCAAGTTGGTCTACTTTTTATACTTGCGTTTTTTTTTCTCCTTTAATGAGGGAAAAATTAAAACCAATAACAGCAATTCGAATAAAATTACAACTTCGATGTTACGTTGCATAGAAATATCGTAAAATAATTTTTAAAGGGGTCTGCAAAGTTTTTTAAATTTTTTTTCTAAAGATTACATAATATTTTAAGGAGTAGTCTTCATAAGAAGTACAAAAAATAAATGCCTTTAAATTTAAGAGTACCGTTTGTATTGAATTGAGAACTAAATTCGCATAGTTTTTTTTTCTCCACTTATGATGAAATTTTTTGCCAGAATGTAATGTGCATAGTGTATGATTTGTTGAAAGAGGATGCTTTGTTCTACCGAAATTTTTGCTTTCTTTTTTGCTCCAGTTAATTTTTATTAATTTTTTGATCATTAAAATTGAGTGTCAAGTTGATAAAATAAAAATTTTTGGCACTTCTTTCTTTTCGATTTTAATCAAAAGGTCGATTTTAACCAAGAGCTTCTCGTGAAATTTGTGCTGCGTATGGAGAGTGCGTCATAGCCAAAAGTACATTGATAAAAAGAATATAGAAAGGAGAAGTCCAGCTATTCGAATACTTAATTAACGCAGTGCGCTATGCTTTACCAGAAAAACAACTTGAAACAGGTGAGCAGTATACTCAGATATAGCAGAGTATATATATTAAGATACGGCGGATGCGCATATGAAGCAAAGTGACTTTCAGGACTTACGTCACTGATTATTGAACAACTTTACATGCATGGTTGGGTTCGCTGCCTCACGTACAGCCATTTTATTCTTTTTTTTTCTATGTCAAAATGTGTTAGCAGATTTAATCAACATGGATAACAAATGTATACACAAAGAAATATTTAAATTAATGGCATACTGTTTATCAATAATGTAAAATTGCCGAACAAACCAATTACAAATCAAAAGAGAAAACTTTTCTTCACACAAACCACAGTAGTGATTGAAAGGTTTCAAATTTCTGGAAGTCATTATTTCACAAAATTTCTGGTAGTCAATTACCATATGAACGGAAAAATTATTAACCAGAATTATGGTCTCTTTTCACCAAAACTGTCATTACCATACATTATGGTAATTTTACCAAAATGTTTTCTTCCGTGCATTGAAAAAAAAAAAAAAAAAAAAAAANAAAAAAAAAAAAAAAAAAAAAAAAAAAAAAAAAAAAAAAAAAACATAAAATTTATAATATTTTTTTCTAATGCCCACCTGGGTTGGCATTTATCAATTCAGGCGTATTAGGACATTTTTGTTGGCCACTCTTTCAGGGGCACCATATTAGGTGGGCCTACGTTGTTGCCTCACTAAGGAAAGATAGTACAGAAGGAGGAAAGAAAATTCATGCCTAGTCCAGGATTCGAAAACAGAATCTTTCTAATGCAAGGCCAAAATTTATAATAAATATATTCATGTTTTCTGTTAATTTTTAATAACTTTTCATATTTAGTGACCAGCAATTTTCGCTTATTCTGTGCCAAATTTTTAAATACAATATGATAATCTTATGAAATGTTTTGAAAACATTGTTTCTAATGTGTCTGAAAAAAACACGTAAGCAACATTTAACATTAAAGCAACATTAACATTAAGCAACATTTAACATTAAAAGTAGACATTTAATTTTAAATAAAATTTTCGTAACAATCATTTGAAAAAAAATATAAGAATATATGGCATAGCTGGTCTATCAATTTTTTCACGGAACTGAGTGCTTAAAACAAACTAGAGTGCTGTAATGGTTTTTATATAATAGGAATATTATGGAAAAAAATCAAACCAGACTGAAAAAGTTTGGTAGATAAAAAGAAGTTTCTAAGAAATTTAATACGCTATGTTGAAAACAAAATCAAAAAAATTGAAAAATAAATAATCTTCCATAAACTAAAATAAATAACTATCAACTACAATTGCTAACTAGCAATAATACTAAAATTTCGTTTCATTGAATTCAAATTTGTAACTTTTTTTCACAATTGTTAGTTTTTATTTATTTATTGATTGATTTATTGATTGATTGTTATTCCTTTTCAAAGTTAAAAGAAAATTATGTCATTTTTTTGATAGACCTCTTAAAAAACTTACTAAACCTAGCTAACTAGACCTATTAAAAAACTAACTAAAACAGTTAAAATTTTATTTCGCTTCAAAAATTCCCTTTCTTGCATTTCAGAAATTCCTAATTTTTTTCATGTAATTTTGAACTGCTTCCCAATTTTACTCTTAACCATTTTAATTTATGCGATCTATCGAAAAAAAACACTCTGAAAAATTAAAAACTTTTCCGATAATACTCCCCTAACTTTCTATTCTTCCAAAAAAGCTTCCCAAGATATTTAAATTCGAATAAGAGGAAGAAAATGTCATCGATTGCTAAGAGCTGCCGAGCTTTTTAAAAATAGAACAATCAACCATAACCAATTATCTTGCTCCAAGCGATTTCAAGTACTTAATACTAGTACTTCTAGAATCTTAATAAACCTTCAGGCATTTTTCGTAAAATATTCTCATCTTTTTTTACCCCTTTTTTTCGGTTCTAGGAATTTTAAAAGCTCAGCAACGTTTTAAGAATCCTTAGATTTTTTTCCTCATTACTAACATTGAATTAGAATGCAACTTACACCGAGGCATTAATCAAACATTGTTCAATTAGAATCATCTTTATTTGCAATTTTTTTGAAGTTCAGAACAATAAAAGCTTCATTCGAATCTTAATGGAATAAAATGCAAATTTCTCTCATTTTCAAACCGAATAAATTTATAACTAGGCTGTGAAGTTTAAGTCGGAAAAATTAGTTTCAAAATTGATCAGTTTGGTTTTTCATGCATTAAAAGTGTAAAAAAACAAATGAAGTAACCGTACTGATAGTATGAAGAATAATTATAATTCCATCCTACGAACAATTATATTATTTAATATTAATTCTGTGAAATTTTTTTAATGAAAGCCATATGATTTATTACAGTTTAAAAACATTTCTCTCATTTCCAAACCAAATAAATTCATGACAAGGCTGAGAAGCTGAAGTAAAAAAATATTTAAAAATTAATCAATTTGATTTTTAATTGATTTAAATCAGGAAAAAATAAACTAGCCATACCGTTTGCATTAAGAATAACTATAATTCCCTATGATAGTAATTTTAGTTAATGAATCATATTAGTAATAATTATTTATATCGATTCCGTTAAAGATTTTAGAGAAAGTCAAACGATTTATAAGAATTAAAAAAATCACTAATACACATCTTCAATTTCATAATCGATAATCATCTTTCAATCGATTACAATCATACAAAATAAATGAACTATCCATACCGATGCCACGAAAATAATTATTAATTCCGTCCTGCAATAATAGTTTTAGTTTAATTATTTTAATTAATTCCGTTACAAATTTTAGTGAAATTCGAACACTTTATAAAAATTTAAAAGAAAATACGATCACTAATATACATCTAAATTCTTGTAAAGTACATTTAACATGAAAATACTCAAAGAAGATTTTGCTTTTAAATTCTTAGTAAATATATTTTTACTCGTTATTTGAATCAAAATAACTGAAAAGCTTTTAAGTTGACATCAAGAGCTTTTAATGAATTTTCTTCTTAAGTCAAGACTTATTTTTTTAAAAAAAATATTTATATACATACTAGGCTTTAGACAAAAACAATTTTCGTGGCTTTTTTTCGGCGCTTTAGAAATTATTAATAAAAAGGAATCTTTTCTTTATAAAATATTTTTCTTTATAAAATTAAACTTCGTTCAAATAGGTTTTTTTCATGTTTAAAAAATACGGTTTTGTTTCATAAAAAAACTTTTTTTCATAACCTGAGAAAGGTATTTTTTTGTTATAAAAGTCTTAAAAACGAGTTATTACAAAAATTTAATTAAATTCTCCTCATTGAAAATGATGGGAATCAGAAAAAGTTTTCTATTCAGCGCGCAATTTAATGTCAAGCTTTATTTAAAACCATTCAAGCAGTAATTTAAATCGACAAGATAGTTTCTATTTATTTATTTTATTACACTTTTTTTTTAAATTATTAAAAAAAAGTTACATCTTCTTATAAATGTAAGCAATGTAGCAATATAGCAATTTAGCTGATAAATTTTATTTTTCATAAATCTTCAAGATATAAAACATTTCATGTAGATCTTCTAAAATATATCATGAGCTTGTTAGTTCTTTAAATTAGAAGTTTTTATGCTTTTAAAATATATGCGTAAGACTGTGAATTACTATTTGCTAAAAGATACAAATACAACTGGTTCAGCATATTAGTATCGAATGAAAAGGATACTACTATTTATCAGGTACTATTATTTATCCGAACTACTATTTTCTAAAATATAGGACAATATTTGGGGCGATATATTGTTCATTTCGTAATCTTTAATAACAATTTTGAAATCCATAATAGTGTTGGGCAATACATTAAGGCATTGTAATCCCCAAAATTTAATTTCACAATATCTTTTAGTACTTTATGTAATAGTAGTTAACTTTAAGTTAAAGCAGTTTACATAAAATAGTTTACACAAATCAAAATATCGAGATGTTTTACGTTTACATTACAGGTTCATATTTTAAAGAAATGGTTTTATTTTGATTACATGGAAAGGTTTAGGTTTAATTAATCTTCTTGCGACTTTTACGACATCAACTTATAAAATTAAAATACTATAGAGATGAATAAATTTTTCTACAACTGGTGATTATTTGAATTGATTGATTTGATTGGTGATTATTTGAACTGGTGAAATGGTGATTATTTGAACAAAAGCTTAGAAAAAACAAATGCCAAAAGCTTTGAAAAGTACAATAACTATCAAAGAAATAGGTACATTTTGAAACAAATTCAATGTCTTATTTCTTATTTCTTACAACATGTTCAATTTCAAATCTGCAGTTGCAGTTGTTTTAGATTGCAGAGCAGCCCTCGTGGTACTATTAACTCCAATTATCAAATGTTGAAATTTTTTATTTCATCGTACTCCTCGCAAATATTTCCATACACATTAAAAATGTCACGTTACTTTTTAAGACTTATAGTAATTGAACAGCAAAACGTAATAATAAAATATCAAATTGGTACACCTAAAACATGGGCGAAGGCACTAATTACTTTATTTTAACATAGAGAAACAATAATACCTCATACTATTGTACAATAAAAAAATCAACGCAAGCGACAAAAAATTCACAATTCAGATTTTTATGTATTTTGGTTTTTTTATATGCTTAAACTATTTTAAAAGAAATAAAATTAAAAAAAATCCTAAAGCAAATTTCTTTCCCAGTTATCAGAAATTCTATTTTAGCGTTAGTTGATTATATAACAAGGGAAATGAGATAAGTAGTTGTCAAGCCGCTTTTCTCCAAATCTATCATAAAGCTCTTTGGTTTTTCGTGAAGAATGTACTAAGTGATTTATGCAAATGACCAATATCACATTACAAATTTATTTTGATTCGTTAGTTTATTCTTTAAAAAAGGACAGAACCCATAAGAGAAATTTCAACCGTGAATCAGTTGCTATGCTCATTTTCTTAAATAGCTGTATAAATTTTTTTAAATACGCATTTGGAGCTCTGTCCATTTTCGTAAACATGTTTTTCGAGTAAATTTAAAACCTCACCAATAGTATAGCTGCCTAATTGTACCAATGTAACAGTTTTACATCTATTGCTGAAGTCCGACCGAAGTTTAAGAAGGTGAACAAGGCCATCCAGTTAACTGTACATTAAAATTAGCAATTTATTAACACATTTATTATTTAAAAGAATTATTTTACTTGTATTAGAAACAAAAGGCTTTCAAAAATTTTTAAAAGCCTTTATCTAAGACTTATTTTAGATATGTTACCGGCAAAGTCTGAAACATTGTATATAATGCCTAAGACTAGCCGGCAATGTACGAAACGATTTATATTTCACCAATCCCTTGGCATTCTATAGAATGCCAAATGAGAAACCGGCAAAGTATAAAATACATCTCCGATTCGCTTCATAATGTAATGAAATGTAATTCAAAATGTCGTTCAAGCCTGCCATGTTGCAACAAATAGGTTATTTTATTATTTTTTTTATGAAACTTTTGTTTCCCGTAATTAAGAATCGTAATTATCATCATTTTTCATTTTTCTTTACGCATTTTGAATAATTTTTTTTTACTGGCACTCTCATTATTTTTTCAGAACAGCATTTTTTTTTAGAAAAGCACATCATTTACATAATAACCTCATCAGGACGTTTTTTTTTCATACTTTGCCTAAATAGCATTTGTCATTCCATAGAATGTCAAGGCTTACAATGCCTAGGGAAAGTATGTAATACTTCTCATATTTCATATCTTGCCTAAAAACTTCCGGCATTATATACAATGCCTAGGCATTCTATAGAATGCCTGCGTTACATTCTTTGCCGGTAACAGATATATCAGAAAACTAAACTGTGGTTCTTGACCTAGGTTTACATCTGTTATATTTAGTAAATTTTTCCGCATTCACCAAACCAAACTAGAAAATATAACCAATTTTTTCACAACCTATTATAAAAAGCTACATTACATTTATTATAAGATCATTTTTAATTATTTTTACTGTATAATTGCATAAAAGCTGGAACCTTCTTGAATCCTGAGCAAATTTTACATGAAATGAGAAAATTGTCAGTATTATGTAAAAATTAAACTATTTCTTTAACTAGATAAAATAATTTACATTTAAATTGCATCATAATGATTAAAATACTACTGTTTAATTAGAATGGGACTTCAGTTATAACTTATGAATTATTGATGCATCAATCATCTCTGGAGAAATCAGAAACGGAGAAACTAATTTTGGTATTCGAATTTAAGAGTCAGTTTAGATTAATTCTTGAAGTCAATGACGAGCCACTTGGCAACAAGTGTAGGTTTTAAAAGGTAATCAATTTGTTTCAGAAGTATGCATTCATTGGATTCAAAGCAAGTGCACTTTATTTTTTTATTTTTTTTCAAATTTTTTTTTTACTATTTGAAAGTTCCAAATCTATATAATTCGTTGATAAAAACAAGTTTCAGTTTTTTTTAAATATTTTCTTACTTAGTAGAAAAATGTGTATGGTTTTTCGTGGCTGCACATTTCTCGACTATAACAACTTTAACACCATAATCTCAAATGTTATAAAAGTCTAAAAAATTTGGCTCACATCAGCATTAACAAGATCAAATGAAAAAAAAAAACAGACGATAATTTTGGAACTATTCGGAACTATTAGCAAATGTTGTAAAAATCAAAAAAATTTGGCTCGCATAAGCATTAACAAGATCAAATGGAGAAAAAAAACAGACGATAATTTTGGAACTATTCGGAACTATTCGCAAATGTTGTAAAAGTCTAAAAAATTTGGCTCGCATAAGCATTAACAAGATCAAATAATAAAAAAAACAGACGATAATTTTGGAACTATACGTAGTCGATTATTTTCCTGCATGAGTTTATTTTCAATAGCATGCATTTTTAAGGTTTTTAAATAACATAATTTTAAGTAATTTTTTTAACAAATAATTTATGACTGTATCAGTGGAATTAACATACATATGAAGAACGAAAAGAATTTTGTGATGTCTTTATAAACGTATGTACCTAGAATTGGGTACTTGCACTTTAAGAAGAAGAAGATCACAGATACCCACACATGTGACCATGACATCAACGCCAGCTGATCGTTCATAAGCAAGATAACGTGTTAAAACAGAGCTAAGTTTCTCTACATAATTTAGAATGCTAATCAAAGTAAAGTATATTAAATACAGTGCAGTATCGCCCATCGAATTTACTGAAATGTAATTATTTCTCGTCCATGATTTTTCTTAAGTTAGATTTATTATTTGTTTATGTATTTAATTGTAACCGTGACATATTTTTGTTTTGAGTACCTGGCGACTTCGATGCATAATTAGTTTATGTTCTACAGGGCTTCATGCTTCTCTATGTGTTAAGTAAGAAATTTATAGTGAAATAATTGAAATCTTTGAGAAAGAATCATTGTGTAAGAATATCAAATATATCACTTTATGAGAATTGATACTTGACGGGCGTGGCTTACTCGAAGAAGAATGGAAAGAATAGTTGCTAACGTAAGCAAATGCCAAGTTTCAACAACCAATCAGGATCGAGATATTCACACTACGTCACTTGTAGGCATCCCATTGAAGACCAATCCAGACTATTGGACGACAAGAAGACAATTCATACAGATTTTGCTACCCATGACTGAAATGATGTGGCGTTTATTAATATCTATTCAAGAAGAAACAAACAATGGATAACCAATGATCGCAATAATGGTATCACAATTATCTTTATTTTGTATGAGCTGGTGTTGAAATGAAACAACCCATTATTCTTTTTTCTTTTTCCCCCAAATGCACTTCAGTATAATAAAAAAATTCAAAGACTTTTAATGTTTTGTATTGAGCATTGAGCTGTGATGGCTCAGGGGATAGAGCGTTCGGCTTCCATTGAGATGACCAGGGTTCCAAACCCAACGATGACTGGTTGATGCGAATCTGCATCCGGCTTGCACCGACCACAGTGCTGACGTGAAATATCGTCAGTGGTAAACGGATCATGGGTAAGAGTCCCTTTGCAGTCAGGCTAACCGAGAGAATTTCTCATGGTCTTCCTCTCCATTTAACGCAAATGCGGGTTAGTTCTATCAAGAAGTCCTCCACGAAGGCAAAATTCGCCTATTTCTTCTCGATCGGGTTCAAAATTGCAAGGCTACGGAGCTGAACATTAGTAGTCTTAAAGTAAAGAAAAATTGGATCTGCTGTTCAACGACGGTTATAAAATAAAAATAAAAAAATAAAATCAATGTTAAGGGAGCAGCGATGGCTCAGGGTAGAGCGTTCGCCTTCCAATCAGATGAACCGGCTTCGAATCCCAGCGATGGCTGGTTAATGCGAATCTGCATCCAGCTTGCATCGAACACAGTGCTGTCGTGAAATATCCTCAGTGGTAAACAGATCATAGGTTAGAGTCCCTTTGCTGTTAGGTTAACCGTGAGAGGTTATCATGGTCTTCCTCTCCATATAAAGCAAATGTGGGTTAGTTCCATCACAAAGTCCTCCACGAAGGCAAAATTCTCCCAATACTTGATCCAGGAGTCCCCTTGTATTCTGGATTGGGTTCAAAATTGCAAAGCTACAGTAGTTGAATATTAGTAGTCGTAAACCCAAAAATTGGGTCGGTTGTTCAACGACTGTTATAAAATTAAATAAAATGAAATGTTAAGCATAAAATGGAACTCTTTGCAAATATACAAGAAAATCTTAAATATTGTTGCATTAAAAACATCATATCTCTTCTAATTTTTAGACACATGTTAGTTCTAAAAATGATTTCCGAGAAAGTGAAGTACTTTCTTCTTTATCTCTCGTTGCTATTTTCTGACTTCAAAAATTTCTTCCACCCCCGTCCAAGACCATTATTTATGGTGAGTGAAAAGTGAAAAACAGAGAGAAAAGTTTCAAAAATGCTTTCGACAGGCATGAATTATTTTTTTTCTTCCCTTTTCCAAAAAAGTTGCTAATGAAGCTTCAGGATTCGTAAGGATGAAAGTTGTTACTCGTATCGATTTTCGTTCCAAGAGAAGTATATATTTTAGCCATTTTTGGATTGACGGTTGAAAAGTTTAATTCCTTACGAAGTTGTGCATCGAGGCAAGGAAACTAATCTATCATTTAAGTTTTGTTAAAGCGGAAATTAACATATTTCATATCGCTCTATATTAAAGGAAATTAAAGCTGAGATTTCAAGTTTAAAATTAAAAACTGAACCATAATTTTTTATAACAAATTAATTATAAAAATTTTCAAGAAAACTCCAATACAATAAACCATTTGTTTCTTAGCCCATACCTACACCGGGTTACACAGAACGCATTTTAGCAGTAATATGTTTATTGAAAAAGAATTTTTAAAAAAATCAGAGCAGCTGAATAACTCTTGATCAAAAGATAGGGTTTTCATGCAATATTAATGGTCAGAAGGGCTAACTTTCTTGTTTTCGTCGGCAATTAAGGCAGAGGGGTTGCGATTGATTTTGATTTCCAGTGGCGCAATCTATGGCTAATTGTTCAACTTCTGCCACACCCATACGTCACACCCGTTTATAGGGCGGACTCATTCATTCGTTCACAGATCGTAATTTTGACCTGAACCAGAGAACGATCAATCTCCAATTCAGTACCCCCCGAGGTACTGACTTGTCATGGGAACACGGAGGACTTTGCGACCCGACAGATTTAAGGTGCACCAGTTATCATTTACTACACAGGGAGTCCTCTGCTGGCTGGACTCGAACTCCCGTTCTCACAAACATTTGTCCAGCGCCCTACCAACCAGGCTATCCCGGCCGAGGGCTAATTTTAAACATTCTAACTATATTTACTGATGATGTTGTATTGCCACAAACAAATAAATACTTTTTCTGGATTAACGTACCTTTTATTTGACGGATTTAGATTTTTAACTCTCAAAATAGGGGGATATACAAAATTTGAAAAATATGGTCTCAATAATTTAGACAAGAAAAAGGACGTAAGTTCGAGCATCTTATTTTGACTATCATTCTGTCATATTTCACCATATTAAACTTTAACGATATTAGAAACTATTAAAACGAATCACTCTAAAAAATTCCGGTATAAAATACCAGCACTTTACGTGCTGTTTTTTAATACTTCACTGCTATTAAAAGATTTTACGTCATCCGTGTTGTTATTAATCGACTTTACATCATCCGTAAAATCTATTTTTAGCGCAAAACATTATTTTTACAGTATTACATATTACGCGTGATTCAGTGATTCAAAGTTACAGTAAAAATTACGAAATATCAGACTTTTTGTTCCGTAACATGTTAAGATAAAAAAAAGGATTTTTCGGAAAAAGTACCGGCCACCTTGAGTGCCGGTACTTTTTACCATATTTTTTACAGTGTATTAAGGATACGTTCTTGGAATTACCGCACCTTTCTTTTATTTAATAGTATTCAGATTTTTGACCTTTTGAAATATGATGGATAGCAGCAGTCTAGAAAGTTGGTCCCAATAGGTAACCTTAATATTCTTCAGTTTTTGGGTAATTAGCCATTTTCTTTAGAACTATTTCTGCAAATCAAATTTTTTTGAGCAAGATTGTAAAAAGTGTGTTTACCCAATGATAATATCAGGCAAAAAATATAACTTTTCAGGAGATTACTTATTACTTTTTATTATTTCCATTAAAAGTACTTTAACACTTTTCGAATAATATATATACACCGAAGAGAAATTACATTATGACCACCCTCCATCTATAACAATGGGCTCGCCCAGGTTTTTATGGTTTCTCGCCCAGGAACAATGTTTTCATGGGGCACATTAGGACCCATAATCCTCATAGAACAATCCCTGACTTCTGTAAGCTACTTGAACATAGTTGCAGACCAGGTTCACCCATTCATGGCAAAACATTTTCCTACGGGGGATGGTGTTTACCAACAGGATAATACAAGCAGGACCACAAATGCTTAATCCAATAAAGCATTTGTGGTCCTACTTGGAAAACCAAATTCGTGCTGCTACGCTACCAACTCGCAATGTGAGGAAATTGCAGGACCAGTTAGTGAGCGCTTGGTACCAGATACCTCAGACTACCTATCAGCACCTGGTGGAATCAATGCCACGGCGGGGGTGCTAGCAGTTTTGAGGGCTAAAGGTGGTCCTACATGTTATTAGCAGGGTGGTCATAATATAGATATTATTTGCCGCACT
>NC_092209.1:28589052-28605431 GCF_043381705.1 Parasteatoda tepidariorum | reverse complement strand
TTTTTTATTTTCAAATTTAGTGGATAACAATTGTAAAAAATGAGTGAAAACAATCCCACAGACAATGCGACGGATTCAAGGTTATGTCAAGGTACGTCTCTTGTGAATATCAATTGATAGTTTCTCTTCTGAAATTACATTATGACGCATTCACATACATTATTAATACAAATACATTTTCCAGGGCGAGACGATGAGGCAACCACAAGCACTTCCACTGGTTCAAGAGGTCCACGAAGGAAAAGCACAATATTATCGAGATTACAGAGCACGGAAGCGAGCGGAGCAGGAAAAAGAGTCGTTGAATAGAACTAGTGATCCCTCTACGACTGCTGATTCTTCTACAATTAGCGTCGCAGGTTGCGAAGTGTAACTTCTTCCGCGTGGAGGGACTCATGGCAATATTTTTTTTTGTAGAGATTTATGCAAAAAAAATACGATTTTCGTAGAAATAGACCAAACTTTGCTAAATACAGACCACTCTAGAGTCTCTGCATCTAACTTAATTAAAGATCTACGAGTAATAGTCTATGATTGGCTAGGAGCCAATATGATGATGATTTTTGATAAGTTTAAGAAGGCTTGATTCGAGTGAAACTTAGCCAAGTAACCGATTCATCATGTCTTTCACTTTCGGCACACTTTTAAGCTGCTTTTCGTAACTCTCTTAACTTTGTTAAGTATAGATGTGCCATAAATTTAAAAAAATTTTAATTAGCAGTGGATGTCGTAAATTAAAAATTACATACTTAAATTGTCATAAATAATATAATAGAAGGTGAGAAGGATTCAAAAATTTATATTGGTATAATATTTAGTTAAGAATATTTTTACACAAGCCGACGGCCTGTGTCAGGGAACTGGAATCGCATCATAAAGGTTATGGGTTCGAATCCCGAACAAGGCATGGATATTCCTTCCTTCTCTGTACTATCAGTTCTAAGTGTGGGAGCAACGTTGGCTCACCTAATATTGTGCACCTGAAAAAGTGAACAAAAAATATGCCCTTCAGTTGCTTGTATAATACACCTCCAGGTGGGCATTGGAAAATATATATATATATATATATATATATATATACATACATGGTGATTCTAATAAAATGGGCGAAATTTTAGGAAGTGATAGTACACACCCAGACAAACAATTTTTATCAAAGAATGCATGGTCGAAAACAAAACGCAAAGTTGCTGGACCATTTGGAAAATTGTTTGATGCAAACGTTAAAGCTGCATTCCTGTTGCGAGTTACTGCACTGAGTTATTTGTCGCCAAGCTTTCGTCAGCTGCAGGGAAAGTTCGTGATATGTATGGTGTGTTTCAGAATGTTCACCTATCTTTTTCATCGCCGTTGTACTGCGTGCATAGCCGCTGCCGGCCACTGTTTTGAACACTTATTGTAATCACATGCCATTAAATTTGCCTTTCTAACTTAACTTCATCGTCCTTTGTATGTTTTTGCCTCATATAAGAACATAAACTATGACGCCCTCTAGCGGTTTTGCGTTTTGTTTTCGACCATGCATTCTTTGATAAAAATTGTTTGCTTGGGTGTGTACTATCACTTCCTAAAATTTTGCCCATCTTTTAAGAATCACCCTGTATATATGTATTATAAAAAACTAACAAATAATACAGCCTAAATGCAGCTATGAGGCTGGAGATTATGAGAGAAGAACACATTTTTTAATTTATCTTAGCGGCAAATCTCTTGGTGATCAAACCTAAAGCTTTGGATATGTAAATAAAGTAGCAACACACTGCCATCTTGGTGACTGAAATTTGCTTGTGACAGCAACGGAGAAACGGAGAGAGTGTAGAAAACGGAGTTTCAATTCTTAAGTGCCACTTTTTATTGATCAATATTCTCATATTTTTGAGGATAACTTAAATATTTACTGTTTATTTTTTTTAATTCTCATTCTTCTCTCTGAAATTATACGTTTTTATTCTATTCTACGAAAATAATTCATTATACAATATATAAGTTTAAAATTTTCTCATTTCGCTTTTCATAATTTGCTCTAACTTTTTTTTCGAAACTGTTTGAAAATTTTTGCAGTTGGTATTTTTATGAGGTTCACAAGGTGATAATACTTGGGAATTTAAATCATTATGGATATTATTATCAGTGTTCAAAGAAAAACTTTTTTCCCAATAGTTCAAATCTTTTTCTTCTTGATCAATATCAATTGTCATTTAGCCTTTTATAAAACAAAAATTTTTTAAAAAAAATTTAAGTATAATTAATTTAATTTCAAATAAAATCTTAATTAAAATTTTAAATGCAACTAGCAAAATCAAAAAACATTTTAAAATTTGCTGTTAAATTTTTCAAAATACTAAACTATATAAAAATGTGTTTGTAAATTGAAATATAAAACATATTATAAATATGAAACCAATAAATTCACTGTAACAGCATTAATATTTTCGGGAAAATTTCACTTTTTTTTCCCTAACAAAATAATCTTGTCCATAGCAAGCAGCCTAACTCCCTTGCTCGAAAGGGTACGCAGTTGATTCAACCAAATTTGCTCGGGGCTGTCCTACCACTTCGTAAAACTATATTTAAAATACACAACGAAAATGGATATCACTCTACGGACTTGACTCCGAGACAGCTAAATATTGGCAAGAAAACTTCTGGAGAAATGACTTCGGTCTTTCTTTTACTCCTTCTGATGTTTATTGTTCTTCTTTGTTGTACTTGATTGTTTTCCCCGCCATTGGAAATAGAAAATAATATTGTCTATAATTGTATTATCTTATCATCATCTTATCAGTAGTACAAAAATAAGATATAAAGCTATTAAATATAATATATAGATTCACTATAATTGAGATAGATTATTTGAGTCTTTATAATATTGTGTGGTAAATATTTTATCTTAATAAATAAATTTTGATATTTCATAACATAAATAACCTTCTAATTTCATCAATTAGATTAAGTAAAACAATCAAATGGCAAAATATATAAAATGAAAAAATAAATATAGACTTTACTAAATTAATACAACGGTATTTAAATTGTATTAAATTTGATTCTGTAATAATTTAATATTTTATAAATAAGTAACAATGTTAATAACATATCTATACAAGCAAGAGGACAATATTTGAAATTATTGTAAATTTATTGAAATAGACACATTATTCTTTTATAAAATAAAACATAGCAATTCAATATAGACATTTCTTTCAAACTAAAAAAGGCAAAATTCCACATAAACTAACAAAATAATTTGCAATTTAGGGGACAATAATTTTCTTTTTTAACATTTCATTAATATAACATTTTATCGTAGTTAGTATCTATTGAAGTCCATTTATCTCTGACAATTCTTTGTAGGCATACTTTCCTTCTTTCTTTATTGCTATATTCTACAAGTAAGCGACAAAATGTAAAGCCTAATTTTCACTTATTAGAACTCCCAAATGTGCAACAACTGGTCATTATTAATTTAAAAGTATGAAACAAACACAGTAAAATGAAAAGCGAAAATAAAAATAACGGATCAAGTGCAATAACACTTCACTGTTCAAACTAGTCAACAAAATGGCGACAGTTTACCCATGTGATCGATTACAACCAATCAAAATCGAAAACATGAAAAGGTCTCAAGGAAAAGATTGACGGTACTTCATGTGGGAAATCCAAAGCTTTAATCAAACTCTCCTACAGCTGCGATGGCTCAGGGGATAGAGCGTTCGCCTTCCAATGAGGTGAACCGGGTTCGAATCCCAGTCCATACGAATTCCGCATCCGGCTTGCACAGACCACAGTTCTGACGTGAAATATCCTCAGTGGTAGACGGATCATGAGTTAGAGTCCCCTTGCCGTCAGGCAAACCCTGGGAGGTTCTCGTGGTCTTCCTCCCCATGTAACGCAAATGCGAGTTAGTTCCATAAAAAAGCCCTACTAAAGGCAAATTTTTCCCAATACTTGATCCAGGAGTTCCCTTGTTTTCTGGATTGTGTTAAAAATTACAAGGTTACGTAGTTGTGTGGGGATTTAATTTATTGACTATGTCAACCTTCATCTATCAAAAGGTACCTCTAGATAAAATCGAGTTAACATGTCTTATATACTAGTGATTTGGTACTTAATATTTGTAGTGGTAGTTACGCCACATTACTCCCATTCCAGAATTTTATCTGTGATAGAATTTGATGAACGATTACCACTAGTTGATTCATGCTGCAATATATTTAGTTAATTTTGCTCATTATATTTTCTTCACTTTGTTTAATAGCATTTCGCTCATTTTTATATTCGTTTATAGCATTTAGCTTTTTTTTTTGTTTATTAACCGGAAGACTTATTACTTCACCGGATTTTTTTTGAGCAGTTTATATTAAGCAAATCAACTGTTTAATGTGGACTATCCATCGAAGTAGGCGTTACCAGATCGAAGTGGGCGTTACTGCGTGTTCAAATCACGTCCGGGTCACCAATGTGGGGATTTAATTCATTGACTATGTCAACCTTCATCTATCAAAAGGTACCTCTAGATAAAATCGAGTTAACATGTCTTATATACTAGTGATTTGGTATTTAATATTTGTAGTGGTAGTTACGCCACAGTTGAACATTAGTAATCCTAAACCCAAAAACTGGGTCGGCTGTTCAACGACGGTTATAAAGTAAAACAAAAACCCTCTTACAAAAACAGGAACATAGTTCTGGAGCATCATTACGTTTTTCAGGATAGTCAGAATAGATAATGAACACCTAATTGGAAGCTCCGCTGAATAAGTAGTCATTAATCGCATGACAAGCAAGAGTTTATTGCAGCTTGTACTTTTTGGAAGTATTCGCTTCATGTGTATAGACGTAAAATACTTGCTTTCAATTTCGGTGGTAATTCATGAAGACTCTCGGCATCGGAACAGTTCGCAGTCCCGAACACGTATGACAAAATTCTCGGACTGGGGCTTGTTGAAAAAAAATTAAGATGTTGATTCAATCCATATTCTGCTCGGTTGATGTGTGAATGAACATTCGCTGGAAACGTCATGGTTTAAATGCTGTTAGGAGTTTCTGCCAAAAGAGAGCGTTGTAATCACTCACATAATTCTGTAATCACTTTTGTGGCAGGCAATGGATTGAACTGGATGGCTTATTAGAAAGCCCTATTTCGTCTCATATTGTTTTATTGTTTATTAAATTTGTTTGTTAATAAATATGGTTTCTTTTTAGTTAATGCACCCACTCGCCACTGAATCATTCTGCAACAAATACCACAAGATTATTCTTGCCAGAAAATTGGAGTTATTGGCGGGCCTATTTCTGCCCTAGTAAGAACTAGAGCCAGATTTTTAGTTTTAAGAGTGCCAAAGAAGATACGTATTACACCTAAACTTAAAAACTTACAATATCTCATGTATCGATAAAATACAGGCCGACAAACAGGTGCAGGTGATTGAATAGCAGAAATTTCAATGCTGCTCACCTTAAAGAGGGAAAATGTACAAATTGCAAGTTGTAATTCGGTAATCCGATATGAATTTCTTGTGCTCAAAGAATCAAAAATAACCTTCTTTCAACTACTAATCAGTTATGTGATGTAAAACAAAATGTAACGTAAGATAACGTAAATGTAACGTAAGATAACGTAAAAATAACGTAATATAACGCAAATTTAACGTAATATAACGTAAATGTAACGTAAGATAACGTAAAAGTAACGTAATATAACGCAAATGTAACGTCTATTAGAACTCCTGAAACAGCGGTAGCTTTAGCGATTTTGAAAGGAAAAAAAAGATGAAGAACTTTTATTTTTATTATTTGAACTGCATTCCTTTATATTCTTTGCTTTTAACACCTAAAACTTAACATACTCTGCATCAATCGATTCGTGTAAAAAAAATTTAAAAACCGAAGTTAAATAAACTTACAGTTAATATTAGTAAAATATATAGTTAGTAAAAAATAAAGAACTTTCCTATTTTTTGTTCACTAAATCATTCTGACTCACAAATGGCACCGAAAAAAGAAACGATCAATAACTAGCAACAATTATTCTTTAAAAAAATGATGTTAATTAAAGTAGAAAGCAATAATTAGTTTAAGAATACAAAAAGTGCTAAAAAAATAAATAAATAAAGTATGCGTAAAAAATATGTGAATAGTTATGCTCCAAGCAAGTGTAAAGCTGAAGCAACAAATCTCACGTCTGCTTAACTTAATTACTTATTCTAGCATATTTCTTCGATGAAGAATGATATAATCAAGACAGCTATTTTTTATGATAATTACATTAGCAAAACACTTAAACACTAATATTTTGCTGAATTATTAATGTTTACATTTGTACTACTTTCTTTTTCCACAAAAAAAATTTATAAATTTAACTTGGCAAAAAATTATTTAACGTTTTATCAAGAGGTAAATAGTTGTAAAGTTAAGTTATATGAATTTAATTTTGAATTTCTTTGAAAGAGTATTTGTAAGAATGTAGTGAAAATCGTGCTTTAATGTGTACATTTGTACCAGTTTCTTAAAAATACTTTTTTTTCCTACAAAAACAAAAATTAAATTTTCAAATTTTTTTAAAAATTTCTTATTAAGAAATAAAAAACTATAATATTAGATTATATGAGAATGATATCAATAATTTGAACTTAAATTTTAGATCCTTGTAGCAATGAAAATCAAAAAAAAAAGGGCAGATCTCAAAATAGTATACTAAAATTGATTTTTAGCACGTGAAAATAATTTGTAGTAAATTAAAAAAACAAAAAATATAGAACATCATCAATTTATTACGGATCTCCTGCGGACATTTATGGAGAAAAAAAAGAAAAAAAGCGAGTTTGTTTATTAAGGATTTCTCATATTATGAGGTAACGACAAAAAAAAAATAGTTTTGACAAGATACTTTTATTTTAAATTATAAAATTTTGTCTAAGCTTTGTGAATTGATGATTCCCTACATACAACATCGAAATTCATTTTCCCAATATCTTGTACAGGTTTCGTGATAAAAACTCTAACTCCAAATTTTTCAACATGTGCCGCTGCAAGCTCTCTAATAGCCACTTTACTACTCTTGGGCAGCTGTTCGAAAGATAAAAGGATGCTTTTGGCACTCAAGTTTTTGGAAAATAAGCATTTTGCATATATTTTTCATAATATAATGACACAAAATAACTTTAGAAACATGCAAAATAACAATATAAATAATAAAATTTCGATTGCATACCCTTATTTAACAAAAAGAGAAAGAAAAAATATTAAAATATGTTAGTATGAAATTTCAGATTAAATCAAAAATCTCCTTTTTCATATCCATTTTGCCCAAACGAGTCTCCATACCAAATTTATATTCCTTTTTTAAATTGAATAATTCACAACTTAGTGGGGAAAAAAGTTTTTAGAAACATACATAAATAGTGATAAAACTACTAACATAACTTATTGCATATATCCATTCAAAAATTAAAATATGATTTTGTGAAAATCCATTATTAAATTAAAAATCCATCTTTTTTTCCCAACTGTTCCTCTTACCAAATTATACTCATAACTTAAATGAATAAAAGAATTTTAAAAACATACATAAATAGTTATAAAAGTATTAAAATAAACTATCGCGTATATATGCACTAAAAATAATTTTTAAGTATGGTTATGCGAAAATTAACATTAAATGAAAAATCGCCGTTCTTGTACCTATTTAACCCCAATCAGACCGCGTACAAAATTGTATTATTATTCAAAATGTAGTGGCATAAAATAATTTCAAAAACATACAGAAATAATTATGAAATACTAAAATTATCCATATCATTTAAAAAAACATTTAAAAATATGGTTACGTAAAATTCCAGATAGAATGAAAAGCCTCTTTTTTTGCACCACCAAATTGTGAAAGTATTCGTAATTTAATAACATAAAATAATTTCAGAAACATACAAGATATTAGAAACATTCAACGTACAAGATTATAAAAATTATAAAGTAATTCGCAGCATAATTTCCAATCCATGAAAAAATGTTTTGAAATATGTTTGCGTAAAATTCCTGATAAAATGAAAAATCCCCATTTTTGCGCCACTTAACACCAATAAATCGACATATCAAATAGTATCAGTGTTCGAAATTTAGTAGCATAAAATAATTTTAGAAACATACAGAAAATAATTGTAAAAATGCTAAATAATCCTCAGCATAATATCCATAAAAAATAGTTAATAATATCTTTCCGTAAAGTTTCGGATTAAATGAAAGATTTCTATTTTTGCACCACTTTACACCAATAAGTCCCCATACCGAATTGTACGAGTGTTTATAATTTAGTAGTATAAAATAGTTCAAGAATCACACAAAATGATAATTTTGAAAATATTTCTAATCCACAGTATAATATCTATGGAAAAAAGTATTTCAAAATATGTTCACGTGAAATTCCAGATAAAATAAAATCCCCATTTTTGCACCACTTTACACTAATAAATCCACACACCAAATTGTATTAATGCTAATAGTTTAGTGGTATAAAATAATTTTAGAAACATGTAAAAATACTAAATAAACCTCAGCATACTATCCATAAAAAATATATTTTATTATGTCTTTGTGTAAAATTTCGGATTAAATGAAAAATTTCCATTTTTGCACCACATGCACCAATAAGTCCCATACCGAATTGTAAGAGAATTCATAATTTAGTAGCATAAAAAGTTTTAAAAACACACAAAAAATAATTGTAAAAATACTAATATAATCCACAGCATAATATCTATGAAGAAAAAAAATATTTCAAAGTATGTTTACTTAAAATTCCAGTTTAAATAAAGAGAAAATTCCCAATTTCCTCATTTTACCCCAATCAGACCCCATACCGAAAAAAAAAACATACCAACCATGACTTAGATCTCTCTCATTAAATATACATGAAATCCCAATGGCCATCTTATATATATGGAAAACCACATTTCGTTCGCTTACCTCTAACGTCGAGTATTTTTTATTTATGAGAATAAACACCATGTCTAGAAATCGGAGATTCCTGACTTTCTTTGGAATAAAACATCAACCTGCCTTTCAATTTAAAAAGAAAACGAAAAAAGAAAGAGACATTTTTTGTCATAGCATCAATTTTAAAAGATACTACCTCAGCCATAACGAAGAAACAAGATGAATATTTTAAAATTCCATTCTAGTTTGTTTGAAACTTTGCTTAGATGGAATTCCATGAATCTTAATACTAAAATGGCTTTTCCCTCTAAGAGCTGTGTCTTGATAATTTAATAGAAATACCATCATACTCATTGAAGAAAAACATCGCTTAAAATGACAACTTATGTAATTATTTTTTATAAATTTCGAAGCAATTATAAAAAATAAAAAATATTGCACTTTACAAATAACATTACTGTATTTTATTTATAAAGTGTAGCAATTAAGATTATT
Organism: Parasteatoda tepidariorum; assembly: GCF_043381705.1. Classification (NCBI taxonomy): domain Eukaryota; kingdom Metazoa; phylum Arthropoda; class Arachnida; order Araneae; family Theridiidae; genus Parasteatoda; species Parasteatoda tepidariorum. Next base: position 28,596,005 of record NC_092209.1, on the reverse strand, counting down.
TGTAACGTGTAACAATTATAGTGTAACAATTAATATTCTATTTTATTTATTGCACTTTACAAATAACGTTATATTTTATTTATAAAGTGTAACAATTAAGATTATTTGTAACGTGTAACAATTATGGTGTAACAATTAATATTCTATTTTATTTATTGCACTTTACAAACAACATTATATTTTATTTATAAAGTGTAACAATTAAGATCATTTGTAACGTGTAACAATTATGGTGCAACAATTAATATTCTATTTCATTTATTGCACTTAACAAATAACATTATATTTTAGTTATGAAGTGTAACAATTAAGATTATTTGTAACGTGTAACAATTATGGTGCAACAATTAATATTCTATTTTATTTATTGCACTTTACAAACAACATTATATTTTATTTATAAAGTGTAACAATTAAGATTATTTGTAACGTGCAACAATTAATATTCTATTTTATTTATTGCACTTTACAAATAACATTATATTATATTTATAAAGTGTAACAATTAAGATTATTTGAAACGTGTAACAATTAATATTCTATTTTATTTATTGCACTTTACAAATAACATTATATTTTATTTATAAAGTGTAACAATTAAGATTATTTGTAAGGTGTAACAATTATAGTGCAACAATTAATATTCTATTTTATTTCATAACTGTCTTTAAATAGCCAACCCAATTCTGAGTTTACGACTATCAGTGTTCCAGTAGCCCTGTAATTTTGAACCCGATCCAGAAGACAAGGGGATTCCTGGATAATGCATTGGGGCAAACTAGCCTTCGAGGAGGTCTTTTTGACGGAATTTAACTGCATTTGCATTATGTGGAGAGAGAAACCACGAAAATCTCCCTCGGTTAGTCTGACGGCAAAGGGAGTCTAACCCATGATCCGTCTACCACTTAGGAGAGGAGACTTTACGTCGGCACTGTGGTCAGTGCGAGCAGTGAGCAGAATTCATGTCAACCATCCACAGCTGGGATTCAAACTGTGTCACTTCTGTGGGAGGAGAACGGGTTATCTCCTGAGCCACCAAGGTTCTGACATTTAAGATTGTGTTTTGATTTTGATGCTTTAAAATTTTCTATAAATAATTTTTTTTTCATACGTTATCGGGGATATGTGGGGGATTCACTAAGTGCAATCACTAATTCAAGAACGTGCACTCACGTTCTTGAATTCTTGTTAAATCTTGAAGGATTTAAAAAGGGGGTTTGGAGGGGGCCTTGTTAAATCAAGAAGGATTCAACAAGACCCCCGTGCATACATTCATAAAACCAAAATTGCAATACTAAAACCAAAATGTGGCAATAAACCAATAAAAAACCCAAAGAAAAGCTTAAATCAAAACACTTAAGTGGAAAATAAAAAAAAGAAAAGTTCATGGTATAAGGGTGTGAATAATAAAATAAATAAATTAATAAATTATCATGCCATTAGTGAAACTAAGCAAAAAAAATCAATAAAATTAAACAGCTCATAAAAGTCATTAAGTAAAATGCATAGCCTCATTAAAAGTAAAGGGTAAAAATGATAAGTAAGAAGTTCATAAAAGAGTCCATATTTAGGAGTATGAAGAGTCCATATTACTTCCCCTTATGAATTGACCTAGATGAATTGGATGGAGTTCAACATCAAGGAATAGCTTAACTAGTAGGGCGTTGGGCCAATTCTTGAGCGGTCGTGAGCTCGATATCCACCGACTGAAGACTTCTCGTGTGCAAAATAGTGACTGGTTTCACGTTAAATCTGTCGGGGTCACAAAGCCCTTCAAGTTCCCATAATAAGTCAATACTTCTGGGGGTACTGGATCGGAGATTGGTCGTGCTCTAGTTCAGGTTAAAATTACGATCTCCGGATGGATTGATGGTGTGTGAATTTGTCCGCCTTGTGAAACGTGCAATGACGTATGAATGTTGTCTCCGTAACATTCTCAGGGATCTTTCCCAAACCGTCGCTAATAGCCCATCACGCTGCTCATGTGCAACGTGAATAAAAGTATCAAGTCAATATCTGAGTTAAGATCGTCTTTTAACTTTCCCATTACTAAACTAAACTTAGAGTCACGCCTGTCCATAGATGGACATGGTTTAATGCACACCTTGAGCTATGGGATGCAGGAACAAATGTACTGGTTGAATGGTCAGCCTGAAACTTGGAGTTCGTTTTATCGACCCACTGAAGGGATGAAAGTCTGAGTCCTTCTTGCCCGATCCGAGGATGGAGTCCCGAACTTTTCTCTATAAAAATACGAAATTATACTAAATCGATACTTAACGTATACCTATTTTTTTAACGCTACTTAAATTATTATTTAAGGCAGCTTAACAAAATAAATAATAAGCGTAGTGTTGCCAATAAATCAAAAAATACCCGAGTTCACGGTCCCACATTAGAGAAATAAATAAAGAGATTAAAGTCAAATTTTTTTTTCGAACTTTAATGAAAAGTCGTTTGTTTGTAACAAAAAGAAAGGAAAGAATATCTCTACACTTTTCTTGGCTCCTAACACGATTATAAATGTGCATATTTTTTTTTCCAGAAAATTATCGATAAGTACGATATACGTATTTATTTTTACTTTTTGGGTTGGTTTTTAGCTTATATGTTTGATGAGTGCTGACATCTAGTTTAAAATAAACTATATCCTAGCACATTGCAAGTAGTATGTCACTGCTATCTGGGCTATAGGTAGCTATATGCTGCTATAGATTGAGGAATAAGCATGATTCCAACCATCAGAAATAGATTGTTTCAATCTTTTTGGCTCGTTACTTTCGAACTCTCTAGCCCGGAAATATCACGGGCACGAAATATAGAGGATAAAACTTCAGCCCGAGAGAAAGAAAGGGGAAAAACAGCATCCATCTACTCAGTTAACAACATAGTTGATTACGTAGTAGAATTGCATAGTGGAAGTTCTTGTTGTGAAAATGAACAATAAATACTTTTAAATAAGAGATAAATGAATAATGAACAAGTAAATCCCGTCATAACTTTTATTAATTTTATGCTAATGACAATCTAAGATATTTAGGTCTTTGTTATTTGAAGAAGATGCCATGTGATATTTCTGTCCAATGATAATGCTCAAAGCATTAAGATGGCAATGATACATAGAGAAAAATATAATTCATAAAGGTTAAATAACGTTGTAATTTTTGAAAATTGAACAATTTTTTGTAAAGAGATTTCAGTTTATGGGTTATCTATAGAAATTATGAAGCTTTGGAGGAAAATTTTTACTTAAAATCTTTTTTTACAAATATTTATTTAGTTACCCGAATTAATACTTTATATGAGCGATCCCCATTTTTTTTTCAGTTACGGAACCCTAAAATAATCAAGCTTCTACACCAGAGGTCGCCAAAGTGGTCTATATAGACCCCCAGGGGTCTATTTAACAAAAGCGGGGGTCGATCTGAGACAGGGGGGCGAATGGGGGTCGATCCGAATCGGAAGGGTCGATTGTGGGTCGAAAAAAAAAACAGTTCTCAATACGCAAATCACACATACCTAATTAAGTATGTGAAATTTGTGATTTTTTTTTATAATTGACTCAATATCAGTTTCTTTATAAAACATAAATTAATAAACGTATATTTATTGGGGTGAAACAAGTATTTACGTACCACCGCGCAGTGGCACGAACTCAGCGCAGTTTATAAGTCATATGCATATGTGCGCTTGTCCAAATGTCACGTGTGACGAGCATTGACGTTACAAATGCAAATATCATACGCAGTTTCAGCTATCTTTGCAAACTGTTTTGAATATTTGCAGTGTCATTATTAAAACTCTTACAGTTTTGGATAATTAATTATTGTTTCGATAAAACCATTCGTTTGGTTTAGATATCAATTTTAATTATCAATGCACAAAAAAAGGTAAGCATTAATAATATGGATTAGTACAGCCCGCGACAAAACTATAGCACACTATATATTTTTTTACGAAAATTACTAAATTGACCAATTTTGACGAAAATTAAAATTGACCAATTTTGAACCTTGCAAAGAAACACCAGGCACACCCATCTCATTGATCAAGAAGCAGTAAATCTTTAGTTACTTTACTTATTATATCTACTTATGCATAATTACTTATTATTTAATAATAAGGTATTTAAATTTCAATATTAATATATTTTTCATAAAACTATTGTTACACAATGTACTATTACTTTAATAAATGTTTAAAATCATAAAATAAATGTACAAACACATTATCTAATATAGTTTTATTTTAATTAACAGAAAATTACTTTTGCGGGGGTCGATGGAGATTTCGAAACATTATATAGGGGTCGATGATCAAAAAAGTTTGGCGACTCCTGTTCTACACCAAACACAATTGAAACGTATTGAAGATATTTTTAATACGATGTAAGTAATTTTTTCATCGTTTTGTCAAAAATAATCTTATATTAGTTCGACAGTTGAATTCGCAGTCTCAGAGATGAATCTAGTCTAGCGAAAAATTTTTATTTTATGGCTGCAAACAGAAACTGTAATAAATGGTGAAAATGGTTATTAGGAAAACATATTTCTCTATTAAAGAATTTAGTTATTTTATACAGATTTGAAAAGCCGAATGTAAAATACATTGCAATTTTTATAAATGCGTGTCCTTTTCAAAAAATTTCATAATTGTTGTTAAAAAATTATATAATTTTTAAGAAAATTTCATTTTTCTCTCTTTGGCATTTTACTTCAAATACAATTTCATAAAAGCAATCTAAACAAATAAATTAGGAGCCGGGTTAGCCTGGTCGGTAGGGCGCTAGGCCAAGGTCCAAGAGCTCGTGGGTTCGAACCCCACCGGCCGAAGACTCACCATGTAGTAAATGGCGATTGATGCACGTTAAATCTGTCGAGTCGCAAAGTCCTCCATGTTCCCATAACAAATCAATACCTCTGGGGGTACTGGATTGGAGATTGATCGTTCTCTGATTCAGGTCAAAATTACGATTTGTGGATGAATGAATTCGATGTATGAATGGATCCGCCCTATAAACTGGTGTGACGTATGAGTGTGGCAGAAGTCAAATTCTTGGCCATAGATGGCGCCACTAGAAAACAAGAACAATCGCGTCCCTCTGCCTTAACAGGCATACGAAGAGAGAGAAATATATAAATTACTAGTGGACTGCGCCCCCTGCTCGCTAACGCTCGCCAACCCCCGAAAATTGCTAAGCAATCTTATATGGTTTGCTTAACAAACCAAGCTCGCTTCGCTGGCTATTAACTTAGGTAAATTGCAAATGCACAAAATTCTAAGAATTTAAAACAATCATTCAAATCCATATAACAACTTTTTAAAAAAAAAAATTACATCTTTTTAGTAAATACTAAGTCATTAAAATAAATTTGAATTCAAATAAAGACTCATTGACTGAGAATCATTTTTCAAAGAATAACTAATAACAATAATAAAACAAATAAATTCGTGATATAAATCAAAAATCGTATTTTAATTTCGTNAGAAAAGACGCCATGAAAAACATTACAAAACTTTAAGAGTGGCTAACCTTTGAAACATACAATGCTGTAAAATGTAAAAGTATTAGAGTTTAGAATACAAACTAAACAAAATAAAACAGGAAGGACCAGGGTAATTAATTTAAGGAATAACTGATCCATTTTAGTGCAAGATAATGACTCATGAAAAAGTAAAGTCTTATTACAAATTTTAAAATTCTATGTCTATAAAATTACCCAAGATGGCGTTTGTAACAGCTGAGAGGCTTTCAAAACACTGTTTCCCTTTTCATTCTAATTTACAATACGTCATCGCCAATTCCAAGATGGTGCTGAAGTAAAAGAGCATAGATAGCCTTTACAGATGGTTTCAAAATAACATATCTGAAAAAAGGAAAAAAAAAAAAAATATATATATATATATATATATATATGGGCTATTGATTGGATCTAAATATAACTACAGAATTCAAAAATGCTTAAGAAAAACTGTTTTAAAAAAGTCTTAACTCTCTGAAGTCTTTTAACTCTTCCTCGGAACCCTTGAGTTAAAAGAAACACCATTTGGGGATGGCTGCTTTATAGAGAGCAGAGTAGTTTAAAAACGTTATGATGTTCTCAAATATTTCCTTGCGTGACATAATGCCATTTTATAATTTTTTTATCTTTTTACCACTATGTTCTTCTACTTCGAGGCCTGACACTTCTACTTAGCGCTTTTAAAAATACGATTCTTTAAAAGACTGTTAGCTCACGATATTAATGATTTAGAGAAGGCAGGAAAGTGACAACATAAATTCTACTTGCGTTTTAAATGGATTTTTCTTTGAAACTGTCTTCTGTTCCTTCTGGAAGATTTATTTTTGCGAAATTTCTTACCTATCATACATTTAAAATAACGCTAGCGCCATTTGTGTCTGTTATAGCGAAATGAAAATAAGTGGCCAGGAAAATTATATATTTTTGTGTGACCTAAAATTTATTGATTGAAAAAACTTATTTTTGCAAGATATTTAGGAAATTATTCCTTGTGCACATTCTCTGAAAACGCCTTTAACAGTTTAAGAGTGGGTTGAGACCGGGTAGTAGGGTAAGACCAGAGAGCTTATTTGCTTAGAGCCAGTGGCCTTTAAAAATTCAGTCCCTTTTTTGGAGATTTTCCTCTTGGCTGTAGTTGATCGGAATTATAAGGCAAGCTTTTATTTCTCTTAAAATTTCTTAACTAAACTTTAAAAAAAAAGAAGAGAGAATCAGGTTTTTTTAGTTGGGTTATAAATATAAACATAAACATTACCCATCCACCCTCAAATGTGAATAGATTTGTCAGCATGTAGCTGGAGCTTATACTGCGCATGCCCGGTGTACGGTGTATTTGTAATACATGGTTGAATGTTTATTACTTATTTTTTGTTCACGCTCTTGCTTTTGTCCTGCCATGTATATATATATATATATATATATATATATTTA
>NC_092209.1:28499888-28588905 GCF_043381705.1 Parasteatoda tepidariorum | reverse complement strand
ACATACTAAGTATTTCTTTATTAATTTATACAATTTTCCATGTGCAAATCCATTTCGGGCAAATCCGTGGCTAAAATTATGTACTAAACTTTTTTTTTCTTTGTTAATTTTTCCATGTGCAAATCCATTTCGGGCAAGTCCGTGTTAAAATTATCTATTAAAATTTTTTTCTTTGATAATTTATATAATTTTTCCATGTGCTAATCTATTTCGTGCAAATCCGTGGCTAAAATTATTTGCAAAACAGGCAATTTTTCCTCTTTTCTATTTTATATTTTTTCTTAAATAAACATGTATTTTCTAAAACTATTTATGGTCAAATTTTAAAATTATCCAGTATCCCAACAGGGGCCTCAATTCTGGGTAAATTAGTTCTATTTTTTTAGCAAGCAGACTCTGAATTGCATTCTACTAGATAAGAAGAATGAGCTGTTAAATTCATGGTATTTAGGTAGATAAATTGGTCTTACTGGGTCAATTCTCGTGTTTTTAAATTAACGTATTTGGTAAGATTGGTTATTACACTAACAGAAACTCTTTTTAGCCCAGCTTATTACACTTTAACTAAGGATTCATAGTTTAACAACAATAAGCAGGTAGTCCAGTATGAGCATGATTATGGTTCATTCGATTCGGGTACTACCATCACCCTATAAAGTCGATTTAAAATATCAGGATAAAGAACAGAAGAAAAAAAAAATTTAAGAAAATATGCTGTCAAGGAAAGAAGATGATTTGCAGTGGCTAAAAAAGGAAAACTTAAAATCCAAATGACCGAAAAGAAACTAAGAGAACCATAGCGGCAAAATAACTCGAGCGCTCACTGGTCCAATATTCACGAATCTTGGCTCAATAAGGGTTCAACGGGCCATTATTTACCGATATTATCCCTCTATAGAATTGTTCAATTCACCCGATATTTTACAGCCAATGTACTACCAATATCGGTCCTATATAGAACTGCCAGATTCAAACGATATTTTTATTCCTTATTCAACCGATATAAGCCCTATATTGGTAGTATATAGGTCGATATTGGCAATAAATAAGACCAATATTAAAAAATCTAGGCATCCCAATATTGGTCTCAAGATGCGTGTTCATGTAGGACCCATATTGAGCCAATGTTGAGCTCAACTGGGGCCAAGGTAAAATTGTTGCTAGGGAAGTGTATGAAGAACCAATATAACAAAATAGTTTTATCCAAATAAAAACTAAATCATTAATTGATGTTTCTACCGATGAAAGCGATAAAAAAATGCATCAAATATTTGTTGTTTACATTGCAAAAAAGGGAGAAAGTAGGATCTAACATGAAAAATGTATTTGCTGGGATCACGAATGCTGAAGTGGTTCGAAGAAAGAAGATATTTATTTCACATGTGAAGTTCGAACATAATATTATTAAACTGTGTTGTAAAATAAAAATGTCAGCTACTTTCTCCCTGAAATTCTAGCACTACTAAATTTCCCATAAAGTTCACATATGCAACCGGTCTAGTGGGTTAAGTACTCACTCAGAACTAAGTGCCCACTATGGGTTGATTTGTCTTCTTCCAGAAAAAAAATCATTTATAAAAAAAGTAGTGCATCTAAGACTTTTTTTAAAAAAAATGATATATAGAACACAATAAACAATGAATGTTTTGATTAAATCTGTCAGTTTCTGGGTGGAACAGTTTAGTTCCAATAGGCCAAATCAATCTTTGCTACTTACCTCACGTCCCGCAGTGGACTGATCGTTAAGACACGGTTCCCAGTAGATCACCGAAGTCAAGCATCACGGGTTGCTGTCAGTGTGCGGGTGTGTGACCACTTGGATCAGTCTGCGTAGGGACCGAGGGTGTGCGGTATTGGTCCTCGTTAAACTGTTCTACCGTAAAGTGCTCGACTTCGCGTGCAGGTCGTCGGGCTACCGGAGCGGAGGTGCCATCCCCTCTGCATAGCATCGAAATTGTGATGGCATGTTTTCGGATCATCCTCAGGGATGTTTTCCAGACCGTCGCCAATAGCCCATTGCGCAGCACTAGTGCGACGTAAATGAACTACAACAACAGCTACTTACCTCACTTTTTCCTTAATTATTGAAAAAAATCGCTGGCCACAAGATAAGGAAAATGCCGTTTTGTAACTCAACATACATTTTCAAATATTTAAACCATTTTTATATAAATGTTAAAACCAATGTAAAATCTTTCCGAAAATCTGACAAAAATGGTATCGAATTAAACTTCTATAAAATTCTGTATTTTATTGTATGATAATAGATTTCTGTGGCAGCAAACTATCGTATTTGATGAGAATCATACTTTTATTATATGAACTCAGAAATACTCCCTTCTTACGAGTAAAACTTTTATTCAAATAGAATAAAATATTTTCTTCCTCACTACATTTCCGGAGAAAGATAAGACATTATTCATTTAAAGAATAAAAGAAGTTAAAAATAAGAGGAGCATTTGAGATTTAAAAGTTGAAATATATACTTAAAACTTAAGATGCCGTTCGAAAAAGCAGAAAATTCAAAACTAGAATTCAAATACGATTTTGAGAGGGGAAAAAATAAAAGGAGCAAAAATCTTTCCAAGCGCCTGCAGCATTTCAAAAAATCACATTCCAGTGTTTTGAATATCATTATAATAAAAATGATTTAATACCGTCAAATTTACATAAATTATTCATTTTTCAAAAGAAAGAGTTTTGAATTACTAAGGAAAATCTTAGAAATAAACGCCTTATAAGAACGAAAACTTTTTATAGCTGTTTAATTTAGAGGAGATTTAAGTTAATAACATCCCTCTCAAATTTAAGAGTTGAACATTAAAAATGTCAGTTTACCTGCAGAATTTTAAAAGGAAAATAATAAATACTAGTGGGCTCTGCTCCCCCTGCTCGCTGACGCTCGCCAACCTCCGAAAATTGCTACTCAATTTTATGTGGATTGCTTCGCAAACAAAGCTCGCTCCGCTCGCTACTAACTTAGGTACATTGCAAATGCACAAAATTCTAAGAATTCAAAACAATCATTCAAATCCATATAACAACTTTTTTAAAAAAAAAATTACATCTTTTTAGCAAATACTAAGTCATTAAAATAAATTTGAATTCAAATAAATGACATGTAATTCGTTAAACCTATTAGAAATGTGCTATAGTATAAAATCTTAAATCGTAACAGCACGACTGAGACTCATTTTTCAATGAATAACTAATAACAATAATAAAAATAAAAAAAATTCGTGATATAAATCAAAAATCGTCAAATAAATTCGTTATACTTAAATTCGTGAAACAAAGTGCAAAGAAACAAAATACTAAAATAGAGATCTATCGACAAAGACTACTCACTTCTGCCTACCTTGAGGTTATTTCAGTTTGCGTTTTTAAAAGCGCTATATGTTGAGCCACCTCAGCTAGATTTGGCATGTGACATTTTTAGCGGCAATCATTGGTCGATTTTCTAGCGTTGCCATTCGGGGAGTTGCAATGAGGCTTTTTTTTTGTCGCCGTGTAAGAGAAATATATATATAGATAGATAATAAATAATTTATTTGGGGGGGGGATATGTGTTTTTATTTGGATAATGAGCGAAGCAATGCAAAACATAGCTAAAACTGTTTGGAATATAGTCGGTAAGCTTGTACATAATAAGAAGAAAAAACAATAAATGACTACACCACTCTATTATTAACAATCAACCACTCAATCTATCTATTTAATCTTTATTGGTGCTTGTGATATAATAGGTTATTGATATGTTATTCAATGTTAAGTTTATTAATAAAACAAAGGTAAATCTGGTTGATACATACATTTTTCGGATAATTAAATATTTGAATTCTGGTTCACATGAGTCCCGCAGTGAACAGATGATAAAGACAGGGTTCCCAGTAGAACACCGAAGTCAAGCATCATCGCTAGCTACGGTCAGTAAGCGGATGGGTGATCACTTTGATCAGCCTGCGTAGGGACCGAGGGGGCACGGTATCGGTCCTCGTTAAACCGTACAGTGCTCGAATTCACACAGGTCGTCGGGCTACCAATGCAGGAGAGCCATTCCCTCTGCAGAGGATCAAAATCGCAATGGCATGTCATCTTCAGGGATGTATCCCTGACAGTCGCCAATAGCCCATTGTGCAGCTCTAGTGCGACGTAAATAAAGCACCTACCTGGCTTACATGACTCATAATAAACTAGACACAACTTTAGAACAATTTAGTAGTTGACTAATCCTTAAAAAAATTTCCGTATCAGGTTCATGCCCGTATTGACACTCATTGCATCAATAATTACTATGTTTATTAACATTTTATTGTTGTTGTTTTTTCTCTCCTATTGCTTTACTATTCTTTCCATTTTTTTATATTCAAATATGCTAAATGTCGGTTTCGTGCTACCATTGCGAGATGGAATAGCGTCATGCTTTAAAATAAAAAATAAATAATTGAATGAAAATTTTAAAAAATCTGAACCTATTAAAAAAATTATACGTAACTAACCTGTATGTAGCAGAGGGTTGAGGTTCATCCAAAGTGTCTTTATTGCATGGATCGTCCAAAGTTAGCATATCCATTACGCGCTGAAATAAAAGAGATAGAAGCTATATTTTTACATTAAATTTTTCTCGGGTAAGATATATTACTTTTAATTAGTAAAATATAATAAATAGATAAAAGGATAATAAATAACAATATTTCATTTTTAAATAGTATAAACAAATAAATTTACTGTACTATACTATTTATTAAAGTACTATATCTTACTAAATGGTACAGTACAGTTAATACATAAAACAACACTATTAATTACTTATTTCTCTATTTGAAGAGCTAGAGCAGGGGCCGGAATAACCTGGTTGGCAGGGCGCTGAACTCACGCTCGTTAGAATGGGAGTTCAAATCCAGCCGGTCGAAGACTCCCCCATCCCTGTGTAGTAAATGGTGACTGGTGAATGTTAAATTTTTCAGGTCACAAAGTCATCCATGTTCCCATTAAAAAAATTATACCTCAGGGGGTACAGGATTGGAGATAGATCGTTTGCTGGTTCAGGTCAAAATTACGTTTTGTGGATGAATGCGTAAATGAGTCCGCCCTATAAAACCGATGTGACATAGTAATGTGGCAGGAGTTGAATTCTGGGCCATAGATGGCGCCACTGGAAAACAAGAACAACCACACCTTCTCTGCCTTAACGGCCTACGACAACAACAACAAGAGCTAAAGCAAAATAATGATGAGTCACATTTTCAAAATGAGCGCGAAAGCGTTTTTGAGCCAAACACCACAATATAAGCCGCAATGGCTTAGGGGATAAAGCGTTCGCTTTCCAATGAGGTGAACCGGGGTTCGATTCCGGTGATGGCCTTTCGATGCGAATTCCGCATCCGGCTTGCACCGACCACAGTGCTAACGTGAAATATACTCAGTGGTGGACGGATCATGGGTTAGAGTCCCCTTGCTGCCAGGCTAACCGTGGGAGGTTCTCGTGGTCTTCCTCTCCATGTAGCGCAAATGCGGGTGAATTCCATCCTCCACGAAGGCAAATTTCTCCCAATACTTGATCCAGGAGTTTCCTTGTCTTCTGGATTGGATTCAAAATTACAAGGCTACGGAGTTAAACATTAGTAGTCGTAAACCTAAAATCTGAGTTGGCTGTTCAACGACGGTAATAAAAACACCACAATATAAATTAGTTTTTTTTTTTTAAATTAAATTCTCCGAGTTTGTAACTAACAAGGGAAACTGATCAGAACAAGATGCTGTACCAGAAAAACAACTTACAGAAACAGCAACATACTCAGATAAAGCAAAGCATCATATATATTAAGATTCAGTGCATGAACATCGGAAGTGAGGCGACATTCAGGAGGTGCGTCACCTGAACCGGTTGTTTGTTGGGTGTCCTGCCACCAATCACTTTATTCTCCCGTTCTATCTCAAAATGCACTATCAGATATAATCAACATGGATGATATAAACGAATCCCTAAGGAAATATCTTAAAAGTATGATACAGTCAATAAATAAGGCGAAATGCAACAATAGACTAACTATAAATAGGAAAATAGAACATTCCTTCTCTTCAATCCCTAGGTTGGAGGGAGAGATGGGTGCAAACGTTTCAAGAAGAACCTCTGCTGCTACTGTGCCCCAAAATGTTGCTTTTTCCTTCGCACATAGGGTTAGAACACGGTTAGGACGAAGGGCACTGGGTCAGAACCTTGGGGACACGATTTACATTACGTCTATGGAAACTAGCCTTCTTTCCCTATGTATATTCTTCGGTATAGTATGGTGGAAAGTAAGGGGATTTTTCAAATACATAATTGGAAACTATACCGAGTTTGGCGTTAAAAAATATCAACTGATGAAGATGTGTGGATTCTGCCTAATCATTGTATTGGTTCAAAGCCTGACTTTGTACTATTGTGAATGTAAAGAGCATTTCAAATATTATCAGGTATGTTTTGCAGTTTTGGACTCCCCCCCCCCCTTGTGCACAAAAATGACCAAAACACAAACCCTTTTCTCTGCCTCAGTAAAAAAGTCGCAGTCTTATAAAAGGCTGAGGTCTAATGTTTTGAATTTCAGTACATGTCACAAGACAAGTACTTCTCAACAGAATATTACAAAAAAATAATAAAAATTAAAAAATAGCAGAAAATTTTTTACTGATAATTAAAAATAGCATTATATTTCCTTTAAATATTTTTTTCAAATATTATATTATTATCATCCTTTAAATATTTTATTCAAATATTTTTTTCAAAAACTTAATTAGATCTAATTATTTCCTGTAAACAAATATTCACTGACTTCGAAACAGAAAAGTTATAGGAAAGTTATATAAGACTGTTCATGTTCATGAAATATGTTCTAAAAAGTTAATAATAAGTAATAAATTAACAATATTTTCGATGCAAAGAAATAGAAATTCAATGTCACGAACCATAATTACGGGAACGAAATTTTATTCAATTTCTTAGCTATCTTTGACATTTTAATAAGTTAATTTCAGTTTTAAAAAAATGCCTATGGTGCGGTTTTCGCTCTTGCAAGAATTTTAATTCTAGCTCATACTGAATACTTTATTTTTTACTTACCTAATTGTTAATTTAATTCAAAATTTATTCACTGTTAAAAAGAAAATTTACAATTTTTATAACAAAAGGAAAAATTTTTCTAAACTTTTTAAAAATATAATCCTTCTACCATAAATAATATTAATCATTTTCAATAATCAATCCTTAAATAAACTCATTTTTGAGAATTCTGTTCGTTTCATGTATGATTTTTTCTCCCTAAAATATTTTATTGAAATTATCATCTTCGAAATGACCTATGAAAATGACACAAGAAATCAAGCCTACAGTGCTGCCATCTATGAAAACTGTATTGAATTTGTGGTCGATTAAATTCTTTATTATCTCAATTATTTACAATTTTATTTAATTTTTATATCTAATTTAAATGAAAGTAATACGGTTTTCTTTCCATTATTTTTATTTTATATCTTCCATATTAGTATTTTTTTTAAAGAAAAAACTTTAAGAGATATAACATAAACTACGGTTTCGAGTTACATATTTTAATGTCTTTTATTTTTCAAACAGATTTTGTCAAAGAAAAAATTTGACTCCGAAAACGTCAATGATTTTGCTCGTTTTTTTAAAGTAAAAAAATAGTTAAAACAGCAATTTTAGGAATTTCAAAAAATAGTTGAAGCATAATTTTTGTCGTCAAGTTTTGTTAGAATTTTACAATGCATTTTAGACTACAAAATAATTACAATATACATCGAAAATGAATATAGTTAATTTAATTTAAATCTTGTTGTAATGATTTAAATTATTTGCATTTAAACATTTAAAAAAAATGTTCTAGTTTATTTATATTTGTAATTTAATTCAAAAATTTATAAAGAAGGATAATGAAAATAAACAAAATTTCACAATATTATAATTAAAATCAAAATGCTCAGTACCTTTTCTTTCGCTCTTTTTTCAGAATTTTGTATATCAATATTTACTTTGTCAGTTCTCCAACAGTTTAAAAATTAGCATTGTTCTGCAGAAATTACTATAAAAAATGAACAAAATCGTATTCCGTATTTATGATTTTTAATAACATTTTGAAAAATACATCTTTATATAAATTTATGTGTGCAACAGAATAATATCTATCTAATATATATTTATTTCTTTAATACAACTATTACCTTCTTTATTTTCTCTAAAATATTTTATTTGAATAATTGATTTTCGGAATAACTCAACTTTATCATATAGTGCTGCCATCTTTGAAAACTGTATGATTTGAATAAATTTACGGTGTATTTATTATCTCAATTTATTGAATTTTTTCATAAAATTTGAAGAATGACATGAAGAAGTTTTTCTTCCAAATAAGTTTAATTTTGTTCAATCATTTTTGACAAAACTTGCACTTTGATACCTTTCTTAGTATTCAAAATATGGAATTAAAGTAGTGAAAATGGTGCTGCCATCTCTTAACTAAAACTAAAACACGAATGATATAATTTCATATGTGTTATAGATTTTTATTTCCTTATTATTTTTTCAAACTGCAATTTATAATTTTCGGTATATTATTTCGTCAAATTGTATTCAAATCACGTCAAAGACAAACACTATTTTCCCGCATAAGATTTTTTAAGAAAAAAATTGAGGAAAAGTTAATTATGAACAGAAATGCTGCCTCTAAACTGTGTTTAAGTTTTACGATACTATTTCGATCAACAAAGTTATTAAAGTATATATAGAATTCCAGCTGAAGTTGTTTAAGTTATAGGCTTTAATTTAGAAAAAAAAAAAGTTGTAGTTGGTGCACGCAACCAGGTCTGTCAAATTGGTCGACTTACACATACCGATTAAAATATATATATATATGTATCTCAAGCTACAATTTAATCTTAGGCTTAGTAGTTTTTAAATTGATTCGTCAAAATTCTCACAAGAACATGCATCTAAGAGCTTTCTATGCTAATAGCCAAAAAAATGCTCCCTGAATGTTTAAGTTTTGATGCTACCTGAATGTCTAGAACAAAAGCACTATCGAAATCTGATAAATTACTGTTGATGAAGGTAATTATATCAAAAGGATAAGCAGGTTTAGATGGAGGTTGAAACGTGTAGATGTTTCTAACTAATAAGCATCTTTCAACAACTCTCCCCCCCCCCGAATTCTAAAAATACATAATAAGGGTGATTTTCACAGAACACTCAGTATATATGTTCTATCTGGGCAGAATATCAAACGCTGTATCAAACGAATTTACAAATAGTCCGAGTGGTGCCGGGATATCCTGATTGGTAGGGCACTGTGCCATGTCCAGGAGGTCGTGGATTCGATCCCCACCGGCCGAAAACTCCCCCGTTTAGCAAATTGTGACTGGTGAACGTTAAATATGTTAAGTCACAAAGTCCTCCAAGTTCCCATAACAAATCAAAACTTCTGGGGGTACTGAATTGGAGATTGATCGTTCTCTGATTCAGGTTAAAATTACGATTTGTGGATGAATGAATTGGATGTATGAATGGATGCGCCCTATAAACGGGTGTGACGTATGAGTGTGGCAGAAGTCGAATTCTTGGCCATAGATGGCGCCACTAGAAAACAAGAACAATCACGATCCAGAGGAGCTCCCTTGTCTTCTGGATTGGGATCAAAATTACAAGGATACGGAGTTGAGCATTGGTAGTCGTAAACCCAGAATTTGGCCGGCTGTTCAACGACGGTTATTTAAAAAAAGAAAAAAATAGGCCGCAGTGACTCTATTAAAACGTTTGCCTTCCCAATTAGGTCAACCAGATTCGATTATCTACGGTGTATGATAGCTGGTTGATACGAAATCTTCTATCGGCTCGCACTAATCATAGTGCTGACTAGGACTGGGCGATATTAGAAATTATATATCGTGATGCATCGTCAGTTTTGCATCGCGATATTGCGATGTATCGCGATATAGTATTTTTGAATTTCATTTACTTGTAAGGCACAGAAAGTCAGATTTCTATCAAAACTTCATACTCAGATTGATTTAAATCAATTTATAAATTTGAAGATATATATGTTTTGCTTAAGAAAGATATTAAATAAATTGACTACAATGTACAAATCTTACCTAAAATATTTATTGAAATGTTTGTTTAGAAATTCATAATACGCGTAAAACAAAGTGTTAAAAAAAATTTTTAAAGCGTTTTTTACGAATTAATATTTTCTTGTACTATTATGCATAAATAATTACATAATTAGTAAGTTCGATCGTAATTTTCAATTTCCAAATGAAACGTTAAAAATTATTTGTATGTTTAAAACAAATTGCTAAATAAATTTTAGAAAAAAAAACGCTTTTAAAACACTATTTTTTATTGTTATCATTTCAGTTATTTTAGTTCTATTATAGTTCA
The DNA here is from genome assembly GCF_043381705.1 of Parasteatoda tepidariorum. NCBI lineage: Eukaryota > Metazoa > Arthropoda > Arachnida > Araneae > Theridiidae > Parasteatoda > Parasteatoda tepidariorum. The sequence goes on along the minus strand of NC_092209.1, from coordinate 28,578,473 downwards.
TTTACGTCACACTAGAGCTGCACAATGGGCTATTGGCGACGGTCTGGGAAACATCCCTGAGGACACAGCAATATTATGCCATCACAATTTTGATCCTCTGCGGAGGGGATGGCACCCCCGCTTCGGTAGCCCGACGACCTGCGCGCGAAGTCGAGCACTTTACGGTAGCACAGTTTAACGAGGACCAATACCGCACACCCTCGGTCCCTACGCAGACTGATCCAAGTGGTCACTCACCCGCACACTGACCGCAGCCAGTGATGCTTGACTTCGGTGATCTGCAGGGAACCGTGTCTTAACGATCAGTCCACTGCGGGACCTTATCATTTCAGATAAATAATTAAATTAAATTAAATAATGACCGAATTATGAACGAAAAACAAAGTAAGATTTAATTTCTTAAAAATAAAAAAATTGTGATATTCGATAATATATTTAGCTAATTAACAAATAATATGAAAAGAATATTTTTTAAAAAAAATTATTATACTCTCTAATAAAACGAAGTGCTAAATGATTTAAAAAAATGAATAAAATACGCAAGCCTTTCAAATTTTTTTGTATAAACAAAGTTGATTTACTTATGCCCAAATCTAAATGACAAAAATAAATTTTGTTTTAACTTTATTTCTAAAAATAAAAACAACAAGATTTATAAATTTAAAATCAGTAATAAAAACTCATTAAATTATTAGAAGTTTCATACAAAAAGTTTTTAATAAATTAAAAGAAAGTAAAAAAATAACCTAAGAAATTCAATTCTTTATGGGCGCCTAAATTAGATTGCCGATGATTTTCACATTTTAAAATAAAAAGAAGTTCTTTTTAAAAAAAACTTATCTAATTAATGAAGAAACTCTTCTTTATACATTCTTTTCAATAATAGATTGCCTTCAGAACAAGGTAACATCGGCGATCACGAAGTTAGTCCCACTGATAATAATCTACAAGAAAAGTCGCGACAAAGAAAAAAAAAGCTAAGAGGTGCGAAAAGGAACATGCGATATAACGATATGTGTTCTCAAAACTCTGATTCTGATTCTACAGCTCACCAATCAAGGCCATTTCAACATAACAAAGCAAACATCGTCTTCCACAGCGCGAGTCGACATCGGAACGTAAGAGAAGAGTCTTATATTGCTATATCGTTATCTTATATCCTTGCGTGTCTTATATCGCTATATCGTTTTGCGCTCGTTGTCTTTACTCGACGGCTTAAATCAGATGTCTGATGCATCGCCTTGAATGAAAGTCGCTGTATCGTCTTGCCGATATATGCGTGAAATCGATATGTCTCGATACACCGATTTATAGCCCAGTCCTAGTGCTGACATAAAAATATCATCAGTGGTAGACGGACTTTGGATTAGAATCTCCTTGCCGTCGGACTAACCGTGGGAGGTTTTCATAGTTTCCTCTATGTAGCGCAACAGAGGCTTAGTTCCTCCAAAAAGTCACTCACGAAGACTAGTTTGCTCCAATGCTTGCCTTTGGGTTGGGTACAAAATTACAAGATCACGGAGTTGAATACTGATAGCCATAAACACAGAAATTGGTCGATAAAATAAAATATGATATAAGTAATAGCTATAAGAAATTAGGTAAATCAAAAAATTTTATCTAGAGCAGCGGTTTCTAATTTGTTTCTTTTTTAGGTGACGGAAGCCTAAATAATCAAGCTTGTCCAGCAGAATCCTGACTTCATAATTAAAGTACATGAAAACAATTGTGTATGCATTAACCATTACAAGACTACTTCATTTTTAATAAAATTATTGAAATTTTTTCATCGTTAATAATCTTGAGTTAGGTTTTATGTTCGGTTTCAGTTGAAATCGCAGTCCTGAAGATGAATCTAAACTATCTAAAAATTTGTTTTTATATTGCTAGATAAAAAAAAGGAACTGTTATAAACGTAGAAAATGGTTATTCCGGAAGCATATTTCATTATTAAAGAATTCAGTAATTTTATTTTGATTCGAAAAGCCAATGTGAAATACTATTGCAATTTTTCATAAATGCATGTTCTTCTTATAATTTTTCCTAATTGTTGTTTGAAAAATTATATATATCTTATTAAAAATTTTCATTCTTGTCTCTTAGGCATTTTATTTTAAATATACTTTCATAAAAGTAATCTCAAATAATAAGTAAATAATGGATCATTGATTGGAACAAAATTAAATTTACGCTTTCAAAAATGCTAGAAAAAACACTTTTTTTTAAAAATCCTAACTTTCGGGACCCCTTTAACTCTTCGACGGAATCCTAGGATTACTCGGAACACTATTTGGGAACCTCTGATCTAGAGAATATCGAAGCATAACAGTTGATTAAGATATCTCTAGTTCTTACTCGACCAAGAATTAAGAATTTCGATCCTCAGAAAGATATTTACTGCTTAGAAGTAAAAGTGAGTACAACACATTTTTTTACATGCTTGTGAGTAGAGGAACATTATTGTAAGTTAGGTATTATTTTAAGAAATTTTTCTGTGTTAAACTAAATAAGTTCGCCAATACGTAGGAACAACGCCAAGCTCTGGTTTACGCAGGTCACCAGTGGTTGCAAAAAGGTGTTCCGCGGAAACTTGGGGAACAACGCCAAGCTCTGGTTTACGCAGATCACCAGTGGTTGCAAAAAGGTGTTCCGCGGAAACTTGGGGAACAACGCCAAACTCTTGTTTACGCAGATCACTAGTGGTTGCAAAAAAGTGTTCCGCAGAAACTTGGAGCTACGAGAAAAAAGGACTTTTTAAGCAGTGATTTTTGAAGCTAGTAATAATATTAATATCCGTTCAATAACTCAACACATTTAATATTTCAGTTATTTTCATGATATTAAAGCAAGCTGCTTGTGAAAAAAGAATTTAAAAAATTTAAAAATGAAAAATAACATAAATAGAGATATTTTTTAATAACATCAACAAAAGATAACACATTAAAAATGTTATCATATATATATTAAACACTATTAACCTATTTCTAATAACGCATTAACAGAAAGTTGCACTGGTATTTCCTATTTAATTTTTAAATTCAAAAGAAAATAAATGATTCTAAAGTCCAGAAATATGTCTTCCTAATTACTATTTATTATGTTTACAACAGTTCTTTTTCGTTTTCCTTTTAAGGAAATCCGTAATTAAGCTTATTTTTATTCATTTTCAGTATATACACAAGCCAAAAGAAAAGAAAAGAAATGGAAAAAACAATTAAGAACTAACTGGACAAGAAACTGCTTCTGAACTACAAACTCAGCTGTTTGACATATAAAACTTAATTTTAAGACTATTATTTAGGGAACGACGGAAAAAAATTACTCTTTAAATTAAATATTTTTAAATAAAAAGTCACTTTCTGTTAGTAAGTTGTAAAATGTTAATCTACGTATTTCTCTTACTTGGCACAAAAAAGAAGGTATTTCTCCATCTAAATTGGCAACACTAGAGTCATCTATAATAATTAATTTTGTTGGGGTTGTTTTAAGTAATAATTTTAGAAGTTTTAAATAATTAATTGCACTTTAAGTATTCTTTTAAATTAATTATGTTTAGCAGAGTAGAATCTCACAATGAATTTGATTGAAACTGGATCATTCCATTTATTTCAAAGGTGGGGAAAGTAGAATTTACTGCGCATCACTTCGGTGCCCGAACTATACAGTAAATCCGATTACAATATCTTCCTTGAAGACACATAAGCTCATATTCTTTCTGCAAGTAGATTTTTAAAATTAAAACGATGGCGCCATTTACCAATTTCGGATTTAAATATACACTTCTAATAAGTTTTAATTTAATTTGATGTTTTTAAAGATAATATTTTTTACACTTTGATTACATTTTTTAAAATCGTAGCTACGTATACCCTACACTGATGTTTCTTCTAATCTATCGTCAGTAAGTATTAAAATATCGAATAAATGTTATTATATCCATGAATAAATTAATATCAAATCGGATGTAATAAATATTTCGGACATTCACCAAAGCGACTATGTGATTGTCAACATTCACCGGTGAAAGTCAACAACCACCGATTTCGGTCATTCACAGTAAAATGCACATCATTTACATAACAACCTCATCAGGACGTTTATTTCATACTTTGCCTAAATCATATCCGGCATGCCGGATTTCATACTTTGCCGGTAATAGATATGAAAATTGATTTAAGAAAAAATCAGGAAAACCGGTTTTTTTTAAAGTACAACACTTTAAAAAAAATACTACGAAAAATACCACATCCCTTATTTTTAGTCAAACAATACTTGCCATACATATTATTGAAAATACTACGTATGGCAACTATGGTGAGAGTAAATTCCGACGCATGCGCAGTAAATTCTACTTTCCCCACCTTTGAAATAAATGGAATGATCCAGTCTCAATCAAATTCATTGTGAGATTTAGGGGCTAGTGTTTAGCAGTATCAACTAATAATTTAAAACATGTTAAAAATTAATTAAACGTTAGTTGTTTGTTTGGAATAATTTACTATTTTTATAGAAATAAAAACTTAGTTGAAGTAGTTATTAGATTCAATTTTGATTTTTTCTAAAATGGCTGGAAAAATTTTATACGCAGTATTCTATCTTACCTTTCGACAAAAGATCTCGAAATAATTAAATCTGGCTCCATACACACACAAAAAAACTCGGTACACAGCTAACTATTACTACACATAGCATTGCGATAATATCGCGATCATTAATAAGAATAACAAATACGATAAGATCGCGATCATTTACGATTACAAAATACGGTGATCAAGAGGGAAGAATGCGGCTTATTCACATGAAAGCTGATTCTGAAAAAAATGAATTTGAAGGTTTGAGTATTTTCAGGTGCAAGTAAACGATTGAATTCGTAGAAACAAAAACATAAATGAATGTCACAAGTATTTATTTACATTTCTCAAAAACGCCAAAACAAAATTTGCGAAAAAATGAAAATTGTGGGAAACAAATAAAATTTGAAAATCGGGGGTATCTCTCGAAATTCCCTATCAATACTTCCTAACTAGTCTTCCCGTCGTGTTTTTCACTATACTTTTCTTTGTCTACTCGTGGAGAGTAATCGTTTTATCCCACATTTCACTGTGTAATAACTCTCGGGGAGTGACGATTTCCCACGTTATTCATCAGTGAAAACTTTGTACTTCTAAAAATGAGTAAGGTGGCTATCCAATCATCATTTTTTGTGAGAAACGGACTGAAAGCATTCATCACCCTTGATCTTCAAATCATTCTACAACAAATGCGATAAGATCGTGATCGGTGCTGATTACATAATACAGTACAGAGCCCGTTATCCGGAAATCAGAAAACCGGAAAACCAAAATACCGGAACGAAATTCGATAAATTTTCTCGCCATTTAAAAAAAAAACATTTTTTTTTCCTCATAAGATTTTACGATTTTTCTTTCTTTTTTTAAAGATGTTTACCTTACCATCATTTTGGAAATAATCATTAGCGCATTACTTCATCGTTTTTTCTTATTTTTAAGATTATTTAAAAAATTTTCTTTTTTTAGTTGGGTTTAACAATAAAAAAAACGGCAGATTCAGAAAACCGGAAAAATCAGTTATCCGGAATAGCGATGGTCCCGACCGTTCCGGATAATCGGTTCCCTACTGTATATCAAAAAGATAATATTGCAAATTACCAAACGATAATTATTTGATAACCTATACTTTCCAATTGCATAGCAAATCAGCTTAAGTATTTCGTCAGTTTGTCCCATCAACTCAATGTCCTCTTTAATTTATTTGACACTTCACAAAAATGGTGGTGAAAAATTCAACGTCAACTCAAATCATTTTAAAGGGAATTACGCTCTCCAAACAGCAAATTTTTGTAACACAAATTATTATTTAGCTATAATCAGTTATTCGCGTTTTTTTTTTTTACAGAATCAGATATGGTAAAAAAGAGGTTTTAAAAATAGAAAAGTTTAAATATACATTTCAAGGTCACAAATAACACTGACAGCTTCTTGAGAAACTGTTTTGGTAGGTAGCATAAAGCGGAGTAAACTCAATTGTAAATTTGAAAACGTTCGATAATTTACCTATCTTAAACGTAAGCCGATTTTATAAATTCCGTTACATAAATTTTTTACAAGTCAATTTTTTAAAGCTACAGTCAATAATTATTTGGAGACAAAAAAAAAAGTAAATAAAGAAAAAGGATAGCGAATCCGATGTATTCAAAGTAAAAGACGAATCTAATCATGGTATAGCATAACGAATACAATAGAATCAAGGTAGATAATATAAAAGCAGTAATTGGTCAATTTATAAGCAGTAATTGGTCAATAACAATTAAAATATAAAATTGTACTGGGGGTTGTATAAATATATTGACACATATGACAGTTAAATTGTTTTGAATGACCAATGAACGGAAAATGGAGGGATACAAAATATATATTAGTGTTCTGCTTAGAAAACTAGCATTTTATTCGGATCAAATTTTAAAATTAATTATAAAGGTTATCGACAGATGGCTCTACTGATTGAGTAAATTAAAAAGTTGTTTTTTATTGCATGCCAGACCATTACAATTGTAGTATTGTACTGTAAATTTCGTCTTCAGATTAAACCACGTTGTTGATGAAAAACGAAAAAAAATGTTTCTTTTTAAACACTGATTTGCGGTCTTTCTAATCCAGCTGACGTGCTTTGTAAATAAATAAATAAATGAAACTTGAGGAGAATAAATAGGTTTCTAAACAGAGCCCAGCAAACCGTAAGTTTCCACTTTTTTTCTTTAATTTATTTCTGAAAAGCGTATGTCCTTTTGAGACGCGACATTAATTAATGTTCGACTAAACAAAGCTTCAAGCATCTGACTTGGCCTTTTAAATCACAGCCAGTTTGAAAAGATTTTTTCAATTTATTTTTTCAGTGTTTTTTGCATTCAAATAAAACTTATCACACGAGGCAACATAAACACAAAATATAAAATAAAAATTTACTATATTCCTATGCAACGCTCTCAAATAAACAAGCAGCAAGCAATTAATTATTTTCAGAATTTTAATAATGCACACAAATTAGGAAACAGTCAACAAGCGAAAAGCATAAATAATTTCCTTCTTCGTAATTTCATTTCGTAATTGTCTCCTCAAAAAGTAGAATTGTGCGTGGGAGAAAATATTTTAATAAGACGGTCATTCGTCAATTCACGCTTGGACAATCTAAAGAAGGTTGTTGTTCTTTACCCCAAGGTCAATTTGTCTAGCAAATAAATAAATGAAAATCCCTTTTTAATCACATTTTTTAAAAAGTTCTATCAACGGATTATGCTCTCGAAAAAGAAGTAAACACTCCGGAAAAATTTTGATCTAATTAGCGGATTTCCACATACTAAAACTCAATTTTATCTCAACCTTAAATATGCTAATTAATTAGTGGGGACGATATTTTAAATTACGAAATCAAACACAGAAACGAACTTTCTCAGAATTTATATGGAATACCCGCAATCTAGAAAATATGGTACCAATAGATTCCTGACCTTCAAATTATATGGAATATCCACAAACATAGCAAATATAGTACCAACAGATTCCTGACCTTCAAATTATATGGAATATCCGCAATCTAGAAAATATGGTACCAATAGAATCCTGACCTTCAAATTATATGGAATTTTCGCAATCTAGAAAATATGGTACCAATAGAATCCTGACCTTCAAATTATATGGAATATCCGCAATCTTGAAAATATGGTACCAATAGAATCCTGACCTTCAAATTATATGGAATATCCGCAATCTAGAAAATATGGTACCAATGGATTCCTGACCTTCAAATTATATGGAATATCCGAAATCTAGAAAATATGGTACCAATGAATTTACTGATCGCCAAATTACACGAAGTACCTGTAATCTACTAGACAATAAGGAGTCAAAAACGTGGACAAGAGAGCAGTCGAAAGTTTAGACTCTCTGATGTCAATTTCAATCAAATTTTAAACTTATAATTTTTATAAAGTAGGATAGCTCAGAAACTGTTTGACCGATTCCGTTCAAACTTCATATTTCCTATTTAAAATTCTTGGAATTGCATATTTTATCTAAATCAAACATGTTTTGGTTCAGTTTACAAACAATTTAAAAACAGTTTTGAATTGTTTGCTAACCGAGTAAAAAAAAAAGCATTGAAAATAACAATTGAAAATTTTTTTAAAAATATTTTTCAACATATTTCATATTTTTAACAGTAGTAACACTTGTAGTAATATCAGTATTTACTACAAGTGTTTACTGTTAAAGATTATTAATTAATGTTATTATTAATTTATTTAAATAATGTTGGCATTAACGGTTTCCGAATCATTTAGGTTCAAAATTTTGATTCTCTTATTCTATGGAATAAATTGTTGATTGTTTGATTGTATTTACAATGTGAATATAATCTAGGTAATGTGCATATTATCTGGGTAATATGCAGGTTATCTAGGTAATGTGCAGGTTATATCTAGGTAATATACTGATTATCTAGGTAATGTGTAGATTATCAATGTAGTTTTTAAAATGAAACAACTTTTTAGGACTTTAACGAATTACTCTTATTAGTTATTGTTAAATATTTTTCAGTACTACGCATTAGTCAGATAAGAATGGGGAACAAATTTTTTGTTGCATTCATACAAATACTTGATCTTGCCCATTCCGGGTGGAGGGAATTTAAATAATTTGTTTTGCTTCTAAAACAACAGATTTTTTCGAAATTGTATTTTTAGTCTATATTTAGTTGAAATGAACAAGTTTAAAAACGTTATATATTACAGGCAGCAGCGTAAATGTTGTGACACTCTTCCAGGGGAGTTAGGGCACATCATCAGGATTAAAATTGCATAGGAACCCATGCCAGAAATGCCGTCGTACGCTGCTAGTGGCCCTTCTTTATTATTACCTGCTCAAAGGCAGCTAAAGAAACAGTTCATAATAGAGAAGCGCCTTTAGCCGTGTACGACGACATATCCTGGCATTTGTTCCTATGCCATTTTAATCCTAATGATGTGCCCTAACTCCCCTGGAAGTGTGTCGCAACATTGTAATATACACCAACGAGCTGTTACACCCTCCATCTATAACAATGGGCTCGCCCAGGTTTTTATGGTTTTTCGCCCAGGAACGATGTTTTCATGACGCACATTAGGACCCATAATCCTCATAGAACAATCCCTGACGTTTGTAAGCTACTTGAATATAGTTGCAGACCAGGTTCACCCATTCATGCAACAGTTTTTCCTGTGGGGGATTGTGTTTACCAACAGGATAATGCACCATGTCATAAGGGTCGAATCGCCAAGGGTCGAATCGCCATGGATTGGTTCGAGGAACATTCCAGTGACTTTCAAGTCATGCGCCTTGGCCCTCAAATTCACCTGACCTTAATCCAATAGAGCATTTGTGGTCCTACTTGGAAAACTAAATTCGTACTACCACGCTACCCCTCGCAATGTGAGGGAATTGCAGAACCAGTTGGTTAGCTCTTGGTACCAGATACCTCAGACTACCTATCAGCCCCTTGTGGAATCAATGCCACGGCGGGTGCTAGCAGTTTTGAGGGTTAAAGGTGGTCCTACATGTTATTAGCAAGGTGGTCATAATCTAATGGCTCTTCGGTGTATAACGTTCTTAAACTTGTTCATTTCAACAGAAAACTAAACTAAAAATGTCATTTTGAAAAACTACATATTGTTGAAAGAAACAGATTGCAGATTCAATTTGAAATCACCGCTACGAAAGTATCTAAAATCTGTTAAAAATATCATGCAACAGAAAACAAAACAAAAAATTGTTTCCTAGTATAATCTGTAATTTTCTTCACTTGGTCATTTTTATTTTCTTTAACGATAATTGTACACACATAATATTTATTACATGCAAATGAGAGCACTTTCTTTTTTTAATTTTCCTATTAGATCGTTGTTTTATTCAATGCATTTTTGTCAGTCTTCAAGAAAAGCTGTGGAAAAATGGGTGAAAAAAAAATAGAAAACGCAATAAAACACAGCCTCACACTCTTTTGTCTCAGATGACAGGAAGCTGACAACTATAGAGGAAGAAGAACAAAAAAAAAAGTTCCTGGAATGTCAATTACATAATAATGATGGATAAGTTTCGGAGGGGTGGGCCTGGACACGTGCTCTTCTAGCTCCTTGTGACGTTATTAAAAAGAACATCCAAATGAATCATTTTTTTCAGAAATAATTTTATGGAGAATCACTTTCTTTTTTTTTTTTTNCTTTTTTTTTTTTTTTTTTTTTTGGAGTATTGGTGAGAAATTCTTTTTTCAAAGAAATCAGGAATTTTGTTTAATCTTCACTGTTAAAAAATATATATAATAATTAATTAATTAAACGCCAATGACCCGTAGTTTGAAACATGTCTATTTTCAAAAAATGTAATAACAGATATATGAGTTGTTTATTCAATATTTTTATCAAATATTTGATACATCCAAATGAATAATTTTTTTCAGAAATAATTTTATGTAGAATCGCCTTCTTTTTTTTTTTTTTTTTTTTGGGGTTNTTTTTTTGGAGTATTGGTGAGAAATTCTTTTTTCAAAGAAATCAGGAATTTTGTTTAATCTTCACTGTTAAAAAAATATATATTAATTAATTAATTAAACGACAATGACCCGGATTTTGAAACATGTTTATTTTTAAAAAAATGTAATAACAGATATATGAGTTGTTTATCCAATATTTTGATTAAATATTTGATTACTCTAATATTTTGATTACTCTAATATTTTAATTACTCTAATGTTTTGATTACTCTAATATAATTACTCTAATATTTTAATATTTCTTTGCTGCTCCATCAGTAACTTTTCCCTCAGCAGAATGGATAAATAAAAAGAGCAAGGAAAAAAAAGGACTACACAGAATAACTTTTTATCTAATAATCAGATTTCACTTTCTAGGACTCAATCTTATTGGTTCGAAGGGGTAACCTCAAATATGGTAATTAATTAATGCGAAAGATATTTTAAGTAACGAAATCAGGTACAAAAACGTACTGTCTCTGAATAAACATACCTTTTTTTTCGACGGATTTGGATTTTTGACCCCAAAATATAGTATCTGGCTTTTTGAATTTTTGATTTCTCTGAAACTATTCGACCGATTTCGCTCAAACTTTGCATTTTGCCATGCAGAATTACATTCTTTAAAATGATATAGAAAATTGTGTACCTTGGGTTTCAAAAAATTTTCGACTATTATTAAATAAAATAATAAAAAAATAATAATAAACATTTATTAGTGTTTGTTAAAAGTTATTTCTGCATGGAATTATTTTTGGATAAATAAATTTTATAATTGCGTGGAAAAACTTTTAATGTGAAAATGACGGGGTGATGTTTCGCCCTTTATTTCTCGCTCCCGTGAAATTTCCGGGCTGGAGTGTTCTCTAGTAACGCACCAATAATAATAAAACTAATTCATTTCTTTTGCGCAGAAAACATTTTATTTGTCATTTTACACACCAGGTGGCAGTACCAGGATATTTTTAAGGTAATTGTAGATAGTTAGTTTATTTTAAACTAGATGTCAGCATTAATCAAATACATGTATTTGGCAAAATAGGCACTTTTTTGACCGTTTACTTGAAGATAAACCAATCGTTAAGGGGTTAAAGAGTTTTCCAGATATAGCGAAATACGTAAAAGGTAACATTAACATTAAGAGGTCCAAATTCTGTACCCCTCAAACAATTGGGTCAATATTTCGCAGACTGCGCCTACCGCGAATATGAGTGGGGGGGGGGGTCAAGAATCGTAGTCCATCAACAAAAAAAAAGTATGTTTATTAGAGAAAGTATGTTTTTGTGTCTGATTACGTAACGTAAAATATCGTCGGCACTAATTGGTTAGCATATTTGAGGCCTAAATTTCGAACCACTAAGATTGAACTTGAAGATCCAATCATTCGATGAAAAGTTATTCTGTGTCGTCTGTTTATTTTTTACGCATTTCGAACCACTAAGATTGAACGTGAAGATCCAATCATTCGATGAAAAGTCATTCTGTGTCGTCTGTTTATTTTTTACGCATTTTCCTTCTGATAAGATAAGACTAGGGAAAAAAATCCATATATACTGAAATTATAGCTACATACAGTTTGAAACCTTAGCATAAATATATTTTTGTTCATTTATTTACTTATTACAGATTTATATTGTTGTAACTTGACAACAGATGACACTCCGACCTTATTATAACTAGCACTTTTGTAAACATATATCTGGGAACAGTGATAGTAAATAGTTTGTAAAATAAAAGTGGCGGTTTTTAAAATAAAAACGACCTTCTATAATGATAGTGTTCCTTTTTTTAATTCGTAAGAATTGCTTTCATAAGCGTCCATCATACATATATTTTCTCTTTTTTTTTTATCTGGCTCTTTTTATCCATATACTTATACGTTTTTATCTAGCGTATAGGGAAACATAAGTAATAGATGTTTTGAATTCAGAGTGTTCTTCAAGTAAAATATGCTATAATTTTGAAAAAATAACTTCTTTTTCACTTCTAAAAATTTAATCCTTTCACTTGTCTCAACCAAAAGTGACTTGAAATTCCTGCGCATAACTAAAAACTCATTGTAAAGCCAGAGAAATTTATGTACTTAAGATAAAATATTTCGTTTTTCCTTGCCATTCCAGTAATGTTTTTCATAGTCAAATGAAAGAATGTGTGGTAGAAATCCATATTTAATAATAAATGAATTAAAATGTATGAATTTGTAATAATTCTATACTGTCATGAAATATATATATATGTATATATAAGAAATTAAACGTTTTCTATCTTTTAAATATTCTTGATATGGAAATTTACAGTATATCCCGAAAATTGTTTGAAAAGCCTTAAGAACTTGCCTTGTTCTTTCTTTATTTATTTTGCTCATACAATACACTTTATTTCTCATATAGTGAATGTTAGAGACTGTTCACACAATGTAAACAATAATGATGAGCAAAAAAGAAGTTAAATTCTGAACTGATTTTAACTTTCACCTGAAAAGTCTTACATAATGTATGTTAAAGAAATGTTACAAACTGAAATGGCCCACCATTGTTGAATTGTCTAAGCTTATGAGAATTGTCATAAGGGTGGATCCGCATTAGTGGACCAGCGTCGGTAATATTCCAAAATATATAAAAATTAAAAAAATAATTTGTGATAATTAAAAAAACTTTTATAATTGAAAATCGAAAACCTTGTTATCTATTTTATCATACGAATGAGATGGATAAGTATGCACAAAATGGGCCAAGCGAAAAAAAAAAAGAAATTTTATATAATTTAAAACAATGAAGCTAGAAAATAAAATTTAATAAAATATTAATTTTCACAATTATTCAAACGTCGAACTTTAACGTGAATTTCTTGCATCACTTCTAAGGGCCACTGATATCACTTTTATTAATTAAAATAAAATAAAATGAACGATTGTAAAAAAATTGAAAAAGAAAAAAGTATTTTGAAAAAATTTTAAGCTGTTCGTTTTTGGGATTTAAATTCGAAAAATAAAAAAAATCAGATTTAAATAATATACTTGAAAATCTGGGAGCAATGAATTTCCGTGGCGCACTTCAAAAAGAGAATATTTAAAGGACTATGCAAAACGTGTTGCCTTGGTACCCACAATTTCTGCAGGTTTACATACTATTAAAAGGACTTCACAAAGCGTGTTGCCTAGGTTCCCACAATTCCTGCAAGTTTACACACAATTTATTTAAAGGACTTCACAAAACGTGTTGCCTATTGGTTCCCACAATTTCTGCAAGTTTTCGCACAATTTATTTAAAGGACTTCACAAAACGTGTTGTCTATAGGTTCCCACAATTCCTGCAAGTTTACATACTATTTACTTCAAAGACTTCACAAAACGTGTTGCCTATTGGTTCCCACAATTTCTGCAAGTTTTCGCACAATTTATTTGAAGGATTTCACAAAACGTATTGTCTATAGGTTCCCACAATTTCTGCAAGTTTACATACTATTCAAAGGCCTAAGCAAAACGTGCTGCCTAGGAATTTCAGAAAGTTTTCGATTCTAACTCTAATTGATAATTTAAATTTACATACTATTATAAGCACACTTTAAATGACGAAGTTAATTGTTACAATGGCAGGCATTGAATAAAAGCAATTAAAGGCGCAGAAATAAAATTCGGAATTAACAGCACTAAATACAAGCTTACAATACAAACAAAAAGTGTTATGAGTTAGTCATTCAAAACTCATGCACGACTGAAAATTTTTTTTCTTCTTCTTTTTGATGCTTTCTTACAGAACAGAAATCGGAAATCTACATAGTTCAGTAGAGCAAAGCGCAAGAAAATAAAAATGAAAAGTTTATTTCTGGAGTAAAGAAAGTAAGCTTTAAAAAGGAAATCAACCGAATTGTATTACAAACAAAGTAAGCACCATTTTCAACACATTTAAAGCTACAAATAATGAAAAAAGAATAGAAAGAAAGAATAATTCCAATCTTACGACGGGAAGTTGGAAAAAAGGGAAAGACCAATTAAGTCCAGTCCACACTTGGATTCACTCGAATAGATTCCAGAAAAGATAAACATGCCGGAACGAAGTGGTAAAAAAAAAAAGAACTTATTTTGATGCTAAGAACTCTTCTATTTTATTCTAAATAAGAGTGGAGTTGTTGTTCGAATGCCTCGAACACTTTTGAGAAGAGGAGACTATCTAAAGAAAATTGTGAAACTCTAAAAAAGAAAATAGAATACAAAAGAATTTTGGGGCGAATCCTTTGGGAGTTATTTTGTCCCCTTAATGACTTTAAAGACCATTTTTAATTAAGCTTCATTATTATCATAAGTATTTCCGCAAAAAAAGTATTTAAAAGTTGTTAACTTTGGAATTTCTAAAATGATTTAAATATTTTTAAATAATTGCTTTTGCGGATGAAATAAAATATTTAAGTAATTAAAACGATCATTTCTTAATAAGCACTGTCGGATGTTGCCATTTTGTGTCCGTAACCAGTTACACACTGATTTTAATAAACTGATATAAATAGAAAAACATTCCATCGCAATTTAAAAAAATTTTTACCAGATGAAATTCCATTAAAACGCGATCAATTCCTGGTTAAATTACTTTATGTTTATTTCATTTATTTATTTAATTAATTAATTAATTTTTTCATTTTGATAAATTTACGAAAATGAATATTTTCTTACTTCTGCATGCAACATAAAACGGAAATGGTATGAAGTGAGAAAAATATTTTATGCATTTAGTTTAAAATATAATAAACTATTATTTAATTAATTAATTAATAATATAATATTAGTTAATTTATAATTTAATAAACAATTATATTATATTATAAATCTATATTGTATCATACAGCCAGGGCCAGCACTAAGGACTTCAAATTATTAGCCAGTAAAGTAATCAAATATAAAAAGTATGAGTCATTTTTTGATATTAAGACAAATTTAACTTAACACTTTTTTTATGATTGAATTTTTCCCGTTAAAAAACTTCAATTCAAAATACGAATTTGCTATAAATTGAATTATTTTTTAAAATGCAAATTCAAATCAA
Organism: Parasteatoda tepidariorum; assembly: GCF_043381705.1. Lineage (NCBI taxonomy): Eukaryota > Metazoa > Arthropoda > Arachnida > Araneae > Theridiidae > Parasteatoda > Parasteatoda tepidariorum. Next base: position 28,562,859 of record NC_092209.1, on the reverse strand, counting down.
GAGCAATTTTGCAGTTGGGGAGGAGTAAATGAGCAATGAATGGTAAAGGAATGAATGGTGGGCAGTGAATGGTAAAGGAGCAATGAATGGAATAGGAATAGGTTGGGGTTAATTTTTGCTAACTTTTTAGACTAGAGCTGTAATATGAGGATAAACCTGAAGCAACATTATGTTGTTGTCACGTTACTGATATGTTACTATGACGACAAAACATATTTTCTGCAAAAACTAGTTGGATGATAATATGAATTTTGCTACCTTTTAATTTGTTTTACTGACACAAACTGCAAAAAATAATTTCATCTCGCTATATTTCGCGATGCAGCAATGACCGTATTAATCTGTATTTTAAGGTACAGTTTGTCTCATGTTAACTAAATCTTTCTTGTCTCTTATGCTTACGTTATCTGGACTTAATATAATTCTAATTGGTTATGCGACGTATCTAAACGAAAATTACTCTATTCCAATAAAAAATACAGGATTTGTTCCAAAAATTTTTGAATTTTTTTCTTCTTCTTTCAATTTTTTTTCAGGATCGAGGAGAATATATATTTTTCTTTTCGGTAGAAAAACTCATTCGTTACATTTCGCCATGTCACAAAATTTTTTTCGTCGAATTTACGATTTTATCCCATTAGGCGAAGTGGCGAATGTTTAGCGAGGGCCCTATGTAGCTAATATATTATATTATAAATCTATATTATATATTAAACTATTATATATTAAATTATTATATATTAAACTATTATATATATCTCATTATATATGTATCATAAACTATTACGTTAATTGGTTATGCGACGTATCTGAACGAAATTTACTCTATTCCAATAAAAAATACAGGATTTGTTCCAAAATTTTTTTACTTTTTTTCTTCTTTTTTCAATTTTTTTTCAGGATCGAGAAGAATATATATTTTTCTTTTCGGTAGAAAAACTCATTCGTTACATTTCGCCAAGTCACAAAATTTTTTTCGCCGAATTTACGATTTTATCCCATTAGGTGAAGTGGCGAATGTTCAGCGAGGGCCCTATATAGCTAATATATTATATTATAAATCTATATTATATATTAAACTATTATATATTAAACTATTATATATTAAACTATTATATATTAAACTATTATATATTAAACTATTATATATTAAACTATTATATATTAAACTATTATATATATCTCATTATATATATCTCATTATATATGTATCATAAACTATTACGTTACTCACAAATTTAATATTTTGTCTTTCCAGTTATTTTTGTAATAGTTTTATTGAAATGAAAAGTAACTGCCGTAACGAACTTTTTCAACGTAACAATCACATTCAAAATTAAAAACTTAAAACTATAAGTGATCTTACTTTTATATTACAAAATTATAACTTTATTTTATATTAAACATACATAAAAGAAGATGTAAATTGATATTTTATGATAAATATATTTAGTCGCCATTTTACATTTTTTGAACGGTAAATTAGTTATATTTACTTTTAATGTAATTTTAATAAAAACTGCATCTATAGTCAACAATATTTCAACATTCGAGGTCGGCAAGCAGCTGTGACCAGATAGCTGGATCTAAAAATTACGCTTTTTAGATTCAGCTAGCTGGATCTAAAAATTTTAGCTGGATCTAAAAATTACGAAGGTAATTTATTTTTTTATTTCATAACCGTTGTTGAACACCCGACCCAATTTTGGGGTTTACGACTACTAATGCTCATCTCCGTAGCCTTGTAGTTTTGAACCCAATCCAGAAGACAAGGAAACTCCTGGATCGAGTATTGCTAGAAATTTGCCTTCGAAGAGGACTTTTTGATGGAACTAACCCGCATTTAAGTTACATGGAGAGGAAGATCACGAGAACCTTTCACAGTTAGTCTGGCGGCAATGGGACTCTAACCCATGATCCGTCTACCACTGAGGATATTTCACGTCAGCACTGCTGTCGGTGCAAGCTGGATGCAGAATTCGTACCGAGTGAGATTCGAACCCGGTTCGCCGAAGTGGAAGGTGAACGCTCTATCCCCTGAGCCATCGCGGCTCAAGGCATAATATAATAAAAAATCATCTCCCCCCCCCCAAAAAAANCCCCCCCCAAAAAAAAAAAACATACAAAAAAAATTTCTAGCGCATACGTGCTAAGATTTTAAAATGACGCCAGATCGAAGTAATTTTTCTTTTCAAACCTCGTTTCAGCAGCATTGAAATGTCAATTTCAAATCAATCGACAAAACATTCCGTCGTAAACAAGCCAACATTTTCCGAAAAATTCTATAGAAAACATTTACATTATCAAACTTTATGCCATCTTGTCGAAAACAAAATGAGATTTCGAATTTAGACTTTGACATCTTGACAAATTTAAAACCGTGGGCGTTTCCTTCTGAAATACAGGATCGCTTTACGTTCATTATTTTTCCTCGAAAGAAATCGGAAATGGATCCGGGAAAAAATGTTTCCTCAGTCTATTGTTGTGTTTTAAAAGATAAATTCTAGAGGGCTTGTTTTTTCCTTTTCTTGGAAGATATCGGATGACTGTATCCTTTATCTAGAGAATAAAATATTTTTATGTTTTATTCTAAAACAAATAGGAAAATACATTTTAAGCCTAATAATATAGGAATGGTATTTATTTAATTGTTGAGTACTTTTCTTACAATTTAATTTACTTAATCTATTGTTGCACACTTTGTCGTAAAGATCCAATTTCGAGAAAATTATCTGAATAAATTAGCAAAATAATTCTTATTTGCAGCATTTTTGAGAGGGTAAAAATCTAATTTTAATCTTTATCTTTTGCCTCATACAAAACTAAACATTCATATAATTTTTACCATATCCCAAGATAAAAAAATTCTTTTTCGAAGCTTTTTGTACTTGTTACGAATCTAACCACAAAACGGAAAAATCCTCAAATAGTATAGAGTTTTTCGTAATAAAATACGTGAAAGCTTCAGTTAGAAAGGTTGTTTTTATTTATAAAAAAAAGTTGTTGCAATGTTAGTTAAAACAGATAAAAACAATATTTCTCATCTGAAATATTTTTTTAGATAATAAAAACATTTTTTAGTCGTTCTATTGAGATGTCTAAGATGATATCACTTCACTTTCCTGACCATTGGAAATCCATCAGTGTTCAATGAATTATTGACGCAACCAATAGAAAAACGTTTCTACGGAATATGAACTGTCCAATAGGAATAGCGTAAACTGAAACTGATTGAATGGTCGTGAAACAATTATCTAGTTCAGCCTCTGACTTGGGCGTTTCTATATTGTTTAAATCAAAAATTACAAAAATAACGATTATAGGAATCATGTGTTGGCGACTGGTTTTCAGAGTTGTCGCCAACGCAAACATTGGTCCTTATCAGGTCCCTACAGAATGAAAAAAAAAATTTCTTCAAATATTCTTGAAAAAACTATAGAAATTAATTTCGAAAAGAAATAGAGCGAATAAACTATTTTTATTAATTTCTTCAATACATTTTTAAAAAAAAAAATGAAATTTTAACGTAAAACACCTGTGTAAGCAATTTTAATTTGTTTATTTTACTCATCAAGGGTAACCGACGGGGGAAAAACGAATATCGAATTACGATTTAGGGTAATAAAACTTCGTTCTTCCACCACATTTACGCGTTATCATCGCCAGTTGCAATCGCTATGTGTCTTATCCCGTATAGCAGTGTTTCCCAAACATATGACTTTCGTGTACCCTTTCTTAATTTTTCGTAGCGCTGCTTACCACTAATAAAAAAATTTATGTATTTTTTACTATAAAAAAATTGCACAAAAGTTAAAAAACAACTTTCTGTTGCCACCACTAATTATTAACTGTTAACTCTGAAAAAAGAACCAATAGAAAAATACGTAATCGTAAATTTTCATCGCTAGCTTTGTTTTTAAATAAATTTTTTTAAGATTTTCCTTTGTTGCAAGATATTTCGCATAAGAACGCGTACCCCCGCTAAATTGTTCCCGTACCCCTGGGGGTACGCGTACCACACTTTGGGAAACACTGCCGTATAGGATCTGCTTTTAAGCATCCCTACAACCAACCCTTGCCAAAATAATTGCCGAATGTTAATATCACGATGCATTGTCAAGAAACTCTGTGATGCGGCAAATTTTAACAAAATATTTGATTATGAGAATCTTATAGAAGACGGATCCCAGAGGCCAATCACACACTCTTTTACGGGTGATGCAATAATAGCCATCTGATAAAACTAAATGATGCGTAAATAGTGAAACTTTTTATGGCAAAACAGCAAAGTGTCGACAATGCTCACATTGAATGTAAGGTTGAACTAACAACATATTTTATTGGCAAACAAATATTTGAATAGGCGTTGTATTTTATAGATGACTCAATTCATATTGAATATGAAGTGGGATTAAGAATTATAATGGCAATTTATTCGTTGACTCGACTTTTTAAAAGCGCTAATTTTATTTATGACGAACTTCGTTCAAGAAGTATAATTTTATACTCTTATTTTAATTTCTATGTGCAATTTGAACCATCTCTGACGATGTTAATTTATATAATGTGCCCACTTATTCATTTTCTACTTTCATTTCTAGGATGCAAAGACCACAAGAACATCACCTCAAGTTCTGTTATATCACGGTGAAAGAGTAAAGGGCCACAATGGCCTAAGGCACCCAGGCCGAACTGACTGACTATCAAAGAATATCAATATTTAACTATATATCGCGAGGTTTTTCCTATTATTTTTACATTGGACCCCATTTTCGAAACTCAAATAAAATTTATTAACTCATAATAATATCGTATCACTCATAATAATATCTCAATTATTAACTCATAATAATATCGCATTAAATAATTATTGTTATGCATACTATTTGTGATATGTCTCTTTAATAACCATCGTTGAACAGCCGACCCAATATTTTTGGATTTACCACTACTAATGTTCAACTCTCTTGTAACTTTGAACCCCATCCAGAGAACAAGGTAACTCCTGCATCAAGTATTGGGAGAAATTTGCCTTCGTGGAGGACTTTTTGATGGAACTAACCCACATTTGCGTTACAAGGAGAGGAAAAAAACGGAAATGTCCCACGGTTAGCCAGACGTCAAGGGGACTGTTACCCATGATCCGTCTACCACTGAGGATATTTTGCGTCAGCACTGTGGTCGGTGCAAGCCGGATGCGGAATTCGTATCAACCAGCCATTGCTGGGATTCGAACTTGGTTCATCTTACTTGAAGACGAACTCTCTGTCCTTTGATATTTTAGGTAATTGATAGTGATCGTGATATTTTCGTATTTGATATGTGCTGTTATCAATCAAATATCAGCAGGGTGATGGCGCATTTTTTTTTATTTACTTGCAATTGATTTCAGTGCAGTGGCACAGAGGCAAATTTAGTCTCTTCACTGAAAATAGTATTTTTTGGTATTACCGAAACGGCTGTCTCCTTTTCTATCTTGTTTATTTGTGCGTTTTACATTTCTCCAACAATTTAATAAGAGACTATTATTTTTCATACAATATTCTTACAAAAAAAACTAAACTAACTTTTCATATAAAAAAGTAAATAAATAAAAATTATGTAATTATAATTTTAATATTTTTAGCATTTTTAAAATATTTTAAACTTAAATGCGAGTATTGCATGAACAATTTACGATTATAAAGGAAAACTTTAGTAAATAAATAGTTTCCTCGACCGTTTTTATTAACTAATTCGTGTCGTTATATTTTAAACATTAAAAAAAATTATACTAAATTTAAAAATGCTGGTTTTTCTTTCAACTGTTATTGACTTTTTGAAATTCCATAAACAAATATTACAACATTTTATAAACTACCCAAAACTCAACTTAGTAAAAATAGTTATGTTTAATAATAATTATTTTCAGAAATAATAATAAACACAAAATAAAAAATTTCATAATAAATTTCATTTCAAATTTAACAATCGATAATTTCATCGATTTTTTTAAAACTACTCTGGTATCATTAATCTTTAAAATCTAAAATTTTTATTTAAATAAAAATACGTATTCAGTTTATTGTTATTAACATTGAAATTTCATTAACAAAAATGTCAACGTTTAAAAAAAAATGCCGGATTTTCATTTAACTAATATTGGCCTTTTATAAGCACCTCCTTACATAACTGAACAAAATTAGTCATAATTTTTAAAAAAATTATGTCAAAAAGTATAATAAAAATAATTTCATAATTTGTAATTCCAATCTTATAAGTAAATAATTCTATTTACCTTTTAAATTACTTAGATATCACCAAATTTTACATCTTAAAAAAAATACTAAAATTAAAAATGCTGGATTTTTATTTCACTGTTATTGACATTTTCAGAATTAAAAATGACAACATCTCATAATACACTCCCTCAAATTTAACATAACAAAATTAGTTATAATAATTAGTAACACAAACAATATTAAACACAATAAATATTTCCATAACATATATTTTCAAACTTGCAATAATTCCAATGAAATTTTTCTAAATTACTTTGGTACGATCAAAATTAATATTTTTTAAAAAAAGTTATACTTAAAAGATATACTATCCATTTAACTGTTATGGAAAATTTCATATTTCATAAACAGAAATGACAACATTTCATAAACTCCCCCCAAACATAACTCAGCGAAATTAGATATGCATCATTTCTCGTTGATCTTGTCTACTAAATAAATTACATGGCTGAGGACATCATATGAAGTGATTCGATTTAGAGTAAACGTAATTCATTATTAACGTCAATTTCGTTGGGAAGGACAAAATCGATTTGAATTAATGTCAAAAGTGCATCTGTATTATAAATATTAAGTAAACAGTTGTTTGGATTACTAATGAATGTATAACGCATTTACGAAATTATTCTTAACATGTCTCCTTATCAAAGCATTATAAATAAATTATTAACAACACTTGATATTACTTTATATACAATTGTAGTTACTAAATTGTGATAATTATTAACACTTTAATTTTTAAGTTGTGATAATTGTTAACATTTTAGTTTAGTCATTAATTCACGATAATTTTTTACACCTCAGTTATCAATTTCAAGTAATTATTAACACTTCAGTCATTAATTTGTGGTAATTATTAACATTTTAGTTATTAATTTGTGGTAATTTTTAACACTTCAGTTACTAATTTGTGATCATTTTTAACACTTTAGTTAGTTATTAGCACTTTAGTTATTGATTTGTGGTATTTAATTTTAATAAAATTGATTTGTGGTATTTAATAAAAATTTAGAATCAACGTAACTTATTATTAACATCAATTTCATTGGGAAAGACAAATTTGATTTGAATTTATGTCAAAAGTGCATCTGTATTATAAATATTAAGAAAACAGTTGTTTGGATTACTCTTACTAATGAATGTATAACGCATTTACGAAATTATTCTTAAAATTTCTCTTTATGAAAGCATTATAAATAAATTATTAACAACACTTGATATTGCTTTATATAAAATTGTAGTTACTAAATTGTGATAATTATTAACACTTTAATTTTTAAGTTGTGATAATTGTTAGTTTAGTCATTAATTCATGATAATTTTTTACACTTTAGTTATTAATATTTTTTTTATAACCGTAGTTGAACAGCTGACTCAATTTTATGGATTTACGACTACTAATGTTCAACTCCGTAGCTTTGTAATTTTGAACCCAACCCAGAAGACAAGGGAACTCCTGGATCGAGTATTATGAATAAATTATTAACAACACTTGATGTTACTTTACATAAAATTATAGTTACTAAATTGTGATAATTATTAACACTTTAATTTTTAAGTTGTGATAATTTTTAGTTTAGTCATCAATTCATGAAAATTTTTTACACTTTAGTTGCTAATATTTTTTTAATAATCGCAGTTAAACAGCCGACCGGATTTTATGGGTTTACGACTACTAATGTTCAACTCCGTAGCCTTGTAATTTTGAACCCAGCCCAGAAGACAATGGAACTCCTGGATCGAGTATTATAAATAAATTATTAAAAACACTTGATGTAACTTTATGTAAAATTGTAGTTGCTAAATTGTGATAATTATTAACACTTTAATTTTTAAGTTGTGATAATTGTTTTACATTTCAGTTTAGTCATTAATTCTTGATAATTTTTTACACTTTTAGTTATTAATTTTCTTTTAATTTTATAACCGTAGTTGAACAGTCGACCCAATTTTATTGTTAAACGACTACTAATGTTCAACTCCGTCACCTTGTAATTTTAAACCCAATCCCCAATCCAGAGGACAAGGAAACTTCTGGATCAAGTATTGGAAGAAATTTTCCTTCGTGGAGGACTTTTCGATGGAACTAACCCGCATTTGCGTTACATGGAGAGGAAGACCACGAAAACCTCCCACGGTTAGCCTGACGGCAAGGGGACTCTAACCCATGATCCGTCTACCAATGAGAATATTTCACTTCAGCACCGTGGTCGATGCAAGCCGGATGCGGAATTCGTATCGACTGGGATTCGAACCTGGTTCGCCTCATTTTAAGGTGAACGCTCTATCCCCTGAGCCTTCTGAAGTGTTAATAATTATTACATTAATTTGTAGTAATTATTATCACTTTAGTTATTAAATCGTGTTAGTTATTTGTACTTTAGGTATTGGTTTGTGGTATTTGATAAAAATTTAGCTTATTTATTAATTCCTGTTAACAATTAAAAATTTAGTTTATTTAATCATTTCTGATAATTATAAAAATTTTGTTTATTTATTAATTTCTGATGATTATTAACATTTTAATCATTACCTGTGATTCACTAACACTTTAGTTAATAATTTCTGATAATCATAATAACTTTAGTTATTAGTTTTTGATAATTATTAACAATTTAGTTATTAATTGATGATAAAAATTAACACTTTAATTATTAACTAGTGATAATTTTTGAACAGTTCTATTATTATGTGATATTCATTACCACTTTACGTATTAAGTTGTAATAGTTACTAAAACTTAAGGTATTAATTTTTGATAACTATAACCACTTCGGTTTTTAATTTGAGATATCTATTAACACTTTAGTTTATTAATTTGTGCCAATTTTTAAACATTTTAGTTTGTATCATTTTCCTTATGATTTAGATCAGATTACTCACATACCACAAATGGGGTGTTTCGTAATTACCGTCGTTAACATATGATTTTAGAATATATGATCAATCTTGAATGAAGCTCGCCTGAAAATAAACTATACATGATAATTATTATGAAAATGCATAGTTTGGAATAAGTTACTGATGTATTAATGCGTGATAAGTATTGTCGACTAAATTTGCATCATTATCTATTTGATAAAGAGTAGATTGATGTCATAATAGAAGATATTCAGCAATCGCGGGCTGTAATATATGTTTTTCGAATCTTTTAACAAACAGGGGCCCCCATCAGGGGGGAAGGTGGGCGCACGATGTGCCCACTTGAAGCTTGGGGGGGAATTTTTACGCTAAATAAAACGAATAGTTTGGGGGGGGGGAATTTAGACGAGAGAATTTTTTTTTTAAGTACATAGATAAAAGAAGCAACGTAGCACTATTTCGAACAAGCTAACATGGAAGGGGGAAGTTAGCAAATTTTTTTGGGGGGGATGAATGCGCCCAAGAGCTTGGGGGGATGGGGGCCACTGTTAATAAATATATATATTTAGAGAAAAGTTAACTTGATTGTAACTGCAAACAATGATACAGTATCTTTTGTATCAAACTTATTCGTTTTTCATCTGTCATTATAGGTTAATAATTCTTAGCACGTAGTTGGCATCATTCTCGTACAATTTTCGTCTTATCGATAAAAAAAAGAAGAAAAAAAAGATAGCTCACATAGAAAATACAAGATGTTCGTATAAATATAGCAACAAACATAGATGTTTTCTAGTTTCTTTCAGCATCAGCAGTTTTCGCAGTGCCATCTGTTGACATAATACGTAATTAATTTGGAAAGTTGGTGAGAATAATTTAGATATTTTAAGCCCAGAGCGCAGCAAGTCATTCAGTTCTCTCTTTTTTTGTGTTTCATTGCTGTTTTGAATCGTCGGCCGCTTTTAAGGAACCCGATAGCTGGTCAATTGGTCAATTTCAACTACGTTTGTTACGTATCTGTACAACTCTCTACATGGCATTTTCCAATCTTTATTTCATTAGTTATCTTTATTTTATTAATTGGCTTTACTAAGGAGTACCTAGCTAATAACCTAACTAATATTTATTCTATATTTTATTTCTTAGGAAATTTTAAAGTAACATATTTTTGAGGGAGGGGGGGAGCCTTTACTCCGAGCTAATGGTTGAGCTGACCCAAATTATAAGTTATGTATTATTTTTTTAAACTTTTTACTCCTCATTCATGTTCTATATTTTATTCATAAAAATGTACTTATTCATTATAAAATATTCTAGATATTTTTCATAAGTAAAATATTCTTAATTAAACTTTTGATGTTTAAAACTAATTGTCTTAAAATTTTTAACAAGAGAAGGGCATAAATAATCTTAGTTTAAAACGTTTTCTTAAAATAAAAACATCTTTAAAAAAACTTCAAATAAATTATGCACGCTTTGTAAGTAAATATTTTTCTTTTGTCTGTATTACATTTATTATTTCAAATTCTTAAATGCTTCTCAAGCGCACATTTAAAATTAAAATAGTAAGAAGATTTTTTTTTTGCTTCTTTTTACCTTAAGTAGTTTTATAAAAACATTTTCATCTAAATTGTCTGTAATTATTTAAATCCAATTTTCTTTTCATTGAAAAATACTTTAACGAGATAAAAGATTGTTTACAAACTCTTAATCGAAAAAAATGTGGCTGTGTTCTTAATTTTTCGGTGAAAAGAAAGTAAACATTTAAATAAAATATCAAATTCTCAAAAGTATTCGTATTGTTAGTTTCGTCACTCAAAAACACATTGGATCAGTTGTATTATCCAACTAAACACAATTTAAAGTGCATCAATTTTCAAAAAAGAATCGACTCACTTTTGCGTTACATAAAATAATAGTAAAATGCAAGTAAATAAAATAAGCAATCTTTATTAAATAAATAATCCCAAGAAACTGAAAAAATCAAGTTCAATAAAACATAATTCTTTATGTATGCAGACAACTATTATAAATTGATGGGCAAAAAATTTGTTTTAGGTCCTTAACATTTTGTAACACCCATAAACCTGGTAGCAAAAACTCCTCCAGCACAAAATCGGGCACTTCAAATTAACACAGCATCTGCTAATTATTTTATATTTGAGATTTTTAAAAAAAATTTGAGAAAAACTACGATAACTCATTTTTCAAACATCTCTATACTTGTTTCTAATCAAAATTGAAAGATAGAACATAAAATAATAATAAAAAATTCTGCTACTCAATTACAGATTTTTACTGTTTAAAGATTTACTTCATTTTTTTTAAAAAATATATCTAATAACAGGGAAATAACCCCGTTATTTTGGTAGTGTTTTCAATTTTCATTTGTAGAAATAATAAGCCGATAGACTTTAACAGGCTTTATTTACTGGAGTATGGTGTAAGCAGAAGTCTCACCCACTCTTCCAGCTGGAGGGGGGTGGACTAATATCAAGACGGTAGTGGCGAAGGTTATGTTGGCAACATCGTACAGCAAAAGACACGCAAAAGCAATCACTCCCGCTTTAAATACTAACAGAGAAGGAGGTGAAAAGGCTCAATTCGTACTTACCTTGTAACTCTACGCATCATCGATAATCATTTAATGCTTCCTAATATGGAAGTGAAAGAGGGAAAGATTTTAAAAATAACTCCTCCTTCGAAATATAAATCTAATTATAATTCAATGGTATGTTTTCAGCCTTGAAGTCCCAAAATAGAATATCTCTACACCTATTCTTTACCAAAGACATTTTATGAAAACGAAAGAGTTTTAATGCTTTTATTAATACAAAAGTATTTATAATTTTTGTATTACATATATATAAAATTCAAGTCAAACTTGAAATAGAAATTTTTATGCATAATTTTTAAATACCTTACGTTTGCAAATTTTATTACGTAGGGGAGAGTCGGGTAGCCCCGCCCACTTAAGGAGTATTGCTTACATTTCTGAATAATATTGAGTAATAATCAATATTTTTGTATGTTTCTATTGTTTTATCATCTAATTAATTAATGCAAAAAGAATAAACCAAAAAAAGAATAGTTTAACTTAAAAAATAGAAATTAAAAAAAACATGTTTTTCAGCTCATTTCAAAATGTGTCGGGTAGCCCCACCCAGTTATAAAAATTTTGTTTTTTGACTGTTTTTTCAGGTGTAAATGAAAATGACCAATGTATTGACAATAGATAAGCCTCATTTATCATTTTTATCACAAAATTATTTTATTTATTACATATTTATATACTTTTAGGGAATTCTATCATTTAATAACAACAATATTTGTTGTTAAAAACGCATGTAACATTCAAATTGAAGCAATAAAATAATAATCTTCGCAACCGTACATTTATCAACGAAATAAAATTGGGCTGTGATACCCGACATTCATGTGAGCGGGGCTACCCGAAATCCAATTTTTTTGTAAATTTGTAATTATTCGAACAATTTTTCGCATATAAACTTCTTTCTTTGTGTAAACTAAACTTAAGACTACATACTTTAATGCTGTATGCATAGAAAAAATTATTTTTTTAGTATTAAAATGAAGTTTAATCGAAACATTCAACCAATTTTTCTTAATTTCATGACTACTGTATTCAACATATTTTCAAAACTATTGTTTACCATGTTACCAGCTGCATAAATACTTGAAACTTTGAAAATAATCTTTTTTTAATATAACAATTAATATCCGATGGCCCATTGACTTGAAAAAATATTCTATACATATGAAATTGACAGTGGGCGGGGGTACCCGCTGGGCGGGCCTACCCGACTCTCCCCTATATGTTAGATTGGGCAAAGTTTTTACAATAATAATCTCTTGGTTGCAGACAGATTCGAACTTAAGAAGATAGTGCTGCATATTTACTCCATAAATTCGTCTAGCAGGCATATATTAACAAAAATACAGTTTATCCAATCGACTGTTCAAAACGTTCTATAATTTTTAGTCGAACTAAACTACTGTCATTCATGTCACGTAGTTCATAAAAAGTAACTGACTTTCTATAGCTATGGTCTAACTTGCGAGTCAAATTTGGCTCTTGGGCTCCTTAAGTGTGGCTCCTTCAGACGTTTCCAACCTCAAGTTGGAAAGGTCTAAGAACTACGAACCCAGATATTTTAACACGAAAATTCATTTTTATGTTATTTGGTGAATCGAGTTAAAATTTCCATAGTACTGATTCTAGTAAGATCTTTACAGAGCTATTGATAAATGGGTCATTGCACTGATTTCAGCACAACTGTGTCGACAAAAATAACACTGACCTTATTAAGTGAATAACAATTGTACCTGCCTATTTAAGTTTTAAAAAATTTAATTCTCAAAAGAGATTTCAATCGTTGAATTGATTAGAATTGGCTCTGTTGGCTAATGAGTTGGTCAATCCCTGGTCTAACTTTAACAACAACAAAAAATTATTTCATAGGCTTATGATGCTTTGCCATATAAATACCATACAAATATTTATGGTTACCATTAACTTATGGTTTCCTGCCATATAAATACCATGAATTTAAATATAACATGTTTATGAAGTATTGCTATATAATTCTCATACAACTTTCCATAGTTACTATGAGCTTATGTTGCAGTGATATACAGGGTGATTTAGGGTGATTCTAAAAAGATGGGCAAAATTTTAGGATGTGATGGCACGCACCCAAGCAAACAATTTTTATCAAAGAATGCATGGTCGAAAACAAAACGCTAAGGTGCTGGCGCATTTGGAAAGTTATTTGATGCAAACGTGAAAGCTCCATTCCTGTTGCGAGTTACTGCGCTGCGTTATTTGTCGCCAAGCTTTCGGCCGCTGCAGGGAAAGTTCGTGATATGCCCTATCTTTTCTTCGCCGTTGTACTGCGTGCAAAGCAGCATAGCCGCTGCCGGCCACTGTTTTGAACACTTATTGTAATCATATGCCATTAAATTTGATTTTATAACTTAACTTCATCGTTCTTTGTGTGTTTTTGCTTCATATAAAAACATAAACTTTGACGCCCTCTAGCGGTTTTGCGTTTTGTTTTCGACCATGCATTCTTTGATAAAAATTGTTTGCTTGGGTGTGTACTATCACTTCCTAAAACTTTGCCCATCTTTTTAGAATCACCCTGTATAAATATCATATATATTTCAATAGTTACCATAGATTACATTAGGTTTGTCTATGGCACAATTGCCTTATGCAATTTAACACCTTATTAAATTTACGCCTGTATTATGGTTTCAAGTTCCGTTATTTAACGAACTGAATCTTCTAAGAATCTAACTGAATCGAATAAAATCACGTGGTTCATATAAAAAGTTTTATAAATGAATGGTCGTAAAAGGGCTGTTTTTAATTTAAAATAGTGGTTTTCGTCATATATCTTTATCAACTTTCATATATCTTTCTGCAGTTTGTTTCTTTATATGTCTTCCATTTACTAACTCATAAAATTTCGATCGTCAAAAGAACAAAAGCTTTCCAAAAATATCAGCGAAAAAATTTTAACTCTTTAGTCAGGGAAAAAAAAGTGGTTGTAAATCCCTCGTAAAAACAATCTTTTATCAGACAAAAGCAGAGAGTGTCGCAAGAAAATGGTCTTCGGAATAAATCCCTCTGGGTCATTTTATTCGAAAAATAGAGAGTCCGAAATCCTTTGGAAGATCAATTTCCCTTTTGTATAATGGATGAGGAGCGATTGCCCAGGCTGTTTATAGATCTGACTAAATCCCTGATAAACGCCATCGGAAATTGACTTCTTCTGACTGATAACGAGGTAAAAACGGTTGTTATTTTCTGAGAATCTTCCAACATTTATATATCCTTTTCATAAAGTAACATTCCTATTTTTCTAAAAAATATTTTGAGATAAAATGAATACTTTGGAGTCAAAATCAGCTCAATTTTATTTTTTTGATTGAAAAAAAAAACTACTAACACAGGGTGCGTACCCAAATCTTTCAACAAAAAATAAGCACCTTTTGTTGTTATTTTCTGAGAATCCTCCAACATTTATATTTCCTTTTTATAAAGTAACATTCCTCTTTTTTTTAAAAAATATTTTGAGATAAAATGAATAGTTTCGCGGTAAAATCAGCTCAATTTTTTTTGATTGAAAAAAAACTACTAACACAGGGTGCGTAGCCAAATCTTTCAACAAAAAATAAGCACCTTTTGTTGTTATTTTCTGAGAATCCTCCAACATTTATATTTCCTTTTTATAAAGTAACATTCCTCTTTTTCTAAAAAATATTTTGAGATAAAATGAATAGTTTCGCGGTAAAATCAGCTCAATTTCATTTCTTTGATTGAAAAGAAACTACTAACACAGGGTGCGTAGCCAAATCTTTTAACAAAAAATAAGCACGATCATCAAAGACTTTACACATTACCAGACATTACACGATTTCATAAAATAATCAATTTCTGACAAAGAACTCTTTTCTTGATTATATTAGCCATTATAAAAGGATCAAGAGATTTTTTGGTTTAATATCAGAGGGTGAAAAATGAAGTCTGAAATTGAAAAGATATTCTCTAAGTGAAAAATGAAGTCAGAAATTGAAAAGATATTCTCTAAGTGAAAAATAAAGTCTGAAATTGAAAAGATATTTTCTAAGTGAAAAATGAAGTGTGAAATTGAAAAGATATTCTCTAAGTGAAAAATGAAGTCTGAAATTGTAAAGATATTCTCTAAGTGAAAAATGAAGTCTGAAATTGAAAAGATATTCTTTAAAGCGCAGCGAGATCATCTAAAAGTTGTTCATGAGAGTGCAATAATCTCACCGAACCTAGCTTAGTAGATACACATGCGGACTCGTAAGTATTTCATTAAACATGTAAAATTATTGTTGCTTTCATATGTTAACGACTGACGGTACACCGAAATAGATTGTGGTTGAATGAATTGTGAAAATGTTGAATAATGTGAAAGCGCGCTTTTACATAATGCATGGAGAAAATCCGACATTCCCTTTTCGAAAATCTCATTTCCAAAATTAAACACTTTTTAAAAACACCCTATGAAAAAAGCACCTTGAAGAGCTATTAAAAAATTAAAATCGAAAATAAGCACCTTTAAGCACTTTTCAATTATATGTCATTGTGTTTTTCGTATTATCTGTGCCTTTCTACACTACATAATCTAAGTTAAATTATTTCTATAAATTTTTAAAAATTAACTTTTATACCTAGATTTATACTTTTATCCACTCTTCATCTTGCTTTTATGGGAAATATGATGAAAACTGCATTTTTCTGAAGAGGGAATATTTTTTCATCTTTCAAAAGAAAAGAAAATTACCTAAATTTTTTCTTTATAAAACAATAAATTTGAAGAGATTCTTTCAATAAATCTAACGTTTTTAAACCACTTACAGACATTAAACCCCCCATTAAAGTTTCTGTTCATTTACTTTTAAAATAATAAAAACTTCCCGACATATTTGCGGTGTCCGACATATTGCTGTCCACAATCTGCCAGAGATGTTCTCTGTTCAAATCCCATCTGGGCTGATTATTTGTTAACTATTTAATTTGTTTTATTCAATTTATTAATTGTTTTTTAATTTAAATTTTATAAAAAAAATTACATTTAAAAAGCAAAATAATCATTATATTTACTTTTTAATCAAAATATATGGATTATTAAAAAACTTTTGTAAATTTCTTAAATGATCCATATATTTTAATTACAAAATATCTATTAACTTTTAGGTTTATAAAAATGTAATATTTAAAAAAAAATCAATTTAGTTAAAAAAATAGTTTATAAATTGAGGAAAACATAGATAGTTATCAACCTTTTGTAAGAAAAGAAAATCAGAGATAAAACTCAAACATCCCAAGTGGGATTTGAAGCCCGAACCACTTTGGTAGATAGCGTACAGCTTAACGATTACACCACGAATACACATTAGCTAGAAAATTTTTGTTAGTTTAAAAAGAAATGAACAGAAACTTTATTGGGTCTTTGATGAAGTGGTTTAAAAACGTGAGATTTATATTGAAAAAGACTCCCTTCAAGTTGTTTTATAAAGAAAAAATTTAGCAATTTTATTCTCTCTTCCCAAAAACGCAATTTTCGCTATATTATCCATAAAGTAAGATGACTAATCGATAAAATTATAAATCAAGGTATGAAAGTTTATTTTTAGAAATGCAGAGAAACAATTTCACTTAGATATGTAGTGTAAAAAGGAACAGATAATACAAAAAACACCATGATATATTACCCGTAATGAAAAAAAAATTAAAGAATTAGATACGAAAATAAGAAAAACACCATAGGTAATGAAGTTCATTTATAAAAATCATATTTTCAGTGTTTGTCTTTCGCTTTTTTATCATCGCATTGAATATGCGCCCCAGATTTGCATTTGAAGCTTCGTTATTGAGACATACTCACCGGTATTTTGGATTTAAAATTGATACTCACCGGTATTTAAAATTGATACTCACCGGTATTTTGGATTTAAAATTGATACTCAACGGTATTTTGGATTTAAAATTGATACTCATCGGTATTTTGGATTTAAAATTGATACTCACCGGTATTTAAAATTGATACTCACCGGTATTTTGGATTTAAAATTGATACTCACCGGCATTTAAAATTGATACTCACCGGTATTTTGGATTTAAAATTGATACTCACCGGTATTTAAAATTGATACTCCCCGGTATTTTGGATTTAAAATTGATACTCACCGGTATTTTGGATTTAAAATTGATACTCATCGGTATTTTGGATTTAAAATTGATGTCAAAATTAACAGAATATCCAAACTTATTGAAAGTAATGTATAACGCACTCGATTTTTAACGCTGCTAGTAGTATTTGGAAAATATTTTATCGAATATTAAAAAAAAGTATACATATCTGGATAATTCCTTCAATAGTGAAATCTTAATAATGCAAACACAGATTAAAGAAATACATTTGCGTACTTCACACAGATGGTCTCAGCTTATATTATTTGTAGTGGACTTCATAAACCAATTCTGTAATTTTGAGAATTTCCTGGACAGATGCTACGAACTATGGTTGTGTCAAAGGAAAACAGAACTTGTCATTATACCCCCTTCGACATTTTCCCAATTATTTCTGAAATTTTAAGGCTTGATAATAACTTTTTGTCCTCCTGAAGTCCTCAACCGATTCTGCGTTCTCCTTTTTTCTTCATTATTCAAGGAATACAAGCTAAATTAAATATGGAATTCAAATATGTATGAAAAGCAAAATATTTTAGCAAAATATCACGTTTTAATTTCTCGAGTAATTTGTGAAATGGGTTAATTGAAGAACTTAAAAGAACTTGTTGAATGACTTTTTGAAAACGCTCTAATTTTCATTACCACGTTTATATCAACTTGCCTTCGAGTATATCTGTTCGGATGGAATTTTGTAATCGATTTTAAACTAACTTCCCGACTAGCTACAGACTTCAAATTTGGCATATAGTTCAGAATTGGATGACAATGCATGAAAATGAAGAGAAAAAAGGCATAGAAAGTAAAATAAAATTAAAGTTTAAGAAAAATTAATATTTTCGCGATTGTCTTTTGTTGTCGATTCGATTATTTCAAATTAGTGTCACATGTCAGTTGAAACATTTTGTGTGCAGTGAGTGAAAAAATTGAGATTTTGGAAGTGAGTACAAAAATAAAAATAAAAATAATATTTTTAAAAACCACGTTTTTGAACTTGAGAATAATAATTAAAAAACAAAAATCTGAAAAACGAAAAACGTGGGGAGCAGGAAATGCATAACAGTACATATACACATACATATACACATTTTCTTACTTATACACATGCACAACCACATGCACATCCACATACACAACATATGCACAAGCATATTCCACATACACATCCACATTCAGATACAATTACAGATTCTCTAATACACATATTCTCATGAGCAAGCATACTGTTACCGTTATGTACTATTTCATACGCCCCACGTTTTCCGTTTTTCAAATTTTTGCTTTTAAATTATTATTCTCCATTACAAAAACGTGGTTTTTAAAAATATTATTTTTATTTTTTTTAAACATTAAGTACGTATACAGTGTGTAAAATAATAACATATTAATAACTTTTGATTGAATGGTCAGATTGTTACGTAATAGGAAACAATCTTAATGATTCAGAACCTGACTTTAGTATGTTAATTAATGCACACAACGTTAAAAAATAATACATAAGCTGGTTGATTCGCTGATTAAACATACGTCTCTTTATTTCAACCTATTTGGATTTTACACCATTTTATTCTACATAATTTTAAATGACAAAATTTAAATTTGATGCGACTGAATAAGTTTGAAGTGACTGAATAAGTTTGAAGTGACTGAATAATTTTGAAGTGACTGAATAATTTGAAGTGACTGAATAAGTTTGAAGTGACTGAACAAGTTTGATTTGACTGAATAAGTTCATGAGAAATATTAAAAGAATAAATGCTTTGATATTCCACATTTATATATATAGTTGCAGCATTAACTATTATAAATCGCAACTATATCAAGAGCAATAATTAGAGAACACTTTTTATAACAATAAAGATCAATGTGTATCTTTTTGTCCAAACACTTTCTAACATCCTAGGCATTTATCTACCTTTTTGTTCTGTAGTAAATATGGGTAACTGTTCATAGACAAGAGGCAAAAAAATAGTAATATTTCACCTCTCTTCTGAAAACGTTGAAATAAAAATAGAAATACAAGGTTATTTATGAGGTTTCGGTGTATCTTACATATAAATCACGAAATAAAAGTTTGATCGTGTAAGAGCGAGCAAAAATTCCAGCGGAAATGATTTATTGAGTAGCCGCCTCTCAAATTTCATGACGCTCTTAAAGCATTACCATTTTTCACTTTCTCAGAGTTTTCTTCGAATGTTTGATGCGATTTCGGTAAAACTCAGAAGAAAATTCGCTTAAGTAGTTTGAAAATGTAGGTAAAGAATAAACAGGGGTTCCCAAAATGTGTGAATTGCCACGAATGAACCCAAAATTTAAGGGGTACTATTAATCTTTCAAATGTAAGATGTGATGCTATTCGAACGGAAAAAGTTTATGGATAGGGTTGAATGAGTTTTGAAATATCCTTGTACTTTGACAATATTAATACAATATCAGAAAATACTAATTTTGCAGACTTATATAAAACATTAAAAAAAAGCTTCAACTACTCTTTTTGTGTTATTCCTCTAAATACTTTTCTTAATTTATTATTCTAAATTAAATCTCTTTCTCACACTTTAATATTCACATCTGTCTTTTAATCTATTTTTACTTCAAGTTATGCATTAATTAACATTTTTCATTTTTCCCTTTATTTGAATCGTGAGAAAGACTTACTCCCTCAACCTATTTAATAGACCAATTATAATTATCAAGATTTCCCAAAACAAAACATTTTACAGATTTATTTTCCAAGATTTTTCTCTAACTTTTATTGAGGAACACTTTGATTTTGTACCAGTTGGATATTCATTCTCTGATTATAATGGTTAAATAAAATAAATTTGCTTTTTTTTAAAAATCCTATACCTGTTTGTCCTGCTCGTTTGTTGCTAGAAGACAGCAGGATATTAATATCTGAGGAAAACGGGAGCAGGATAAAATGCTTGTTACTTAACAAATATATAAATAAAAGAAAGTAACAAATCAGCTTATAGCAATTCCAAGGCTGGACACCAAGTCAGCCATCCATTAATAATTCAGCTAGTTCAAACTATTCTAATAATCCACGACAAAATCTAAAATGTTAATTAAAGCAATAAATTAAAAGACAGGAGGTGAATATTAAAGTGAGAGAAAGAAAGTTTAGTGTTGAATAATAAATTTAAAAAAAGATTTCGATTTGTAAAAAAATTAAACATTCTGATCTTTCATACAAAATGCTAAATATTACTTCAGCTTTTTGATTAAGGAAAAAATCTAACTAAAACACATGTAATTCCTTTACACATAAAATTTATTTAAAAATTCCTCCTCAATAAAAATAGCTGCCAATTGAGATGGCATGCAGAATTCAGAATATTTTCGCCACTTTCTCAGGAAACGTCGGCTTGAGACAATAGGATTTTCTTTAAAAAGAAAAAAAATCGATTTTTCCCATGCATAATGTATTGACAAGGGGCTTTTTCCGTGTCATGCACTTGTCTAAAAATATAGTAAACGCCTTTCAAAATATTTTCACGTTATCAAAAAAAGGTCATCTTTTGCTGTAAGTTATTAGGAAAGAATTTACCTTAATCCAAAGTAACTGTTCCAGTTTTTTTTAATATAAATTTTTTTGTTTTCCGGATAATTTCCTGAATAGGTCATAAAGACAAGCATTTTTTCAATTTATGTTTCATCTAACTATTGATTAATAGATTGGTCTATAAAACAATTTTGAAATACAGTCGAATTTTCATAAACCCGAACATCTACACATTAAAATCTGTGGTGCACTATCTCACCGAATTTTCTGTTGAACAACCCAAAAAACTGAGTGAAGAGGTTTTTTTTTCTTTCAAGTTGACAGTTTCAAGTTGATATAAAATTTAAGGGAGGTAAATTCGAAAAGATAATACAGATCTCGAGCGCTTTCACACCATACGCTAAATACTTTCGCTTCTGAAAACACAAATGCTGGTGAGCTTTGGATATCGTCTGTAAATGTTTACTTCGAAATACAAGTTGGCGAGAGTTAGTAATTTTTTCAGTACTGCTATACATTTACCAAAAACGTTCACCGTCAATTATGTTTGTATGATTTGTATAAAAAGAATGTTTATATTTTAGTTTTGATGTCTCTGAAAACTGTATTAAATTATTTTATAATGTATAACTTCTATCCGTTTTGGTGCTGTTAAGCCTAGTTCGAAACTCGTCTTAATATTTTTCTTTGTACTACGCTATGTTTGTATTTTATTTCAAGAAGGAATGCATGCATCCTAAATTTCTTTCTTACTCTGTATTGTCTCATAAAAATAATTTCACTGAATCTTATGTGTATGTTATCTTACAGTAATTTTAATTTTATATTTTATAACCGTCGTTGAACAGCCAACCCAAGTTTTCAGTTTACTACATCCAGAGCTTTACTATTGTTTGAGTTTACTACTGTCCAACTTCGAAGTCTAGTAATTTGGAACCCAATCCAGAGGACAAGGGAACTCTGGCTCAAATATTGGACGAAATTTGTCTTTGTCTTTTTGATGGAACTAACCCACATTTACGTCAGTGTGAACCAGATGCGGAATTCGTCTCGACCAACCATCGCTGGGACTCAAACCCTGTTCACCTTATCGGAAAACGAACGCCTTATCCTCTGAGCCACCAAACATTCATGTTTCTTAAAGCTATGCTGAAGTAATTCGTGTCAATAGTTGCATTGGTCGTGGTAGTTTCATTCAATTTACTGCAAACGCGAGAGTATTTCAGTTTTGCATTGCTAAGAATCTCCCAGACCTTCATGTTTCTTATAGCTATGCTGAAGTAATCTGTATCAATAGTTGTATTGATCGTAATAGTTGCATTTAATTTACTGTAAACGCGAGAATATTTAAGTTTTGAATTGCTAGAATCTCCCAGAGTTCATGTTTCTTAAAGCTATGCTGAAGTAATCCGTGTCAATAGTTGCATTGGTCGTAATAGTTGCATTTAATTTAGTGTAAGCGCGAGAGTACTTTAGTTTTGAATTGCTCCAATCTCCCAGACCTTCATGTTTCTTAAAGCTATGCTGAACTAATCCGTATCAATAGTTGCATTGGTCGTAATAGTTGCATTCAATTTAGTGTAAGCGCGAGAGTACTTTAGTTTTGAATTGCTCCAATCTCCCTGACCTTCATGTTTCTTAAAGCTATGCTGAAGTAATCTGTATCAATAGTTGCATTGATCGTAATAGTTGCATTTAATTTACTGTAAACGCGAGAATATTTAAGTTTTGAATTGCTAGAATCTCCCAGACCTTCATGTTTCTTAAAGCTATGCTGAAGTAATATGTATCAATAGTTACATTGGTCGTAATAGTTGCATTTAATTTACTGTAAACGCGAGAGTACTTTAGTTTTGAATTGATAGAATCTCCCAGACCTTCATGCTTCTTAAAGCTATGATGAAGTAATCCGCGTCAATCGTTGCATTGGTCGTAATAGTTGCATTCAATTTACTATAAACGCGAGAGTACTTTTGTTTTGAATTGCTCAAATCTCTCAGAGAATCCATCCTTCATGCTTCTTAAAGCTATGCTGAAGTAATTCGTGTCAATAGATTGCATTGGTCTCCTCGCGATATTGCTTCAGATATTTAAAATGAAGTAATTTACTGCTCTTCATGTCTTCAGCAGAAAGAAATATTTTTTCGAAGCAAACTACTCCTTCAAGCAAGGAGTAGGCTTTGCTGCCCTTTCCTTGCAGTTTTAGATATAGTTCATTTAGTTTCATTGTGGCAATTAACATTTGTAATTAACGATTATAAAAATAGAAGCTATTGAGAAATTCGGTACTTAAAAATATTTATTTTTAATTTTTTAAGGGTTTCGATAGTAAATTATTAACTTCTTCGTATGGAGCGGCAACTTTACATCAAAAGAGCCGCAGGTTGCTGACCCCTGTCCTACGTACATATCATTTTTTTTTATATCCGTCGTTAAACAGCCGACCTAATTTTGGGCTGGCGACTACTAATGTTCAACTCCGTAACCTTGTAATTTTAAACCAATTCAGAAGACAAAGAAACTCCTGGATCAGTACCCCCAGAGATACTGTTTTGTTATGGGAATATGGAGGACTTTGCGACTCGACAGTTTAACTTGCAACAGTTACTATTTACTTCACGGGGAATCTTCGGTCGGCCTGGGATCGAACCCACGAACTCTTGGACAATGGCCCAGTGATATCATTATATCATATCATATCATATCATATCCCGACTTACATATTATTTGTAAAATATGAATATTTATAGTATTCCTTAATATCTGGTGCAAGTTTTAAACTTTAATAACTAATAGTTTTAAATTGATCTATTCGCAAACGTATCTTGTAAAGCAACAAAATAATTTTATGAGCGAAGTTTAGTTCATCTCATAAACACACATCAATGTTTAATTAACCTCATATGCACAAAGCGAAGTTTAATTCATTTTAATTTTGTTTTAATACTTCACAAAGGCAAATACAAAACATTTAGTTTAAAGACAAGTACAATGTATTTGGGGTTGCTAAATACATCACGCATATTAATCTACTTTCTTTAATTAATGATTTTAAATTAATATTCGGTTGGATTCTGGAATATTTCTTGGGTATGTTAACGTAAAGATATAACATGAAGTTATAACTGACGTGTTACTTAAACTTTTCTGACAGTTTCCGATAATTAAAAGATGAAAGACTGCTTGGATGTAATAATAATCATAATCTCTTCGATTAATGAGCTGTTCTGATCTATGTTTATCTCTTCTAATTATCTTTTTGAAAACCACTCTTTCGTGTAAAACTACTTTTGATAATTAATCTTTTGGAGGTTTCTCTATAATTAAAGAGAAAGCTTCATTCCAAACCTTTTATTTTAAATCATTTCGACATTTAAAATAAAATATTTAATCCAAATAAGTTTCTTTTGACATAGAATATTAAATTTATGTTTAAGGTTAAAATAAGATTTAGAATTCTTTTTTGCCGTTGGTATGTTATGAAATTTTTAAAAAAAATTTGATTTTCTTATTTGTACGTAACTTGACATGCATGCGTAAAAATATTTTCCTAGTATGTTGAAACTTTTAAAAATTGAAGAAGGCAGTGTTTTTTTGTATTAACAAAAGAATAAATTAAATAAGTTTTGGGGAGTTTTGAAATGTAAATAAAATAAAATTTAGTAAACTTAAAAGCAAGTGTGGGTGAAAAAGTGTTCTTTCTACACTTTGAGCAGAGTATGAGTAAATTAAGATTTAATAAATTTTAAAGCGAATTTAGGTGAAATGTGTTTAAGCAAAAACTTTACTCATTTCCTCTACCCTTTAAAAGTGTAAAAATATTTTTTAAAATTGCAAAAATGTTTTTAGCCTGTAATTTTTTTTCTTCAAGTTTTGATTACTTCTTAAATCGTTATTAAAAAAATTAACATCGAAAGTATTGAAAATTATGACCCACAAATGCCTTTATATCATTTTTTTGTATTTATTCATTTCGTCGTCGTCGAAAACAAAGTCTTTGGGAGGTCTCTCTTTTTTTTAATTTTTATTTTTTATTTATTTGTTTACACAGGGAAGCGTTTGCATAAGCAAGACGCAGCTTACTTAGCAACTTCCAATCAGTTTCATTATTTATATACCTTGGTAGATGAATTGAATTCATTAGTAGATGAAGAGAATCCCTCGGTAGATGAATTGAATTCATTAGTAGATGAAAAGAATCCCTCGGTAGATTAAGATAATTCCTCGGTAGATGAAGATAATTCCTCGGTAGATGAAGATAATTCTTTGGTAGAGGAAGATAATTCCTCTGTAGATGAAGAGAATTCCTTGGTAGATGAATTGAATTCATTAGTAGATGAAGTAAATTCCTCGGCAGATGAAGAGAATTCCTTGGTAGATGAAGAAAATTCATTAGTAGATGAAGAGAATTCCTCGGTAGATGAAGAGAATTCCTTGGTAGGTGAAGAGAATTCATTAGTAGATGAAGATAATTCCTTGGTAGATGAAGAGAATTCCTTGGTAGATGTAGATAATTCCTTGGTAGACGAAGAGAATTCATTAGTAGATGAAGAGAATTCCTCGGTAGATGAAGAGAATTCCGTGGTAGATGAAGAGAATTCCTTGGTAGATGAAGAGAATTCCTAGGTAGATGAAGAGAATTCCTTGGAAGATGAAGAGAATTCCGTGGTAGATGAAAAGAATTTCTCGATAAATGAATGAGAAGCTTGGCTCCCAAAAAAATTTCGTCACTGTATAAATTGACCGCTCTTCCTAATTCTTATGGATATGACTTGCGCATTAAAGACCAAAATTCTGTGGTTAATTTCCTTACAAATTCTGCCTTTTGTTTTTGGATCACTTTTTAATTCAAAAAATTTATTTTAAAACACACCAAGAACATTTAAACAGACAAACCAAATAGTTCTCGAACTAAATCTAACTTCGCATCAAACACTTTAAAAATTACACGATTAATTCACTTTTTGAAGATATAAAAAGATTCTTTAAGTAGAAATCGAGTGTGGTCAGAGCATTTCCCCTGAGACTATGAAAATTCCCCTCTTTATAAGATCCACTGCTTAAAATGGTGTTTTTTCAAACAGTTTGTTTCTGCTTAACGCTAATACAACAATATAGCTAAAATTAAGTATTTAAAAGTCTGAAAGTGTGAAAAAAAATATGCCGATTTTTCTTTTCAATTGTTTTTAAATAAAAGAAAGAAATAATCTTTTTTAAAAATATAAAAAAGGAAAAAATTCACTTAAAAATAAAGATTTAAATAGCAAAACTGAAAATAATCTTGAATTTTTAAATATTCTTAAAACTGATTATAATAATGGAGCGTTACATTATGCCAAGTCATGTTGACGAAATTTTGCAAATTCTAGTTAATTAAAAAAAATTTCCAACTTGGAGGAATTTCGCAATTTTTTTTCCAATATCATACTATTAACATGACAAATATTAAAGGTAAATAATAAATAAATGGAAATAAAAAATGGTCCTCTAAATGTAGGCAATGTTCTGGATAAAGAGTTAACTAGCGTAAACAAGCACCATACACAATCATTAAAAAATTTCTGATGTTAATAACAAAATAAATATAAAGAATATTCTTAATAAAGAAAATATCGAAATAGTTTATGCATCAATACTGCGAAAGTACCATCCACCCGACGAACTCAAATTGTCTTATGAGTAATAAACAATTGTACTAACTTAAATACTAATATGGTTTAATATAAACAAAATTAATTCAAAATATAATTTTTAAAACATATTTTGTAATAAATTTAATGGTTTGTTATTGTTGAATGTGAAATTAATTTTAAAAAATACCGAATATGAACTGACAAACCCTGGTTTGGAGGAACTTGTCGGCTCCTTTTTCTGGAAAATCTGACCCTTCAAAATTTGTTAGAGTTCAATGTTTATCCTTATCTGACAAAAGGATGTGGAGCGATGTTTGTTTCCTTTTGGCTGTTTGTGGTCAACACCACAAATACATAAAGTTTTTATAATGCATATTTATTTTTGAAACTAGAGCCTTCAAGCTGAACAATGTTGAGATTTGAGACTGTTTTCCTCGTTTGAGGGACTACAGCTCCTTATCCAATAAAAATGTCCATAAAAATACTGCCCATAAAAGCTCTAAATTGTGGACCAATCACGACTATAGAATTTTCATTCTTACAACAAAAAATGTCAATTTCTACTTTCATATTTTTATATCTCGTCATTTTGAATATTTGCATTTTAAAAGTGGATACGGAAATTAACAATTTTAATAGAAAGAATTGAATTAAAAGTTGCATGGATGAAAAATGGTATTTATTGGTGAAAGACTGTCATCAAGAAATGTAAACAAATGACTTCGAACAGACAGAGTAAAAAAAAAAAGTAATAATTTCTTTTAAAAAAAATCATTTCATTGAAAAGTAGGACTACAAATATTTATTTGCAGCAATTGTGTGTTAAAAATTAGAAACATTATTGTGTTAAATTTTTATCATTTTTACAAAGTGTGAAGTTCCAGTGAAGGAAATAAGTCTAATAGAATGCTCTCGTAAGGATTCAAACTTAGGTGGTCAAGGATTTAAGTATTGCAATTGTAGAAGCATTTGCAACTCGAGTCGTTGCAAATGTCAAAAACACTCGTAATTTCAAACGTCACAGTAGCTTTTCCAGCCAAAATAAGTAATTTGTCAAAAAAAAAATTTAAACATTTTAGTTCAAAGTAGTTATGTATTTCTAATATTTTTTTTTCAAAAGTGATGTGATTAAAAATATGAGTATACCCTACACCAGGGGTGTCAAACTCAAAAGCTAACTTGGGCCAAATAAACAATGCTTAACGTTAGGTGGGCCGCAAAAAAAATCAATGTTCATAGAAACAAATATTTTTATTTTGAATAGTACATTGAAATAAACATATATAAAGTTAAATTATTCTTTACGTCCTAATACATGACATCTCTTTTCTGCTACTATCTTTTCTATTTCGGGAGAAATTTTATTGGCCGAGACTACTTTCAAAATTGACACGGTTTCGGATTAATACGGTTTCGGACAGGAGATTTATTTCCATTCATAACAGAAAATAATTGCTCTCACTGTTAAGTACTTCCAAACATGGAAATAATTTCATATGCAAATTTTCGAATATTTTCAAACCTTGCAGGTAAATATTCGTAAAATTCAGGCACACAAACTTCAATGATTTTTGCCTTCCAATTTGAGTCGCACTGAATCTCTATCACTTCCAGTTGCATATAACTAAATGCTGAGTCTATATTTATTGGGAAAATCGAAGAAAGCAAACAAAATTTCTCTTTCAAAGAATTAAAATCTTTAAACCTTGTTTCAAATTCTGTTCTAAGATTTTAAATTTTTTTCTGTGTATTTTTGATATGATGCAGTATCATCTAAACTAGATTTGTTCTTGTTGCACGTTGGGAAGTGCGTTAAATCTTCATTTTTCAGTTGCCAAAGAAATAGTTTACATTTGAATGCTTTAATTATGTCAAAAATGTTCGTAATGATCTGATCCTTGCCTTGTAACAAAAAATTTAAATCTGATGAGTGTTTGCAACCATATTTGATCGGAGAACAAGCTTGTATCTTGATTTTTAGTTTGTAAAAACTTATATATTTCTTTTTTCGAATACCAGAATTGTTTGATAACCTTGGAGCAAGATAACCAACGTGTCTCGCTATAGTAGGATAAATCTAAATATGTATTATCTAATTGATATTTTAGTGTGAAACGGACTCCATTTCAGCCAGTTAGAATTTTACATTTTCGCGCGTACAATTTAAAATGATATAGTTTATAAATAAAGTATATAGTTTATAAATAAATAGTTTAAAAATAAATAGTTTATAAATATTATATAGTATATAGTTTATAAATAAAGTATATTATAATTTTATATGCTGGTTTCGTTTTTAATTCACATTTCTATTTAACTTTTCTTCAGATATATTGACTGGGCCGCAAAAATGTTCATCTCGGGCCGCGAGTTTGACACCCCTGCCCTACACTGATGTTTTTTTTAAAGTTAAGTGCCACTACCCGGTATACCCTACTCTGACTGTTTTTTCTTCTTTTTCGATTAAGTGCAACTGCCCGTAGTTATGTGTTCTAGAGAATTTTGAAAGATGATCGAGCTGGTCTCCAAAGGTGAATAGTTTGAGCATAAATTATCATTGTCGAACTATTGCTTGAAACGATTTTGTCAGTAATAAATGTTCTCTCACATACTCCGGGAACTATTTCCTAACAATCAATGATTCATATCCTTTATTCTATACTCAAAATCAATGCCTTCAGCTATATCTCAAAATTCCAATGTAAGGCAACGGAGCACGATCTCTTCCACCTTTGAATTGGATATCGTCACTATTCATCTATGCATTTTACCTGAATACTAAAATCTTTATTAATATATCTGCGCGCCTATGGTTTATGTTTTTAGCATTCAATATTTTAATCTCTATTTTATTTAAATTATACCTATTATATTGAATTTTATATGTACACATTAATACATATTTATGAGAGCCGCGATGGCTCAGGGGATAGAGCGTTCGCCTTCCAATGAGGAGAACTGGGCTCGAATCCCAGTCAATACGATTTCCGCATCAGGCTCGCCCGACCACAGTGCTGACGTGAAACATCCTCAGTGGCAGTCGGATCATGGGTTAGAGTCCCCTTGCCGTCAGGCTTACCATGGGAGATTCTCGTGATCTTCCTCTCCATGTAACGCAAAGGCGGGTTAGCTCCATCAAAAACTCCTCCACGAAAGCAAATTTCCCCCAATATTCGATCCAGGAATTCCCTTGTCTTCTGGATTGGGTTCAAAATTACAAGGCTACGGAGTTGAACTTTGATAGTCTTAAACCCAAAAATAGACTGTTGTTCAGCACCCTATATAAAATAAAATTAAAGCATAGGCGGATGAAAATTTATTACCAGTAATCCAATTCGTTGACAGACTATTTGCTAATGATAATAAAAAGAACGTTATTTATTTTACTGCAAACAATGACAGAGGTTTATTTTTAACTAGCTTTATTTGAAATGTACCTTATCCTTCGAAGAAAAGTTTTCGAAAAAATTCTCTATTGTCGTCACCTCCATCGGTGGGGCTTCTTTCAGTGAAAGCTCAACTCCCCACCTCTACAAGCTTTCACCAAGAAGAAAGCTATTTCTAAAAGCGTTTATCTGAACTTCGCGTGGAATACAACAAGTCCCCCATCTCATCCATTATACAAGAGGAAATTGATCTTCGAACGCATCCGGGTTTTTAACTATATTTTCTTTTTTTTTTTTTTACGAATAAAATGAGACTGAAGAATTTACAAAGTCTCTGGCGGCTAAATCTATTGTGCGATTCACGAAGCAAAGTGTCGCACGGTTTTATGAATGCTTTTTAAAGGCAACTGCGGAAGTTTGCAGGATGCATGTTGGCAGTATTATTTGGCGAACTAATTTTTAAACTTTGAATCAGATTAAAAGTTTATCATTCGAAGTCTTGGGTAATATAGCGGGAGGTTGTAATTATTTTTAAAAAATTTCAAATAATGCTATTTATCAGAATAATCTAAAATTTCATCTTAAAATGCTTAAAGGAATAGAATTTTGTTTTGCTCAACAAAAATAATAGTATGAAATTTAAACGATGGATGGCGCTGTACTCGTTATAAGATGCTAAATGAATGCCGTGATATGTTATAGCATTCTTTTCTTCTTTTTTTTTCCAAAGCACATTCACATAATCACTGTTCTAGTAAAGCAGCTTCACAAGCAGTATCAGATTTTTCAACGATAAAAAATAACAGAAGAAACGACAATTAATTCATCGATAATGTATTTTTCAGAATAATCAAAAATTGCATCTTAAAATGCTTGAAGAAATAGAATTTTGTTTTGCTCAACAAAAATAATAGTATGAAATTTAAACGATAGATGGCGCTGTACTCGTTATAAGATGCTAATTGAATGCCACGACATGTTATAGCATTTTTTTTCAAAACACATTCACGTTACTGTTCTAGTAAAGCAGCTTCACAAGCAAAATCAGAGTTTTCAATGATAGAAAATAGCAGAAACTGCCTGATCTTCGCCTTTTTATAACAAGTGTATTATGAGGTGTGCACGTCTGGCTTGGTTCATATCGGCGACTATCAATTCATCGAAAGATCACATTACCAACATAACCACTTCGCCGACAGGTTATTTCGCCCACACGATCACTTCGCCGACACAGTCATTTCGCTGAACATTCAGTTCGCCAACACAACCAATTCAATTTTGACTCATTTTTCTGACAAAATTTATTTGTTAGTCATTTAAGTTTTTTACGCTAAGAAACTATACATTTAAAGGGCATTGTCTTGCGGTAGTTATAAAAATATGTTATTCAACAACTTCCTTACTCATAGTTTGGTTATTGCTGATAACTGGGGAAGCAGTAGCCCTGTATAGAGATATTCCAAGTTTTAAATGAGATATATGCCATGCGATACATTTTTATTTAATTTTTTATTTATGAAATATTCTTATTTAAAACAATTAATGTTAAAGCTTCACTTGAAAATTTTATTATTTAAGGAAATATTTTTATTTAAAAGAATTGTTCTGACAAATAATTCGGAGTGGTGCTTGTGGGGCACCTCTAGCTATACTGTCTTACATATATAATTTTTTTTATAAGAGTCCAACAGATAGTTTATCATTTCCTTATTTTACTTATACGGTATTCAATTTTCCATTAAAAACATATTTTCACCTACCACCTATTGGAAAACAATTATTTATATGGATGCACAGCAGCAAAACCTTTACATTGAATATATTATGATAAATATCGAATGGAAAGGGCGTATGGCAACAGCCCCTTTTTTGCTACAGGAATCAAAACTATTTTGAATTTAGTTTAATAATCATAAAGTAGCGTTGCATTTCTAATTTCCATAAAATATTAATTTTTGTACGAACAAAAAATTTTATAAAAAAAAAAAAAACATTTCCGTGGAGAGATAGAAGAGAGATTAATAACCTTATCTTTTGGACGTACCTTTCGTGTTCTATAAGTCGAAATCTAAGGGTACGATTAGTTAGTTCAATGTATGTAAGACCACATTAACACAAAATTTGAAATATCCCAGCTGTAGGGTTTATACCAGCAATAGGGTCTTTAAGGTTAGTGAAATTTAGTTTATTTACAGGCGAAATAATGCCACTAAACTCAAATTTATTCAAAATCTTAGCAATACGGGAATGCCATTCAAATCATTTAACATTGCTCTTCATCATTCGAACTTAATTTTTTGGAGTCATTATATATTTTAAAAAATTCTAATAGTTTATTTAACTAAATCTCAAATTTAACTTATTTAGTTGATTAAATCTTAGTAATCTTTCGAATATCCCACCGTTTCCCAATATTTGGAAGTCCATTCTAATTTTAATCTGTTGACCTTGGCGTTCCCAATAGCTACCCTCAAACCTGTTTCTTATCTCTGCATTGTTATTTCCTTGTTCAAACTTGTTCCTTAGTCCCGATTGGCTTAACCACTTAACACGTTTTTGTCCCTTTACTTCTCTACCTTAATTTAACCTTTAGACACTGAGGAAGATTCTTATTAACAGAGCGGAATCTATAGTATGTCAATTTATGTGCGTTATTCACGTTGATTTTTGCTTTAGTCCACATAGCACAAAGTATTATACATTATTATTAATTTGAAAATAAAAATATAACAAATAAACACTAACTTGTCATTTTAAAATCTTTAATTTAAAAAAGCATTGGCAGCTGAAAAATTTTAATAAGAAACAACAAAATTTTCCAGGCAAAGAAAGCTAATTATATGCACCTTTCCTATAATTCGAATTTTAAAAAAATTATCAATCTCTATCACACATTAACGCAAAATTCTTTAAGGCCATTTACGAGCTATTCACAAAATTGAATAAAGAGATTCTTCAATTAAAGAACCTTCAAGCCGACGGAAATGCCTTAAACTTCATGCTCAAATCAAGAATTAAATCATGTTACGCCCTCCAATCAAAGATTATTTCGGTTTCTATGTAGATAGCTCTTCGGCCACAAAAATCGATTCATTCTCTATCAATCTTTATTATCGGAATAGTTTCTCTAATTATCGGATCAATATTCCATTGATTCAGAAAAATTGATCACAGGAAATAAACTGAGCTATCGGTCATTCTAAATAAAGCACAGTTAATGATGGAGAGTAAGTCGCTTGTTTTACGAGGTTTTGAATTGTGTTTGCAATCATGGAAGTAGCATAGTGGAGTTTGGAACAATTTGGATTAAAAATGGAATAGTTATTTAATTGAAGTACCGTATACTATCTAAAAGTGAAACATTCAAAATATGCAGACTGTTAAATTTTGCTACCGTATTCATAACAATAATTAATAGCAGTTCTATTAATTAATAGAATTTTAGAACAATTAGGATTAAAATGTCATATTTATTTTACAGATATACTGTATGCTATCTGAAACATTTAAAACGTGCTGACTTTTAAATTTTGTCAAAAGTATCAGTGTCATCAGAATTAATATCATTTTGATTTATGGAACAATTCGGCTTAAAAATGGCATAGAAAATTGAGATATTGCAGAAGCATTGTATATTGTATAGAATATTTAAAATCTCCAAAATGTTTTAAAATTTGCGATTGCGTACATACAAATTCATAGAATGCCAACACTCTTATAACAATCTGGCGTAACAATAGCTTACAGAATAGAGATTCAGCAGAACTGTACACTAAGATACAACGTTTGACACCCTCAGTTACGAATTTTGAGACTGCTCTTATTAGAATCAATAGTATATTGGTATAAAGAACAATTAGGCTTAAGAAAATGATCTACAGAATAGAGTATTAACTGAAGCTCTTTAAAAAAAAAAACTTGAAAACCTTCAAAATATTTTGAATTTTGCAGTTGCTCTTAGAACTAACAACACATTGATTTTTAGAACAATTTGGCTTAAAAGTAGCATTCAGCTTAGAAATATAGCAGCATTGTCTAACTAAAACATTTAAACCCTTCAGAATGTTTTGAACTCTGTGGTTGTTCGTAGAACTAATAGCATATTGATTTTTAGAACAATTTGGCTTAAAAGTGGCATTCAAATTAGAAATATAGCAGCACTGTCTATCTAAAACATTTAAAACCTTCAGAATGTTTTGAACTTTGTGGTTGTTCTTAGAACTATTAGCATATTGATTTTTAGAACAATTTGGCTTAACGGTGTCATTCAGATTAGAAATATAGAAGCACTGTCTATCTAAAACATTTAAAACCTTCAGAATGTTTTTAATTTTGTGACTGTTCTTGTCAGAGCTAACAGCATATTGATTTTTAGACCAATTTTGCTTAAAAATTCCATACAAAAGTTTAGGTTTAACGAAAGTACTGTATATTATATAAAACATTCGGATTTTTTTGAATTTCGCGGTTGGTCTTATTAGAATCAATAGCACATTAGATTTGAAAATAACTTGGCTTTGAAGTGACAGCAAGACTTAAAAATGGAAATGGTTTAGAATGGATTTTCTCCTTTAAGGGTAGGGGGTATACAGAGTGCATAAAATCCATTTCAGAATCCGAAAATTAAATCCGACTGAAATATGAGACCGAAAACAAAATAAATAAATAAAAACTAATTCTATTCATGCAACAAACAAAAAGTTTTTAATTTTTAGTTAACTTCCTGCGCAAGAAAAAAAAAGTCAAAGTGTCCTGTTATTAATACAAGGCTTACTAAAGATACTGTCAACGCTATTAAAAAAAGAAGTAAATAAAAACTATTCAAATTTAGCTGTCACTCAACGATAAAACTATGTCAAGAGTGGCTTACATAAAAGAGAATGAAACACACCAGACTTGCAGTGGAGATCATGTTAGAGAGAGCATATCTTCGTAAAAGTTGACGAAGACATATGTCAAACATTAATTGTTACACGCTCCTCCGACATCCGATATCCCCGTTCCCGAAATCTCGGATCTCGGTTATCCGAAACCCCGATTTACTTGTAAACAAACATCTAAGGAAGATGCCTGCAACTTAATGAAACGGGAAAATTAAATTTTTTTTTTTAAATTGTGGAAAAATTAAGCTTTTACCATTAAAATTCAGTCTCATTTTCCTCCGTATAGAACTTCAAGTTTAACTGAATTTTCAAATTCTTCGCCCCAAGATCATTTTTAAAACTTTAAAGGATTTATCGTAACATTAGCAAAAAGTAACTGTGTGAAATTATGAATTTTGGATAAACGCATGTAATTTTTTTATAAATTGTCAAAAATGAAAAAGATACTATTTTAATTTTAATTATATTTTATAATTTGTTGTATTTAATAGCTAACAGCAAATAAATAATAAAAATGAATTTTTTTTAATCATAATAAATTTAAAAAAATTATGTCAGACTCTTTTAAAAAAAGATAATACGAAATAATTTTTATTCATTTCTTTTTTATTTCTTTAATCAATTTATTTATTTTATTTATTACTAATGATGTATTTATTTTTATTGATGTTTGTCGTTGGATTGGTTTTCATATCCTGCCTAGTGTTTCAAGAGGTCGCAAAATACTTTTTCTTCTTCAGCATTCGTATTTATATTAAATTCACCGTCAAGCCAGTAATTATGCGTTAATAATAAAAATAACATAAAAGTACTTTAAATTATTATTATGTAAATACATTAAAAATGACTGCTAGTGAAAAGAAAAAGAAAAACAGCAGCTGTCGCCATAGCGACGCATGCTATGACGACGCATGCGCACAGCTTACTATTACTCTTGAACACAGTTGAAAAATGTGTGGACGCCATCAAATCCAAACTAAGACCCATTTTGCCAATGGGTGAAAAAAAAAATTCTAAAACATTCGAGATGTATATGAAACACTACTTCTTTCATGTTAGCAATCGAAATTCCCATTATTGTGAAAAAAGTGCTACTATCTTCATTTTCACATTCATTTATCAAGATTTGAGATTCGTTCTCTAAACTATTTAAGGAAAGAATCTCAAACTTGATAGATGTATGTAAAAATGAAGACAGTAGCACTCTCTTCACAATAATGGGAATTTCGATTGCTAATACGAAAGAGGCAGTGCTTCATATATATCACGTCTGTCTGAGGAAAATAAATGCTCACTCTAACCTTACTCCTTCTTATAAGATCCCAGCTTCATCCTCTACTTCAGATATAAATTTACTTCAAACATACTCAAACAATATATCAACCATTATTCAAAGCTTTAAACAAAGAAGCTAGTGTAGTTGGATATTTTTAAACTCTTAGTCCCGCTCACGGTGTTTTGAATAAATTGAAGAGGTTTTTTTTTGTTAAAAATATCAATAAATGAAAAAGCAAATTGTAATGCAAAACTTTGTTGAAAGACACTATGTTTTCACTTTTTGTCTTATGAACAGAGGTTTTGTTATGAAACTTGAAAACATATGTTCCGCTGCGCAAAGTGCTAAACGCGTTGTTTTAAATTTAAACATGCGTTGGCTTTATAATTTTAAACTGAACCCGGAAGCTTAAAGATTAAAAAGAATTTTTCGAAATGTAGTGGATGTGTCAATTTTAAGTAATTTAACATCATATTTTCTTTCGTAGTCATCCTGGGTACAAATTTTACAACATATAAATATTTTTTAAATATATTCCATGTAATAATATAAATAATTTGTGTGCGCGTCTATATGTCTGCATACTGGATTGCGTGTGTACCGTAGACACTAAAAATACGACATTTAGCGTGATGTTAAATGAGTACATTTGCGAGTGTACCGTAGACGCTAAAAATACGACATTCAGCATGATGTTAAATTAGTACAACTGTGAGTGTACTGTAGACAATAAAAATATGACATTCATGATACTAAATGAGTACAATTGCTAGTGTACCGTAGACACTAAAAATACAACATTTAGCATGACGCTAAATGAATTCAATTGCGAGTGTATCTCAGACACTAAAAATGCGACATTCAGTACGATGCTAAATGAGTACAATTGCGAGTGTACCGCAGACACTAAAAATACGACATTCAGTACGATGCTAAATGATTACAATTGCGAGTGTATCTTAGACACAAAAAATACGACATTCAGCATGACGCTAAATGAGTAAAATTGCGAGTGTTTCTTAGACACTAAAAATACGACATTCAGTATGACGCTAAATGAGTACAATTGTAAACAAATTATGAAGCCAGATTTCGATTTTTTAATTATATTTTTATTTCAGAGACATTTGGAAAATAGAATTTTCTCATTGGCTCCATTGTTTTAAATTTAACTATAGACGATTCAGTTTCGTCAAATATTTCAAAGAAAACATCAGTGATGTTTGGTAGCTTACAGCTCTGATTAGAAATATTATTTATTGCGCGTCCTGCAACATTATACTCATTTTATAATCGTTATGCCAAATTATCTGAATGATCAACATGATCGTGATAGAATATGAGGACTGCGTCACCAAATTAGTATTTCGGAAGTTATCTGAAACCACGCGTCTATTTTGCTCATAGTTTTACTTATAAAACATGTTTTTATGAATTCAAATAATTTAAAATCAACGGTAACTGAAATTGTGTGAAGCGACACGTACGTATAGGCCGAAAAGCTGTTCTCCGCAGGCGGCTAGTTATAAAGTAAATAAATAATAAAAAAGTAATAAAACTAATAGATAATAAAATAAAATAGAAACTACGTTTATCAAATTGGCTAAAAATAAAATATATCGACATAAAACAAAAAAAGGCAAGGAGCATCACTTTGAAAGAGTGGAAGAAACTTTCCATGATGATAAAAATTATGAAAGTGATAAGCCCGACGTTTTCCTTTTCAGGTCAGACAAAAATGAAGCAACATTCTTTTCTTCTTAAACTTTAAAATATATTTTTAAAATTTTTAAAATGCATTTTATTATACTTCTGTCAATTAATTTGTTTAGATCAGATAGTAAGCGAAATTTTGCTTGCCGCTAAACTACTTGCACCAATTAGAAAACAATTGTGAATTGCATTGGCAACAGCCATATGTAACTCCAGTTGAAAATTAAGCACTCTAGCTAGTTAGGCAGCTGTCGAAATTCACGATAAATTCTCGTTGACGTAAATAAGGTGATACATTTTGTTTGCAGTGTTCGGAAAACAGCTGTAACTTGCATTTTCATTTAGCGCAGAATCAATTGTAAATTCGATCAGTCAATTTAGCCAGAAAAAAATCGGAGTTTTGATTGATGATAATTTCCCCGAGGCAATGAAATTGATATAAACTTAACTTTTTATAAATTCTACGACGGACTATCTTTTGATAAGATAACAAATGAAACTTGCAATGTCATGAGACTCATAGCTCCAAATGAGATTGACACGTCAAAAAATAGTCCAAGAATTTGATTGAAGATAAATTATATTCGTAAAAAATGGCTACAAATTCTGCTTGTTATGGTCAGAAAACAATTTAAATCTGTATTGTACAAACGATGGAAAACCGCATCAAGACTTCAATAAAGATTTGATTGCTGTTAGTAGTCAAAACTTTAATTGTTATAAAAAATTGAAATTGATATTTTACTTGATGTGATCAGATAGCAAATGAAACTTGCAATGTCACGAGGTTCACAGCTCCAAAAGAAAATGGCAAAATTACTAAAATAAAAACAAAATAATAAATTTCCTAATTAAACTTATTTTTAACAAAAACTTTCGTACTTGAAATTATGATAATTTTTTAAAAAATAAGAAATAATTAGTCTGTTTTAATAAGAACTAATAAGAGCTTTAGAAATAAATTTATAATATTTGAGTCACGATTTACAATTATGATATTAAAAAGCGAGGAAACGTATAATTTTCATTGATGCAAATTTTTTCATTTTGCAGTTGAATTCACTTTTTTCCTTTAATAAACATATAAAAAATTATTAGAAAATATACATAAATATTACATCTGGAGTATTGTGATAACAATTTCCTGAGTTACAAGTTTAAGACATTTTAATATACTTTTTGACAGCATTTGAAGGTAAAGCCTTCTATTACCACGAAATATTTATTTAAAATGCATATTTTTGAAACTTCTGGACTAGAATTTTAAGACTTTTCTAGAATATATTAAGAAAAAAACAATAAAAATCACAAATGTTTGCTTACGAAAATTCGAACCATTCTGGTTTTTTTTTTCAGTACATCCCATTATGAATTCCCCAGTTAAAATATTAAAATTTTTAAAAGACATAAAAACAAATAAACTCAGGCAAACATACTTTTTAAAACAACAACAAAATCGTGTTAAACAAAAAAAAAATTTTTTTTAAATGACAAATAAATAAATGCATTTAAACAAAAAAGGAACGCGTACAATTTAGAACTTATGAGTAAGAGACGAAAAATTTTGTTCGATTCGGTTAGTTAAAAGTTAGGCACTGTAGGTTAAAAAAGTGAATAAAAAACTGATCTTACTGAAATTATTTAAATAAATATTTATAATTCTGTAGACAAAAATGTCATTCGAATGAATTTATGCATTTATTTAAATTAATTCCTAGTACAAACTAAATTAATCACATGTAAACATTTTTGAGCCTATGTTTAACCGTCACATCGAAGAAAAACACGGAACTCCACATCTTTGAAACGATTTGAGAAA
Organism: Parasteatoda tepidariorum; assembly: GCF_043381705.1. NCBI lineage: Eukaryota > Metazoa > Arthropoda > Arachnida > Araneae > Theridiidae > Parasteatoda > Parasteatoda tepidariorum. The sequence goes on along the minus strand of NC_092209.1, from coordinate 28,522,746 downwards.
TAAGCAATTTTTAAAAAAAATTGAATTTCGGTTTAAAACAGTATTTTATGCAAGTATTGAAGCAAATAGTTGATAGTTTACTGTTTTATTTCTCAGTTACTTAACTACTAAGTTAGATGAAACAACTAAACTTGAATGTTGGTGCGTAAATAATCTGATCATTAGTTCAAAAGTAAATAAGATGTTACGCTTTTTATTTTACTTACTGTACATGCCTTTACTAAGAGAAGGCTTAAGTTTAAAAAAAACTTTTTTTTTCGTTTTTGGCAGTATATGACTATAACATCAGATTCTAAAATATAAAGAAATTAATGCTATAAATTCACTGAAATATTTTTTGAATTAAGTTACTGATCTTGAAAATTTTATCATGCAATTTATGAATTGAATTGGAGAAAGCACGCTTTAAATTATTAATTAAATAGTTGTACTAATTTAAACCTGAATATGAATAAATAATACTTCCTAAAATAATTAAATAAAATATTAATAATTTTAAAAAAAATATACTTTTAGTTAGTTTAATAATCAAAGGAGAAAATTTTCTTAATCTTCAGATCTATGTCTAAATTTAGAAAGTGACTTCACGTATGAGTGGTGCCCCCAACTATCTATTGGGTTTTGAGCTAATGCGTACTTTCACCCTTGCGGTGCTCTCGTCAAATAAAAGGCACACCCTCTTGACTTTATTCTCAAAAGACCAATGCTTGGTGAGCGTAGCTTTTAAAGACACTTTTTAGTGGCTTTCGAAACAACAACAAATTTTATCCCAATTGAATAAGAATCTAAATTTGTGGAACTAAGTCTGACTAAATACAATATATAATTTTTTTGTTCTAGTTCAGGGGTTTCCAACTTACACGTGGCAGGGGGCCACAATTAAAAACACAAATCAAATGGCGGGCTGCAACTTCATCAAAATTTTATATAGGACTCTTTTATGTTTGAAGGAACATTAAATATTACTGTCAGATTTTTACTAAGTTGTACAAAACAAAAGTATTGAATTACAAATTAAAATAAGAAGAAGATTTTTAAAAATATTTATTTGCATGTTAAAAAATTCGAGCTACAATAACTTTAATGTGCACCCATGTATTAAACAATTAATGTGCATCCATTTATTAAACAATTAATGTGCAACAGATACCTAATTGTTAAAATATAAAACTTTAAAAAGGTTGGTATTAAAACTTACATAGTAGCACACAAAATATTCAATGACAAAATTGAGGTTTGTCTGCTGCAACCACCAGAGAATAGATATTTACATTTTAAATTTAAAATTTACAAATATGTATATAAATATTTTCGTCCAAAATGAGTGGTTTCAAAAAGTTAAATCGAAGAATTTCTTCGAGAAAATTTCTGATACACATGCTACATTATAATCACAAAATACAAAAAAATTAAATAAAAAAGAGCAACATACACAATTATTTTTGTATTTGAATAAATATTTTCTTGGATGCAAAACCTGAGAAATAACTTTTTTTGCACCGTTGGTATGATAAATTTCACAGAAACGAAGAAATTAGGTTTTTATTAATGAGAAAAGTATTTTAAACCCACATAGATTTTTTACGAAAATTGTCCGCAAAAATATGACAACTAATATATTTTAGTTCGCGGGTCACAAGAAAAAGACTTCGCGGGCCGGATGCGGCCCCTGGGCCGCCAGTTGGAAACCACTGTATCTAGTTGAATAATTTTAATTTTTGTTATTTTTTTAAAAAAAGAAAAATTATTGAGCAGCAATAAATGGTAATGGTGAGCGAAGCATGCAGATGGAAAAATCATCAAATCGTTCTTTTAAAAAAAATTATATTTATAATCGAGCAAAATAAAACAATATTTTAAAAATATTATTAATACTCCGTCGCCAAGCTCAAAAGAACTGCGCTTGAATTCCTTCGAACAATATTTTCCCTTCATTTGGAACAAATAATTAATCCTGTGTGTTTCAGATTACATAACATTTTACCCTAGAACCAAGTCGGTGATTGTCTTTCCTACAAATTAATAATTCCACTTTTATTTCATGCAGACGATATTCGTGGAATACCACAATGGGCTGAGACGATTTCAATATGGTAACTAATTATCTTTTAACCCCTCGAAACATTATTTTCGGAAGCGGCAGAAATTCCATTTTCATTCTCCCACAAGTTCATCACTATCTACAAAAGGCGGAGAAATGAAATTTCCGCGCCAAGTAAAAGCCTAAATTGATTTAATGTGGTTGGTTGCTCTAGATTCAAGGAGGTCTTTAGTTCATAATATAAGTTCCACAAAACACTAAAGTTCGTACTCGAAATTTAAATAAAGTTTGACGTTCGTAAAATCTATAAGGTAAAAGAGTTCCCATTCTTTTATATTTGCTTAATGGAAGACTTTTAAAGAAAATTCCGTTAAGTTGGAATAGATGGAATTTACAATTCAATATATAGTATGTAAAAAAAAACTTATGCAACATAGGTAATTTCGTACAAAAATCAATGCTTGATAAATATAACTATTTATTTATTATTTTAATATGAATAATTTAGATATAATTCATATCTAAATTATACGAATTTTATGTGATTCTAGGCAATTAAGAGCAATAATAACCGAAGAATTTTTCTTTCTTTTCTTTATTTATTTATAAAAAATTGGGCACCTGGGCTGCGCAGAAGGCCCCTATCCATTCATCATGAAATAGTATGAAAAGTTGAAATAAAAGACAGTTTGAGTTCAGCAGTCTATGGGGTGGCTGTTACAGGGAGACAAGCACCTTGCTTGTATAACTGAAAGAAAATGAAAATAATAAGAGCAACTTGCTGTAATCTGTGGATGGCTGTAGTTTGATTGTCAACGTGAAGTAACATAGGTCAGGATTTCAGTATTAGTAAAGTGTTTGATGCTGGTACTATTGGTACTGGTACTAAAGCTATTGGTACTTTGGATTATTGATGTAGACTATAGATGCTGGAATTGAAGACTATTATTTGTGCTGATAGTTGTGGTATGAGGCGTCGGAGGTGAAATGAGCGGCTATTGGTCCTAGTTTATCGTCTTTTTTATACTTCTCGAAGTTAAAAATCTGATTGAAGTTGGCTGTGCTGCATTTTATGGCTTTGTCGTAGAAGTCTGCATTTAATTTGTGTATATATTCGAATAGAAATGGAACTTTGAGATCTTTATGGATATTTGAATTACATATGAACCATCTGACACGGGTGATCTTTCTGAGTATTTCATTTTGACATTGGTTGAGCTTTTTCGGTAGGTGTTCGGGTATAGTAGTCCAGGCAGGTGAAGCATATGTAAGTATAGGTAGGATCATGGAGGTGTATAGTAATTTTCTGGTTTTTAGTGAGACGTTTTGGTTATAGTAACTGCTGCTTTGGCTTTGTCTGTTATATTTTTAATATGGTCGCTCCAAGTGAGTCTACTATTAATTATGAGTCCAAGGTACTTTGCTCTCTTGACTATTGGGATTTGAATGTTGAACAGTTTTGGTTTGCATTGAGGTAAAATTTTAATTCTTCTTTTTTGTATGATGAGGATTTTTGATTTGTCACCGTTTACGGCTATTTTCCATTTTCTACACCAGTCTTCTATTTCATCTATTTGTTCTTGTAGTTTTATTAGATCTAAGTTTGGATTTCTGGATTTGATTATTATACCGGTATCATCTACGTAGAAGGCTGTTGTGCTATTGTAATCTGCTTTATTTATAGGGAAATCATAACCGAAGAATTTGAGAAAAAATATCGGGTGAATAATTTAAGATATCGAAAGCAGAAACTGATTACAACTATAATTGAGTATGTGCGCAAGAAAAAGGAACCATTCTCAATAACTTTGGATCTAATAATCGGATTTTGACGTTCTAGGACTGAAACTTAATTGCACGAGGGGGCAAGTTCAACTATGCTAATTAGTAAACTATGCTATTAGTAGTGTATTTTAAGTTGCGAAATCAGACACAAAAACGAACTTTTTCTGAACAAACATACCTTTTTTTTGACGGATTCGGATTTCTGATCACCGAAATGTAGGGGTAAGCCGCAATCTTTGAAATATAGTTCCCATAGTTCGGTCAGGACAACGATCCAAAGTTTGAACCCTTTGATGTTGACTTTACTTTTAACGTATTTCACCATATCTCAAGAACTTTTTTGATTATTGAAAAACTTTTGCCCACATTTATAAAATTTGTTCAGCCAAAGATATTCCATGCAAAAATTGAATTTTATTAAACGTTTATTAATTTTTATTATTTTATTAATTAATAGTCGAAAAATTTTGAATTGTAAGAATTGTGGCATACAATGTTTCACACCATTTTAAAGTATGTAATTTTACATGGCAAAATATAAAATTTGAGCGATATCAGTTAAATAGTTCCTTAGCAATCGAATTTTATGTAAGTCGTATTCTTAAAATTCAATTTCTCAGCCACAATTTTACCGATTTTGCTCACATTTTGTATTTTGCTATGAAAAATTACATACATTAAAATTATGTAAATTATCTTACATAATTTTAATACATAATTTATCATTATCTTAAGGATCAGAATTTTATAGACTATTTTTAAATAAAATAATAAAAAATACTAAATAGTTACTAAACATTTTTCTCTGCATGGAATTATTTTTGGATAAATGAATTTTATAAGTGTGAGCAAAACTTTTTTAATTCGCTTAAAGCGGTTTGCGAGATATCGCGAAATACTAAAAAATTCCAGATTGAGACTCATTGGGGGGGGGGGGGTTGTCAAAAATCCTAATCCGTTAGAGTAAATGGTATGCTCGTACTTTCGAACCATTCAGTTTGAGTCCTAGAAAGTGAAGATCCGATAATTGAATCGAAAGTTATTCAAGATGGTCGGTTTTTTTTCATGGTGCACTGTACATCCATAATTGATTACGGAAATTTATTACATCCATAATTGATTACAGAAATTGATTAAATCTGAAACTAGTAAGAGATATGCATGCAACTATAATAGATTACAACTGCAATAGATTACAGAAATAGATTACAAAAGATCTAACTAGAAATTTAAATAAAATTTACCATTCGTAAGATATTAGAGAAAAAAGATTTCATTGTTTATGTGTGTTCAACGTTCATCATTAAAAAGTTTAAGAGAGCGGTCCAAATTTTGGACTCCTTAATTTTAATATTGATTTTTTGCGTATTTCATCATATTTTTAAGTGAATTGAAAAATTTTTGCACGCAATTATAAAATTCGTGGATAATACCATGAAGGAAATAACTTTTAGTAAAAATTCACCATTACTTCTTATTATTTTCTTCAATAATAGACAAAAAAAATTAAATTTTAAGCTATAAAATTTTTTACATAATTTTAAAGGATGTAATTTATTTACATAACAAAATACGAAATTTTGACAAAATCGGTCGAATAGTTCCTGAGAAATCGAATTTTAAAGACACGACTTTTTTTTAAGTAATCAATTTAGTGATACAAGCAATCAATATTATGAAAGATCTTATTTATGTATTGCATAATATGATTATTTGTAATAAATCTTATTTTTTGCCATAACCGATTATAATACTGCTTGTTATACAAAACATATTATAAGCTGTCTTATGATCTATAATTGCTAAAAAAGACGAATTTGTAACACAGATTATGACCATTACTTGTAACAACGATTGCAATAGTAATCGTAAATTTTGATTACCGAAAATTAAAATCATCCATGATTTTTACGATTACAGTTAATTGATTGCTATATGACTGTTATCTGTAATTAATTTAAACTTAATTGATTTATATAATCAATCACCATCGACATTTATTTCTGTAATTTAAACCTAACGCTGAACTATTCAACCGTCAATTTTGATTCTTAATTTTGTGTACAATTCATTTGTAATCGAGTTTGTTTCATTACTAGACTGCTTCAATAACATGACATGACTACATGAAAATTTCAAATGAATTTGCTATTTTTTCGTGAAATCAATGACATTTTGTTCAGCTCTATAGTAGTTCTAACCAATAGGTAGTTTTCATTGAAAATTATAATAACATACGATATTCAAGATCAAACAGGTGAAACATGATAACAACTGATTAAATATACAATAAATATTTGCAATATGTTCCAGCTGTTTTCGGGTACGGAAAAAAATATTACTTTTACTCTTAACTAATTTTTTCAGCTTACGAAATAAGAGTATTTTGCTTTTTTCCTTTAGATCGAATTTGAAACATTACTTAAGTAATGTTAAAGTAAAAGTAAAGTTAAAAAGTAAAATATGTTACTTAAAAGTAATTACTTCACTTTAGCACTTATAAAATTTTGAAACTTTATTTTTATTAAATTGATAAAAAGCGACAATTACTTAAAGAATTCATTCTAGTATTCCAGAAACTAAATTATGACATATTCCAATGATAAAAGAGAAATTATAACTTTTACCCACATAGCTTGGCATGGTACACCGTAAAAAATTCAGGATACAAATTATGGTAAAAAGTACCAGAACTCAGGGTGCTGGTACATTTTACCGTAAAATCCATTTTTACCGGTACATGTTGCGGGACAAGAATTTTGATTTACAGTAATAATTACTGTAAAATCGCTTTTTCACTTTAATTAAATGATTACTGTAAAAAATTTGGCATTTTACGGTAAAAATGGATTTTACGGTATAATGGTTTTTACGGTAATATTGATTTTATGGTAAAATGGAACTACGCATGATGCTTCCGAAGTGCCGGTACTTCCGTAACCTATATACCGTAGCCGGAATTTTTTTACTTATTAATTTCTTCTTAAAGTTTAACTTTGCAGATAAACTTTTATACAAATACATACCACTATTTATTCATTAAGGGTTAATACCTCTTCTGCCAAGGAATACACAACTAGAATGAGGTGGAGCCTATTAACTGTTTCATTTTCAATGTCAATATTTGCCTCATAGGGAACTGATATTAATGTGATCTCCGAAGAGATTCAACTGGTTCCGTTACGTAACGAGTTATGCTTTGAGTATGTTTGAGGATGTGTGAAACCTCTGCTCATTTTCAGAATCTGTCAGAGCAAAGATGAGGTCTGGATGAGACAAATATTTAAGTTTTGACTTTAAGCTTGGTTAACAGTTAACTTAGCCATGTCACAAAAGGAAAAGATGACTAGTTGTCCATTACATTTCTTTATCTGTTAGTTGTTTCGAAATTCTTTCACCTAAAGCATCCATTGCAACACCTTCGTCACAACACTTTTTTTAAGATTGCGTAGCAATTTTCGGGGGTTGGCGAGCGTTAGAGAGCAGGGGGCTCAGCCCACTAGTTTTCTATAATTTTCTATAAATTTCTTAAACTGCTTTTTAACGAACAGTCTTAATATTAAAAATGAACCAAAACAAAACTCTTCAGTATTCTATCTCTACTCTCAAAAAATATTTTAAAATGTTAAGTAACAACCCAACAGCCATGAATAACTGTTGCAAATTCACAACAGTTACAAAAGTGACATATTATTCACCGAATTCCGTTATTTTCTATGACGAAACTGCTTTTTAAAGAACAGTCTTAATATTAAAAATGAGCCAAAACAAAACTCTTCAGCATTCTATCTCTACTCTCAAAAAATAACTTAAATTGTTAAGTAACAATCCAACAGTCATGGAATTTTGCGAATACTATGTTACTTTTGTAAAAAAGTAACATATTATTCGCAAAATTCCGTTATTTTCTATGACGGAACTGTTTTCAAAGAACTGTCCTAATATTAAAAATGAACCAAAACAATACTTCTCAGCATTCCATCTGACCTGCTAATAGATGATTTAAATTACTAAATTACAACGCAACAGTCATGAATAACTATTACAAATTCACAAAAGTTACACACTATCTACAAAAATTCGTTATTTTATATGGCGAAACTGCTTTTAAAGTCATAATATCAAAAATGAACAAAACCAAAACTTTCCAACTTTCTATCTGACCTGGTAATAGATAATTTAAATTGCGAAGTAATAAATAAATATCCCAAAAAATATAATGATACCACTTTTAAAAAAAAGTGCTTCTTAAAAATATGTATCGATAATTGTTTCCTATGACATGAAAACAATTGCCTTCATTAAAATTCAGAAAAAGAATTCTTAAAATCTGAAGAGTGATATTGGCTTTATTTTGCTTCTGAGATTTGAAAGGAATTTCAATTGTGCTGCAACCTTTGCAAGCAATTGACTATTAAAACGCTTCTTTCTTCACTAAATTTAAACAGAATCTCTTTCAACTGAGCATCGCTGAAAATTCTTATTGAAAAAAAATGAAATCATTTCTAAATTTTGATTATTTAGGCTTAGCATCAATGAATGAACAAGCTTTAAATATTTATATTTTCTGTTACAAATGTCTAATCCAGCGGCCTACAATGGAACCGCGTTTTACCCTCCGAAGATTTTTATAAACCGTACATACATTCTGTTGTTTATTCATTGTATGTGTACATACATTAATGGAATGTGTGTACAGTGCGCAAAATAAAAAACGGACCACCCTGAATAACTTTAGATCTAATGATTGGATCTTCCTGTTCTAGGACTCAATAGGTCGAGAGAGTGACCTTTAATTTGATAATTAAATAAAGCAGACGACATTTTGAGTTACGAAATCAGACACAAAAACGTACATTCTCTGAATAAACACGCCTTTTTTTTCGACCGATTCGTATTTCTGACCCCCAAAATATAGTGGTAGCCGCAATCTGGGAAACATGGCCCCATTAGGTTAGTAAGGAGTGTGGCCCAAAGTTTAGCCCCCTTAATGTTAATTTTACTTTTCGGTCCATATCTTAAAAGCTTTTAAAGCGAATTGTAAAATTTTCGCACCCAATTATAAAATTCGGTTATCCAAAGATCATGCAAAAAATAACTTTTAGTGGATATCTAATATTTTTTATCATTTCATTTAATAATCAGCGAAAGAATTTTGAACTGTAAAGTATACAATACACATCATTTTAAAGAATGTAATTTTACATAGTAAAATATAAATTTTGAACCAAATCGGTCGAATGGTTTCTGAGTTGTCAAATGTTAGAAATGCTTAAAATTTTTTGATTTCTCCAATCATTTAGCAATCAAAACTACAGATAATTAGAAGAGGTCATAATTACTTGGAATCTTAATTACTTGCTATCTCGATTACAAGTAATTGATTGATAACAAGTGATGTAATCGATGCTCAACTATGCTCGGAATAATCTAAAGAAAAAAATTAAGGAAATGCGAATAGAAAATTCAAGTGAGCTAATTAATGAACGACAATTTAATATTTTTTTTATATAATATCGATAACGTAAATTTATATTTACTTTAAGTGGAAAAAGTGTCTTAATTTGTTTTGGAATAAATATTGATTTATTATAATATTTTTATCAACATACAGTTGAAAAATATCAGTACCAGTAATATTAAAAAAATAGGGGCTATAAACCCAATTTATGCAAATAAAGAGATGTATCATGGTAGGGTTAATCAATAAAAATTTGCATTTAACCATTAAATCAAATTAGAGTTAGATGGAAACCTCCTCATGATTTAATACATAAAATATGACATTAATTGAACTTAAATTTACGTGTTCAGATACGGTTCGCAAAATAAATAAATAAAAAAGAGCTGAAAATTTAAATTTTTGATCAAATGAAAGGATTGTCACAAACTGAGATGTAATCTTTATGATTAGTGGTATTGACCATAAATCTGTAAATTAACTTTAGCAGACGACATATTACAAAATCAGACGCATAAACCTACTTTATCTGAATAAACATACCGTAAAATTTATCGTTCCTGACATGCTTACCTTATAATTCAAAGACTTTTCACCATTGTTCAAATAAATAATAAAAAATAATAAATATTTATCAAAAATTAGTTTTTACGTAGAGTTAGTTATCTTTGAATAAATGAGTTTTATGATTATGTACAAAAATATTTCGAATCTCTTAAATAGTTAAATAGTTATAGTTCTTACGTATTACAAATATCCTTTTAATAAGTAAAAACTGTGATTTGACTTTTAATACATTCATATATCAAGTATCAGAGAATAACATAGTGAATAGTGTTATACAAAATTTATTTTATTTTTATTTTTCGATTTTTCAGGTTTACTATTAGTACCTTTTAAATACCTTCGGTCACAAAATTGTGAAATTTTTCACCAGAATTTTTTGTTTTATTGAATTTATATTTGTATTAAACGCTAAAACATATGAATAAAAAAATATGAAAAAAGAATAAAAAAATAAGGGGAAAAAACTTGTCAAAAAGGACCAAATATCGACCTTGTTCTCGAATGATATAACTTTGTTAAAATTTATCATTTATTTATTACTCTTGCTTTAAAATACTCATGAAAACTCTACTTAGAGAATAGATTACACAATAAACACATCAATACTTTGACATTTTATAGCTAAAATTGAAACTTACTTTCCAAAACAGGCCGAAAATTGCAACTAATTATTTTTTATTTTAGCTGTAAAATATGAAATAATAGTTCAATAAATTAGTCTATAGTCTATTCTATAGTCATATATACAGAATACACTGATGAAAAATATCAAGTAAATTGAACTGGAGCTATGGTGGCTCACGGGATAAAGCATTCACCTCCCAGTGAGGTGAAACAGGTTCGAATCCCAAAGATAGCTGGCTGATACGTATTCTGCACCCGACTTGCACCGACCACATTGCAGTGCTGTCGTAAAATATGCTCAGTTGCAGACGGAATTATGGATTAAGGCATAGCCAACGATAATGCATTCTAAAAGGAAACGTATTTAAAAATTACAATGTTTTGGGTACTGTTTATTGCTTGTGAGGCATAATTCTTTATCACCCATTAATTTTTTTTTTAAATAATCTTGTCTCTGTTATATATGACGTAGAAACCAAACTCAAACGGTTTTAGAAAGAGTAAAGTTCCTAGTTTTATTTTATGTAAAAAACTATAAAATGATATTTTAATCAAAATTTGTCAAAAGATAGCCGGGCTTCCTTAAATATTTACATTTTTATCTATTTTTAAACAATATAAATGAAATAGTTTCCTATAAAAATGATTAATTTTATGATTTGATAATAATTATCATAGTTGTATTTTTTAAAAAAGGAAAATAAACTAATTACGTAAAATTTTTTACCAAAACTTACTCTAGGGGACATAGACTTCTAATTAAGCGCTAATTAGAACAATTTTTTACATCTCATTAAAGAGAAGGTAAGGAAAAAAGCGCCGAAACACTCTTCCACAAAAACATTATTTAAATTAGCTTGTTCTTCTAAATGTATAACTACGTTTTAACTTCTAAAACTAAATTTAATGACGATTTTTTCTACCGTTTTCAGAAGATAATAAGATAATAAACACAATTTCATCATTACTTTAATACAAATAAAATCTCACCAAAATTGAAGTGCATTTCTTAATTATAAGTATTGTTTTAATTTTTTTTTCTCGAAATAAAAGTATGCCCTTGTTTCAGCAGTTAAAAAAAGAAATACAATCGCTAAAGAAATTCATTGTTTAAGTTATTAAACTAATGTAGTGCCACAAAATATGCTAGTCTCCCATTGTTTAATTAGAATTATTCTAAAAATTTCTTTGATAGGATTTCTAAAAAATTAATTACTTCAAGTATTGCGTAATTTAAATTGGGATTTTTTGAAAAAGTTAAATAACTTTTAGATATTCATGCTATTTGTTTAGAAACTTCATTCGCTTCAGAAACATACAATTAAAATCCGAAATGACAGTCGACATGTTTCAAGCGCTCCAAAATAGGCACCCATTTTCAAAACTTGCCAGACATGAATGAGACGAAACAAAAGTGATTTGAAATACAAAACGTGAAATTTCCAACGATAAGTGAGAAAATAAAGGTGATACGCAAAGTTAGAAAAACCACAGTAGCCGAGAGAGAGAAACAGATTAAAAAAACATAACAAAACAGTGGTCGAGAGGGACAAATAAAGATAAAATGCATTTCCAGAAGCTACTGAGAGGTAGTGAGGAACTAATGTCGTTAACAAGACATTAGGAAAAAAAACAGTAAAATAAATTACCGTTTATTTACTGTAAAAAAAAAACTGTTTACAAATTGATATCAAATGTACGAAAAGTTATAACGTTGTTATAAGATTCCATTTCGGACTTTTACCAAGCCTTTGCGTTAAACCTAGGAGCTACCAACAATTTCTGATAAAATCCTGAAACAAGGGATTATTTGTGATAGGATTTTGCATTCTCAGAAATAAAGGGGCCCGGAAAAAAATCACCAAATCGTACTAAGCAAATTCGCGATAACAAAGGCAACCCTTCACCTGTACCGGGCAGTGACACTAGACCTTCAAAAAACATCAGTGTAGAGTATACCGGGTAAAAGTATACCGAAGAATTCCATTTTACCTTAATCAAACGTCAATGTAAGGTAAACCGGGAAATAGCATTGACATCCCTTGGTCAGTCAGATTATTAAAAATAATAAACAACGATTATGAATTGATTATTATGCTTGGCGAAAAAAATTTAACCACCACCAACGGTTAAATTAACGGAAGAGTGCCTTATACACTCTATAACAAAAAAATCGACGCACCAAGAAGGAGTTGTCCGATTGAAACGAAAATTGGTGGATAGGAAGACAATGTACAGAATAGTAAATGATTAAAATTTCAGAACAATTGAATAATTTATTGCAGAGTTACAGTAACAAGTTCAATAAGGTGTTGACCCGCCTCTAGCCTGGATACAAGCTGCCACATGGCGTGGCATAGACCGATAAAGCTCCCGGATGATCTCTTGCGGTATTTCCTGCCAAATTCGATCCAATTGTCGAACGAGGTCATCAACATTCCGTGCCAGATGCAATCGCCTTCCCATCATATCCCAGACATGCTCGATGGGAGAGAGATCTGGTGATCTGGCAGGCCAAGGAAGAGTTTGACAAGCTTGCAGGCAGTTCATAGCAACACGTGCCGTATGTGGTCTGGCATTGCCCTGCTGAAAAACCAGCCCAGGGTGCTGCTAAAGGAACGGTAGCAAAACAGGTCTTAAGATGTCGTCGACGTACCGCTGTGCAGTAAGTGTACCTCTAATGACGACCAAAGGGGTCCGGCTGTCAAAGGAAATGGCACCCCAGACCATAATGCCTTTTGAGGGCTGGTGTGGCATGCAATAGTGAAGCCAGGATCCCCCCCCCCCACTGCCCTGTGCGTCTCCAAACACGTATTCGATGATCGTCAGGACACAGTTGGAAGCGGGATTCGTCGCTAAAGACTATACGTCCCCAGTCGGCATCATTCCAGCCTGATCGAGCCAAAACATTCATGCATACGAAATCGGATGATTGCTTCTTGGTGCGTCGATTTTTTTTGTTATAGAGTGTATTACATACGGTGTGTCTCAAAAAAGTTAAAGCACACTTTAATTTTTAATTGAAAATATAAACTTCAAAATTGATCAAAATAAGGTATGATTTAAGACTAGCTCAGTAAAACAATCTTACAATTGTTTTTCAAAGAGTTATATGAAATTAGAAAAAAGCAAACTAATATTTCTGCCATGTCACGAATAAAATCCCAATTGAAAAGCTCAATTTCAAGGATTTTTAAAAATAATTTTCACGATAAGTTTACGAAAAAGTCCTTGTTTCTGGTTTTTACCTGAAGGCATTGGTAAGACCTAAGTTTTATCGAAAAGGTATTGTAAAATTCCTAAATGGAATAATATTAAAACGTATTTTGGGCTTTTATTAAAACCAATTTAGTAAATCCTAGGTTTTACAGGTAAAACCTAGGATTTACCAGACTCCCGCTTGTACAATAACATATATATTGTCCTTTTCTTTGGTATTAGATCGCGCTTTTTTTCCCCCAACAAGCGCGATAAAGATTATTTTTTAATATAAAGTAGCCCTTTGTTACATAGCGCTTTCTTCTTGTCTCTCAACAAATGCAATAAATTTCAAATTTTTTTAATACCTCAGTTATATCTCGTTTTTTTTCTTGTCCCCCAACAAGCACGATAAATATAATTTTTTTTTATAATATAAAGTAGCCCTTTGTTACATAGCGCTTCCTTCTTGTCTTCCAACAAGCACGATAAATATAATTTTTTTATAATAAAAAGTAGCCCTTTGTTGCATAGCGCTTCCTTCTTGTCTTCCAACAAGCACGATAAATATAATTTTTTATAATATAAAGTAGCCCTTTGTAAAGTAGCTCTTCTTTCTTGTCTCACAACAAGCATGATAAATGTAATTTTTTTATAATATAAAGTAGCCATTTGTTACATAGCGCTTCCTTCTTGTCTCCCAACAAATGCAATAAATTTCATACTTTTTTTAATACCTCAGTTATATCTCGTTTTTTTCTTGTCCCCCAACAAGCACGATAAATATAATTTTTTTATAATATAAAGTAGCCCTTTGTTACATAGCGCTTCCTTCTTGTCCCCCAACAAGCACGATAAATATAATTTTTTTATAATAAAAAGTAGCCCTTTGTTACATAGCGCTTCCTTCTTGTCTCCCAACAAGCATGATAAATATAATTTTTTTAATTATATAAAGTTGCCCTTTGTTACATAGCGCTTTTTTCTTGTCTCCCAACAAGCACGATAAATATAATTTTTCTATAATATAAAGTAACCCTTTGTAAAGTAGCTCTTCTTTCTTGTCTCACAACAAGCACGATAAATATAATTTTTTTATAATATAAAGTAGCCATTTGTTACATAGCGCTTCCTTCTTGTCTCCCAACAAATGCAATAAATTTCATAATTTTTTAATACCTCTGTTATATCTCGTTTTTTTTCTTGTCCCCTAACAAGGGCGATGAATTTCATAATGTTTTTTTTTAAATTATACTCTTGAAACAAAAGCTACCATATTATTAAGAACCTACAAAATTAATGTTATGTGTATTATTTGTCATTTCTTTATGTCCATATTTATTTTTCGAGAGTAGTAAACAAATCCTTTTTCATCTCAACAACAAGCAAAAATGTAATTTCGATACTAAATTACAGTGTCAGGAATTCACGCACTGATGTTCTGTTTCCATTATCGACAGAAGCTAGGCTATTAATTTTCTTTTCCGGGCAACCCCGTTGCTTTTGTAACAAGGTTTAGGCTATGTGATATCATCGATTTCTATCTATACAATAAGTATCATCTAAATACAGTTATTTTCCTGCTGCGGATACAATTATTTCGCGTGAGATAAAAGAAAAAACAGGATACATTCATGAGAAAATAATTAGCGGAATTAATTAACTAATAAATATCTATATATATATATATATATAAAAACACAAATAATAAAATAAAAAATATAATATAAAGAGAAATTAAAAATGGGAAAAAAACCAATAGTCGTTATCAAGACACATCTACTAGTATAAATTAATGCGATATTTCTGAATAAAGAATAATTATCCTAAGATGAAAATTATTCTTCATGTGTGTCGATATCGCAAAAAAAAATTTGTTGAAGAAGAGCATGAAATAAAAGAAAAAAGCAATCAAATTTAAGACTAAAATCAAATTTAATTAATATTAATTAAAATCAAATTCAATTAAAAGCAATCAAATTTAAGACTTAAAATAAAGACTGATAATTACTTGGATTGAAATTGTCTACAGGAGCGAAAGTTAAAATGTTTCGGGAGAAAAATAAAAAATTTTGATTTGTTGTTGTTGTTGTTAATTTACGTTGCCCTAGAGCTGCACAATGGGCTATTGGCGACGGTCTGGGAAGCATCCCGGAGGATGATCCGAAGACATGCCATCACAATTTTGATCCTCTGCGAAGGGGATGGCACCCCCGCTTCGGTAGCCCGACGACCTGCAGGCGAAGTCGAGCACTTTACGGTAGCACAGTTTAACGAGGACCAATACCTCACACCTTCGGTCCCTACGCAGACTGATCCAAGTGGTCACTCACGCGCACACTGACCGCAGCCAGTGATGCTTGACTTCGGTGATCTGCTGGGAACCGTGTCTTAACGATCAGTCCACTGCGGGACAAAAAAGAAATTGGGGGGGGGGGGTAAACCCCCCAAAAAAAGTTTGAAATTTTCTATACTTTTGCTTAACACTTGAAAGTAATTTTACCATCCTATTTTGGTGTTGGACTTTTTAGAGATTTTTGGTTTTATGGAGATGTAGCTAACACTATCCGAAATAAAATACAACAACACTGATGGTGCAACCTTCCTTCGCTTTTAGTTCCCTTCAAAACACTTATTTTTGGTGCAACCTTTTGCTGCTTTTAGCTCCTTTCAAAATACCCATTTTTGGTGCAACCTTCTCTCGATATTTGAGCTAGTGAACGCACCAATATATCAATCTTTCATACTCTGACGCTTTTAAATCCGCCTTTAACAACAGAGTGGAGGAATGATCGAAGTGACATATTAGAGAATTTAAGTAAATGAGCGTTTAAGTTTATATGTTGACAATAGATCTTGCCTTAATATCTCGTACGCCAATTGGTTAACTCGTTAACTCTACGACACCCAAACACACAATTAAGTGCGTCTTCCGAAGATTTGTGCGAAAAGAAAAACTTAAATAATTCATTCTTTCAGTTCCTTACACTCGAAAAAAATATAATTAACTAAAATATACCATTTTGAGAAATTTCATCATTCATTTCTTTTCATTTGAAGTCAAATTTTAAAAACTGATTTACTTTACACCATATTAAATTTGAAAGCTTGTTTTGGATTTCAATTAATGATTAATCGTGCGAAACGGGTAGTAATGTAAAATCTGAGAAGACTGATCACCTTTTCTGAATATAAAAGCAATTTGTCCTTGCACATTTTTCCTGAAATCCTGGTTAATGGTTGCAATAAAAATACTAATAAAGAAAAAGTATAAATAAATATAGAGAAACTAGAAAGAAACGAAAATTATTGAAAGAAAGAAAGAAAATTTTGGACATAAAATAAATAATTAAATGAGAATAACAAGAATGTGAATTTGAAGAAAAATAAAACAAAAAACAGACTAAAAATGAAAATTATTTAGCAAAACTGAAAATAATCTTGAATTTTCTAATATTCTTGAGACTGATTGTGATAAAGTGGGGCCGCATTGTCAAGATCATGTTGACGGAATTATGCAAATTCAAGATAATGAAATAAATTCCTAATTTCAGGAAATTTATCAAAAGATTTTCAAATATTTTGCTATTAAAGTGACAAATATGAAAGGTAAAAAAGTGAAATGACGAAAATGGATTGGACTTCAGTATAACAACCACTGTGTCATTTTTTATTTTATTTTGTTTTCAAACAAGGTAAACAATACTGAAGCCAAATTTCAGATTGAAATTTTTCCTGTAAAACTGACTTTTGCATTTTATGTTTTACATTTTAACTTACACATTTTTAAAAATGTTTGTAAATTTTTTTCATCTTGATTGAAGAGTTAATTTAAATTGTGTTATTATGAGGAATAACTTTATTGTGATTTTCAAACAAAGGACTTTGAACTGACAAAACTGAAGTCACTAAACTATTAAAAATGAAAACCAAACTTTGCTGGTAGCGCTACGACAGAATTTTTTACCATGTGTACAAATGTGTATTTTTTATAATTCTTATTACTTTATATCTTGTTAATATTATAAATATAATTACTTTCATTTTAATTGTGCTTCTATCATAGGAAAATTTTTTCAAATAGATAATTTTTTAAATTTTTAGATAGTATTTAAAAAAAATTCGGGAAGGGGGGGAAGTAGCATAAAAAGTTTTAATTAATCTTCTTATCTTATTCTTTTTCTGTAAATCCTTTTTTTTTATTTATTATTCAAAACGAAACTATTTCTCACACTTTTAAATCCACATCCTGTCTTTCAATCTATTTTTGGCTTAAGTATGCATTAATTAAAAGTAAGACATTTTCCCCTTTGCTCTTTGTGGGAATCTCGTGACCTATTTGATAAACCAATTACAATTGCTAAGATTTCCCTTATTCCCTAAAATGAAACATTTTACAGATTTACTTTGCAAGATTTTCCCTAACTTATATTGAGCATTTCGTGACCACTCTGTCAAATAATTAATAAATAAGTTTTGTACCCTTCTTCCCTGCCTCAGACCTGTTTTAATCCGTCCACTCGACAATGATGTTCTATATATATATAGTAGCTCTTCTTTCTTGTCTCACAACAAGCANAAATTGACAAAAACCAGGAAAAAATAGCAAACATTTTTAAAAAAATCCTGAAAATAAAAGATATAATCTTTTCATCAGCTCACACGATTATATTCGCAAAAAAGAGTGCTTTCTAATATTGCACCAATATAGCCAAAGCAAAATATATCAATACAATATTGTGAGAAGCACTCAAAATAATTTTTACAAAAAAATTGCAACAAATAAAATAGAACACAGTAAGTAAAAATATCACGTAAAAACAGAAAATAAAATATAAAGAAAAAGTAGAATGAAACATGAAATGAAAACTATAAAGCGAGCAGCGAATTCAAATGAACTTACATGAACGGGAAATTCTTCGAGAATGATTTAAAATATTTTAGTAACAAGATTGCCAGATAGCAAAAATTGAAAACAAAAGCGTAAATTGAGCTAAAAGCGTAACTGGGGGAGTTTTGTATTAAAGCGCGTTCTTGCTGCATTACTGAAGTGCGTTTGATTTGTTAGTTACCAAGGATATATATATATATATATATATTATATCTTTTATTTTTCGGATTTTTTTTCCGGTTTCTTATTATTTTTATTATTTTTCTTTTTCCGCCTTTTTTTCATTGTTCTCTAATTTTTTCCATGTTTTCTCTACATTTTGAACTTTTTCATGAAAGTCAGATTAAATTGTCCATTAAATATTGCGAAATGAATACAAATTGATATTAGCTTTTATCTTCAGAAGAGTCTGATTAACTGAAATCGAGAAAAAAAGAATTTTAAAAAAAACTGTCAAGTTTTATAAACAGTCTATTACACGATCCATTTATGCTTAACAGATACGTGTCTCTTAACTCTTTTTAAATAATACATTACAAGAAATGTAAAAGAAAAAAAAAGAGAAGGGATGTTAAATAATGTAATGCACGTCAAATAAATTAGCAGTCTGAAGTACTCAGAGCCATTAAAGAAAGCAGAATAAACCCTACTATCGTTTTTTTCTTCTTCTTTTTTCTAGTAAGTGTTAAATATACATTACAACTTCTTAAAAGTGTTTACTTTTTATATGCTAATGCAGGGCTACGTTAAGAAAAATGTAAATTTAAAAAGTTTTTTAGCTTTACACTTTTCATCTTTTTTTATAAAATTTTGTATTATATAACCGTGATCTTTTTTTAACTTATATAACTATGCTCCGTTGCATGTTAAGAAAGGATCATAACAGTACAGGGTTTAAGTAATCATCTACGGCAGTTTCCGTTGTATTTCGTTATCAAATTATAGAAATATGCTTTCAAAACAATATAAAAACTTTTCAAAGTTAAGCGCATCAGATACAAATTTAATTTGTTCTTTTTCCGTGAATATCATAGAATTATTAGAAAAAAGGTTACAGTTTTAGCTTACTGGAATCCTAGACATACTATTAACATATTTCGACAAATAAGGACGTCGCACAACGTTGCTAGAGCATTGAATTTGATTGGGCCACTAAAAATGGTGCGTTTTATGACTCTTAAAAAATCAAATGCAAGATAAAGTATTTTTTCTTTTGTTTCGCTGTAGAAGCAAATCGTTTGCAAGAAACAATACTTATTCTTACATCAGTTTCCTTAAATGTAAACAGAATGGTGTATACTTATTATAATTTTTAGATATCACTTTTATGAATTCTTATTTCTTGTTAATTGATTATTTAATAAGTTTTATTTTCCTCATTTCACACGATTTAAGAAATCAAGAAAAAAGAAGTCTATGTAAAGTCGTTTCAAGAGTTGGCGATGTTGATAGCTTGGCATCTATTTGGCGTGTACTTGGATGCAAACAGGCTCTCTGCATATGGATAATGGTTTTTTCTTAACTTGCAACAGGGTGTAGCTTTTCACTTAGAAAATGAGAAATCTTAATTGCAGGCGCTGCTAGTTTGGCCGAACACCCTTTGAAAAGGAAAACTCAATCGAGGAAACACTGTACAGCCGCCATTTTGTGTCGCATCGCTTTGGAAAGCTTATTTTTAAAGTTCACTACTTGTTAAATAAAAGACCTTTTTGAGAAACTTTCTTCATTCAAACATCTGACTAAAAATAATTCCCATAATATGCCTAAATAGTAATGACAGTAAATAAAATAAGGGAAGATCAACAGTGTTGTAAACTGATCATGACGCAAAAATAAACGGTAAATTGAAAACTAAATAAAAGAAGGCAAGATCCTTCTAGTGCTCCTCAGGTATAGGGACTTGAATTTATTTCAATATGACAAAAACAGAGTTATTAACTAGGTATGACGCAAAAATAACCGGGAAATCAGAAAATTAAAAGAGACAAGATCCTTATAGTGCTCCTTGTGTACTAGGACAAGAATTTATTTCTATGAACGGAATTCAAACAGCTGTTAAAACGTAGTATGACACGAAAATGAATGGAAAATCAAAAAATAAATAAATCTAAACAGAAAAGAGGATTACAGTGTTCAGCGCTTACCGTGACACGAAACTAAACGTTGCAATAAACTTAGTACGACACAAAAATAAATATGAATTCAAATAGTAAGGAAATATATAAAAAGAGAAAAGATCATAATATCGTTCCTCGGGGTTATTAAAACCTGGATTTAAATGAAGTAGGTAGGGGAGAGTCGGGTAGCCCCGCCCACTTAAGGAGTATTGCTTATATTTCTGTATAATATTGAGTAATAATCAATATTTTTGTATGTTTCGATTATTTTATCATCTAATTAAATAATGCAAAAAGAATAAACCAAAAAAAGAATAGTTTAACTTAAAAAAATAGAAATTTAAAAAAACATGTTTTTTAGCTCTTTTCAAAATGTGTCGGGTAGCCCCGCCCAGTTACAAAAATTACGTTTTTTTACTGTTTTTTCAGGTGTAAATGACCAACGTATTGACAATAGATAAACCTCATTTATCATTTTTATCACAAAATTATTTTATTTATTACATATTTATATACTTTTAGTGAATTCTATCATTTAATAACAATCCTTTAATAACAATAACATTTGTTGTTAAAAATGCATATAGCATTCAAATTTGAAACAATAAAATAATAATCTTTGCAACCGTACATTTATCAACGAATTAAAATTGGGCAGTGATACCCGACAATCATGTGAGCGGGGCTACCCGAAATCCAACTTTTTTGTAAATTTGTAATTACTCGAACAAATTTTCACATATAAACTTCTTTCTTTGTGTAAATTAAACTTAAGACTACATACTTTAATGCTGTATGTATAGAAAAAATTATTTTTTTAGTATTAAAATGAAGTTTAATCGAAACAATCAACCAATTTTTCTTAATTTCATGATTACTGTATTCAACATATTTTCAAAACTATTGTTTACCATGTTAACAGCTGCATAAATACTTGAAACTTTGAAAATAATCTTTTTTAAATATAACAATTAATGTCCGATGGCCCATTGACTTGAAAAAATATTCTATACATATGAAATTGACAGTGGGTGGGGGTAAACGCTGGGCGGGGCTACCCGACTCTCCCCTACATTAAGAAAAAGTATAATAGTAGTTTTAGGAAAAGAAGAGAATAACAGTATCTTGAAAGAAAACTAATTTAAATACCTTGATCAATATCTCTAAAATTCGATTTATAAAAAACACGAAAATTTGATATGAAAGAAATTATTATCTTTTTTATTACCCTTTAGGGGTGGAAGATTTAAAAAAAAAAAGTTTATTCCGAAGATTTTTTCAGTTACCGCCTTAAGGCAAACATTTCTAAATTAATTTTTATCCAAGATAACAACAAAACTGTAAAAAGTGTTTGAATATTTCTATCAGTAGTTTAAGTAATATTTTTTTTTTTTAAAAATTCCATACTTCAAAGGAGTGAGAATCACCCCAAAACCACTTTTGGCGTGAAACTGCGAGAGACGCGAATACCAATTTTTTTTTCTATCAGAGATGATAATCTTTGATGAGGAATATACTTAATTCGAAACCACTATTGGAGAAAAACCTTTATTTTCCCCCTACATACACAAGTGGGTAAGGGGTCTCTTTGAAAGAGTCTCTTTTTTCTTGACAAGTTAAAGAGCACATTTGATAAGGACGACCCCAATTCTAAGTAAAACAAGTCTAATTTATGATAGAGAAAAAAGATATATTATAATCTATATATATATATATATATATATATATATATATATATGGGTCATTCTCACGAAAACTGTCATTTTTCAGTTCATAAAATCCCCAAAAAGTAAAGTGAATAAAAAGCTCTGAAACTTTTTATATTAATAGAAATATGTAATGGCATTATAAAGAAAGTATATATCCTATAAATTATACTTTATTTAAATGAATTAATTAATTTCACTATTTAAAATTGAAGGAATGATATTTTATTTTAATACATGTTTTTCTCTAAGTTACAGCTACCTCAAGTTTGAAAATGGTAACATACTAAGTATATCTAATATTTATTATAATTTAGTCTTATATATTTAATAGTTTTTACAGGTTTGGGAAATAAAATTGGCTGGCACGATTGAACAAAAAAAAATTTGATAATATACTCATCTTGAATCATTCCCTCACTTCAGCGTCATTCCCTCACTTTATACACTAGTGAGGGAATGACGAAT
>NC_092209.1:28475125-28498445 GCF_043381705.1 Parasteatoda tepidariorum | reverse complement strand
TAAAAAAGGATTATAGTTTAGGGGTTCACATTAGAACATATCAAATTTTCATGCCATTTGAATGATTTTTCGCAGTTCTATGAACATTTGAATTTAGAACTTTTTTTTGTAGATTTCAAAATTTTCGCAAACTTTTGACCGGTAGTGTATATATATATATATATATATATATATATTCCGAAGAGCCATTACGTTATGACCACCCTGCTAATAACAAGTAGGACCACCTTTAGCCCTCAAAACTGCTAGCACCCACCGTCTTTATAGCTCAGTTCTGCTTGTGCTAACATTTTAAGGCAAATAAAATAGCACAAGGACGCCGGTAGCTGAGTGGTAGCGCTTCACTCTCCGGTGCCACAGGTTCTGGGTTCGATCCTCGGTCCGGGCAAGGTTGACTCAGCCTTTCATCCCTTCAGAATGTCCATAAATGAGTACCAAGCATGCTTTGGAACTAAACACTGGGGGTTCCGAGTTCGACTGACGACCTGACCGGAACATCTGCTCCTGCACCCCAGAGCCCAAGGTCAAGAAACTGAAATGGGCACAGTAGGCCTCGGCCCTCTATAGGCTGTCACGCCACTGAGTTTAGTTTAGCAGTAGTTTTTAAAAAAGAGCAAGAATTTAGTGCCGCATTTAGAGGTTTAAAATTCATTGTAAAATTGTTAATTGTTAATTTCATTAAAGTCAAATTGTGTATAAAATTAGCAATTATAAAAATCGAACTTCTATGCCAATGATTTTTAAATGACAATGAATTTTTTTCATCTTTTTCACTATTTTAGTTATTTTTCCACATTATGTTTTTTTTTTTTAAAATTATGATCTGAAGAGAATTTATGAAAAGTAAACATTTTAAGACCATAACTTGAAAACTAAAATCTTTTACATATACAAGCGGAATATCACACTGAATCTGAGACATTTTCAAAAAGAAATAATGAATTTAAAGAAAGATTAATGCGATTAAACTATTTTATTTATTTAAAACTGCAAAATACTTTTTCAGACTACGTTCTCCGAAGTGCTATCTCGGAAAGTGCTCTGCAAAGAGTATTTTTCTGAAAAGAGCGCTCTGAAAAGAGCATTTCCGAGATATCTCTGCTCTTTTCAGAGTATTTTTCTAGTGCCAAAATTTTTTTCTAAACATTTCTAATCGCTAATTTGAAGATCAGACTTTATGGTACATTCTTTCAGTTCAACATTTACATTCAGGTTGCAATGAATGCCGTGGGAAGAAATAGAGCTTATTTGCGTAGCGTGACAAAAATTGCAAGAAAAACTCAGTTACAAATAACGAAAAGTTGAAATATAAATTTTATGTATATATACAGTGTGAAACTATCAAGGAAAATTATCATTAAAAATTAAAATAAATAAATTTTTAAATAAAACCGAGAAACGCTTTACTTCTTGACTTTTTTATTTGTTTTTTTTCCCTTGTTGTTTAAGAGGATGTTATACCACGGGAGAAATTTTCGCTGCAAATTCTCTTT
This sequence comes from Parasteatoda tepidariorum, assembly GCF_043381705.1. NCBI lineage: Eukaryota > Metazoa > Arthropoda > Arachnida > Araneae > Theridiidae > Parasteatoda > Parasteatoda tepidariorum. Next base: position 28,496,952 of record NC_092209.1, on the reverse strand, counting down.
TCTCCATGGCTAATTTAAAATTTAAAGGAAAGAAAAAGTAAGTGCAGACGGGAAGACCAGAGTAAGAGCAAAGGTTTCAATTGCTGAGAAAAAAAATTTAATTATTAATAAATTTAATTTTAAAAAATTTAATTAGTAATTAATTTAATTTTAAAATTTTTTAATTATCGATTAATTTAATTTAAAAAAATTTTAAATATTTATTAATTAATTTTATTAATTTAAATTAAAAAAATTTTAATTATTAATTAATTAATTTTATTAATTTAATTTTTTTTTAAATTTTAATTAATTATTATAATTAATTTAAAAAAAAATTTTTTATCAAAATACAAGCAAATTAATTGAAAGTACAAACAGTAAATACAAACAAATTATTCTCCGTTCCGAAATTCTAAGTTATTTTCTCATACTTTATTTTTATTTCGATATTTTAAAAATTTATTTTCAGTAATCAAAACTTCAGGGCTTTCTCTAAGTTTGCGTGAATTCAATTTTTATTTCTTTTAAGTCTTAAATTAGTTATGGAGGTGAAAAAAAATTTACGAAGAAAGGTTTCTCCCATGCTATGGCGTCCTCTTAACTGGTTTTCCATTCACACGAGAGATAATTTCTTTTCATTTTGAACTTCTTATTTGTTATGTATTATCTTCTTTTTATGCAGAACGTATTTTTCATACTTCTTTTATTATTTTGTACTAATATAGGTCAAAATAGTTGAAAAATATTATATATAGCATTCGAATAGTTTATGGTTAAAAGATACAGCATGAAGCACCGGTGTCTTGTTCTACGTTAAAGGTGAAATTTTAAAAACATGGCTAACTTCCAAAAAGTATTTTTTCAAATTTACACTTATTTGCAGTTATTTAGATTTAAGAGAAACAATAATTCATCATTGAAATTTCTTTAATTTACAAAATTAATTATTGATAAATTCTTGAATACGAATGAAAAAAAGAATTTTCGAACTACTTTTTTTTGTATTTACTTTTTAGTACAAATATGATTCTGTCAATCTAGCTGATTTTTTTAGTAACTATTAGACTGCATTTTATAATTAGGAAATATGAAAATATGTCATTACTTGTAATTAGAGCATCTTAAAAAAAATATTATTTTATATGGACACCAGTGTCCCATCAGGGCCAAAAGGCTAAGATACAGCGTCTAATAAATTTAACAACAACATTAGGTACTTAATGACTCAAAATTTCGTTTGTTTGCATACCTTTATAAAGCGATTGTGTATGTAAAAATATGATAGGATTGGAATTCTTCCGTCGAAATTTTTAAATGCAGTGAAAAATCAAAAGAAAGGTAAAAAATTCGATTCAAGTAAATTTTTCATTTTTATGGCACATAAATATCTTATTAAAGATCCGATCTCAGGAAATAAGTGCATTAAAAAAGAAAAAAAAAATCTTCGGCCCCAGTTACTTCAGCCCCAGTTTAGTTATAAGCACTGAGTATAGACTAAATTTAAAAAATATTTTTTGCAATTTTAATTAATTAAGAGCAATTACTTAATGTTAATTATTTCCTAATTGATGTATTGTATTTTGGAGTTATGAATTTAAATAATGTTTACAACGCACATAAACCCGAAAAAAACTAATACAAATAATTATTATTCTTTCATTTTTTTTTATTTTGTTACATACAAAACACAACTTCCTGATCTTCGGGTGCACTTTTTTAAGAAAACTGCTCAATTTATCGAAATAAGACTAGACAGAAGATGGCAATAATTTATATATGTTTTTACCTACGACATATTTTAGAAGAAAACAGCTTCAATATTTAAAAATTATTAGAAAAATTAGTCAGATTTAGATAACATAGTTCACCAAATCAAAAAAAAAATTTTTGGCCTAAAAATAGGGTCCATTTTAGAGAACAAATAACTTAAATAATTTCAAAAAATGTATTACTTATGAGTGCTTTCACATAAAAATAAATAAAAGAACTCAAGTAAGATATAGTTTTATGCGTCTTACAAAATTTATACTGCCAGAAATTATTTTTTAGAAGAGCTATCAAATTTTCTTACGTACAATAATGTTATACAATAGTTCTATAAGTTAGTTAAAAATTTGAGAATGCTTATACTGAAACGAACAATTGAGATGTGTTTAAAGCCCACCAGTTATTTAAGTTCGCAATGAAGCATTTTTATAATTTTAAAATGTTCTAAACATAAAATGAAATCTAAATCTAAGTTAAAACCATATGCCAAAAAAAAATTACAAGTAAGTTACCTAACCTTTCTCCAGATTTAAAAAGAAAAATTTATTTTATGAAAGATAAATAATCGTGCCTAACAATAATTAATGAATTAAAATAATTAACTGTGAAAATCCCTTTTTTGTTTATTTACTTTCTAAACATTAAACGATAAAATAAAATTATATTTTAGCGTATTATGTTGTAAGAGAAAAAAATTATAGAATATGTCAATACAAATTATCCTACCTTTCTGTTATACGTAAAAAAAATTCTCAATGTATGAAATATTCCAAACGATAATCTTAAGCGAAAACCTTTTTGTTACTTCTGTAATTTTTAGTTCACAAGTAAACTTTTTATTTACTTTCTATATATAAAACGATAAAATAAAAGTATATTTTAGAATATTATGTTGCAAGAGGAAAAATTAAAGAATGTATCAAAATAAATTATCCTACCTTTCTGTTATAGGTTAAAAAAAATTCTCAACGCATGAAATATTCCAAACGATAATCTTAAGCGAAATAAAATCCCATATCTGGCTGGCAGCAACTCTTACAAGTGACTTCTTTCAGATGAGACAAGAGCGGCACTCATTTTGAAATGAAATGGTTCGAAACGTGATAGGCTTTGCGCATGTGCAGTTATCTTCACAAAATGGATGGATGACTTTGCCGGGAGAAAATATAATTCGAAAGGGAAAGTAATTGCATTTCATATTTTCATCCAAAACGAATTTTAAAGCTTATTACAAGAGCACAACATATTAATCATACATACATCCCTTTATCTAAAAACTACGTATACTCATAAAACCTTTCATCGTTTTTTTTATTTTAACTGATGGAATATTTTAGGCTTCAGCAAAAAGAGTGCAATATAAGAAAGTATACTTCATTTTTTTAGCGGATTGAAAAAATGCCATTAAATTGTTCTTTCATCAACAGATTTTTTCATTTTTAAACTATTTTATAAAATAAAAAACAAATAAAAAGTTGATAAAAAACAACAACGAAAAATCATTCTCAGGATTCTTATCGCTTAAAAAATCGATTACGTGAAGAAATTGAATTCTTAGAACATTTTCCTGTTCTTATTATAGTCATTATATATTTTGTGTATTTGGCCTAATAATAATAACATGAAAAAACAATCCTAAATTTTATAGTAGAGTATGGATTTTAATGACCTAAATTCCTAAAAATGCCTGTAAAAATTGCGAAAAAAGCCTGAAAAATAAAAAAAAATCCCTTGTAATTAAACAAGATTACAATCAGAAACATCATTTCATTCTTAAAATTTCATATTACATGTATGAATATGAAATGTAAAACATGAACAGTAAGCAAAATAAAAAAGATATCACCCTTAAAAACTTTTGTTCTAATAAACGGATTTTCACAATTTAGGTGCAACCTCAAATATGGTTATTAATGGGTGCTAATTATTAATTCCTTAACCTTTCTTTCGACAATATTAATTTTTTAACCAACAAAATATTAGGGATAATCACAATTTGGAAAATATGGTGCAGATAATGTAGTCATAAGTGTAGTCGTTAGTTTGGGTTCATTAATTTTAATTTTACTTTTTGCGTAATTCGTTATATCCTGGGAATTTTTTTAAGCAAATTAAAATATATTTGCACGCAATTACAAGTTAAGTTTATTCAACAGAAAGTTTCATGTAAAAAATAATTTTTAATAAGCCACTAAAATATTTGTATAGTAAGTTAGTTTAAAATGATGGAAAAATTCGTCTATATAATTTTAAATGACAAAATACAGAGTTTGAACGAAATTGGATAAATAGTTCTTGAGAAATAAACTTTTAAAAATATGATTTTTTTAAAAAAAAAATGTTATAACTTAGAAACTATACAACCAATTTTTATCAAATTTTGTAGTTTGTCACTTAAAATTACTTAGTTTAAAATGGTGTAAAAATTTATGCGCCTTACAGTTGAATGTTAGTTTCGATCATTTTTAAATGAAACAATAAATAATAATTTTAAAAAATATTTTTACGTAGAATTTTGGACAAAAAATTTTTATAATTGTGTGCAAAATTTTTCGATTCGCTTAAAAAGCTACAGAGATACGGCATAATGGGGGATTCCTATATATCCGGCATAATCCGGGACCTTTCGACGTGCCGGAACTATTGGGGCAATACATAATTTCTGTTACCTCCTTGTTTTGTTGATAGTCAAAAATTCACATCTGTTGCAAAAAAAAGGTTAATTTATTCAGAGAATGCATGTCAGTTTCTGTAACTTAATTAATAGTTGTCATTTATTAATTAACAAAAAATGAAATAAACAATTAATAAATCATAAAAATTAAATAATAGAAAAATCATAAAAATTAAATAGAAAATCATAAGAATTAAAGAAACAAACACGATGTGGGAAAACGAAACAAAAACAACTTAGCACAACAAAATAAATTTCAAAATCGTACCGAATTTTATTTTTTATTTCTTTAATTGATTATAAGAGCATGATTCATTCCTTAACATTAGGATTCTATTTTTCATTGAATAGTTAATGAGTGATTGATTTTTCATGAGTCATATTGCCTCACAGATTTCGTCTACGAATATTAAGAACTAACTGACATGAAAAACAGAAATATAAAAATTGTTCTTGATTAGAACGATCCTGTTGCGCCATCTGTTATGAGAAAAATTCACAACAGTGCTCATTAATTAATTAGCAGATTTACGGTCACTTATTTAAATCGTTAAGATTGGCACTTGACAAAATACAAATTATTAGAACAAAAGTTGATTAGTATTTTTTGTCTTGCACACTGTACATTGATTAATACATATTAATAAATATGTTTTGAAATTAGTAGGTGTTGGGAGACAGTCAGGCCCGGACTGGGATCTAAAATCGGCCCGGGCATTTTAGAGATATCGGCCCTGTACCTCACAGAAACACCGCGTGCGCGAAGCGTACGCGGCTCCTAATGTATCATTTTTAGGCATTTTTTACTTATAAATTCTGATGAACGTAAGTTAATTTATCGAAGTAAGAAAGTAGATAAAAATTGCTTAATAATCCTTTATAAAATATATTTCAGTTTAAAATACATGATTCTTATGGGGAAACATAGGTTGATAAAATCAAAAAGAAGGTGAAAGATGAAGAGTAAATAAAAATATTTATTACACTACACATACATGAATGATTTATATTAAAAAAAAATTTAAAAATAGATTTAATGCTTCTTCAAAAGTCATTTAATTAAAATTTAATTTAATAACTTTTGAAGAGGCTCACTATTTTCTGCCACTTTATCGATTATGTCGTCGCTATCTAATTTCATTAATAGATCTTTTTCTATTGCCATTACCATGAGAGCATTCAAATTATCCGAAGATAAAGTACTCCTCATACGATTTTTAATTACTTTTAATGTGGAGAATGATCTTTCACAATCCACCTGAATTATTGACAATGTTAGTAAAAATTTTAATGCCAGACCAATTAAATTGTAAAAATTAATTGTCAATAAATTGAATCTCTGTAATATCTTGTAGTAACAAATAACACAATTTTTGCGCACACTGCGTGTCTCATATTTTAGACTTACTTCCTCTTCTGCTTCCAAAGTAAAGTCATTATTATCTCCTTTTGAATGATCTTCTCTGATTATTTTATAATCTTCTAAGTCTGAATTTTTCAGTTTTTCCCAATGTAAAGCTAAATTTCTTAGTTCAATCCGCAAATTTTCACCAATAAAGCTGTTTCGTCAAATTTTAGCAAGAGTTTGCTTAATTCATTTAGTTCGCCATATTGAAGCTTATTAAGACGTATTTCAGGGAAACGTTTCGGATCTAGATAGGAAAAATCGGCGTACAATTTTCCATTTGCCGGGAACCGGCGTTCCATTGGAGCTACAACTGTGCTGAAAATAATGTTATGGACGTCTATCTTAAATGCAGTGGTTTCAAAAACTGTTTCATTCGACGCTGTCTCACCCGGCATTTCTTTTCTTCAATCTTTTTTGTTTAAACTTCGTTTGAATTTCTATTTCAGTTTCTTCAAATTTCCACTCAACTTTCAAATTCCACTATTTCCTCCACTGCATTAGTAGAGGGGTGCGATTGCGGACATGCAAAGACATTTGTCAGTTTAACACATTTTTGGGCACTGGCTTCTAAAAGTTTCTGTTTCTGCAATCTAACTTTTTCTGTTCCTCCTTCTACTTTGGGCTTCTTGTTTTTATCCATTACTCAGCCACCAAACTCAGGACCAAGGGGAACTTTAACTTTGATTTAAAAGCCGCTCATAGTGTTAATCAAATTTGACGCCTTCTTTTCTTATGTAGGAATTGAAATCCAAAAGGCTAAAAAAATTACATAAATTCTTAGGATCATTTCTGTAAGAATGTTTGATAAAGATATATAGAAAATTTAAAATGTCAACTAGACAGGAATTCCCATTCCAAATTTTATTTTGATTTAGACTAGAGACCCCTATTTAAATATTTGTGATGTTCATGTCCCTCTCAACGTCACAGGAAAATTTTAAAGAAAGTACATACAATTTAAAAATATGATTTTTATGCATTTTAATACAGAATTCTAACAAAATTAAAAAGACTTTTATATTTCTCTTGTATAAAATAACAGACATTTTTCTTTAGCTGTTTACAAGTTTAAGAGCCCATTAAGAATAGCTGTTTCATAAAAATTCTTTAATTTTCCAATCAAAATATGAATAAATATTGCATAAATAAATACAATATGTATTAGTCAATTTGCTATACAAACAAATATCAACTTTATTATTATTTTTACTAGAAGACAATGAAGTGTATAGTGTATTCAAATAGGTATGCTATTGAATTCTGAGGTTAAACCAGTTTTTACTTTTAATGTTTTAGTACGGTACAAATTCGACTATTAGGCCCCCATAAACCAACCGTCATTATAGACCCCGTTAAAAGTTTTTCGACTGGTTGGGGGTCGATATCGATCCTGTAGGAAACCCCTGGAACTTAATGCCTATATAATATAGAAATAAAAATTAAAAATAGGTACTTACCAAATGGAATTTAAAAAAACACACAAAAACAAATAATACATTAGATTAAAAGTCTAGTGAAGAGTCACACACTGTAGAAAATTCTAATGGGTAAAATAAAAGTTCACGTTTGTGCAATACTTGAATTAATAAAGAAAGAGAATCTTAACGCAGCACTAAAGACTCACAGTCGGACATTTATTTATTTGATTTTATCATGTGTCAACAACGACATCTAACAGTATCTCCAGGAACTAATTTAATATTAAGTTATAAAATACAGGGTGATTCAGACCATGCGTGCCACACATTTTTTTCGAGAATGGAGCAAATAATCTAAATAAAAAATCTAATAACTAAATCGACCCCAAGGAATTCAATAGTGATATTGTTAATTCCCGCAAGTAGCCGGAAGTACCGGAATTTGAACACAACTTTGATTTTTCAAATAGAAACCTATATCTTATTTGGCACCATTGAAGAGAAATAACTTTTTTGAAAACGAAAGATTTTTGGAGATTTTTGAAAAGAAATAACTTTTACTTAAAATATTTTTTAATATCTCTTACTATTTTCAAGATAATAGATAAGAAAAAATACATGTGAAATAGATTTTGACATATTCACTAAAAAAGTTTTTTTTAGTCATAATGTCTTATAACTTCATTAAAACACATTTGTGCTTTTCTAACCATGTTTTATAAAAATTGAAGCGATTTTGATAATTTGAGTTAATTATTTTTGGTAAAAATGATAAATTGAAGTAAATAATCAGAATTTTTTCATATCTATTATCTTAAGAACAGTAAGAGATATAAAAAAAATTCAAGTAAAAGTTACTTTTTTCGAAAATCCTCTCTAATGACGCCAAATAAGATATAGGTATCCATTTAAAAAAATCAAAATTGTGTTTAAACTCCGGTACTTCCGGGAATTAACAATATCACTATTGAAATCCTTGGGGTCGATTTAGTTATTAGATTTTTTATTTCAAATCGATTATTTGCTCCATTCTCGAAAAAAATGGGTGGCCCGCATGATCTGAATCACCCTGTATATTAAAACAATATTATTCTTACATTTATCATATATATGTTATTTAATATTATTATTATTTATGCAATATTATTTGAAATTTATGCAATGTATAAATTTTTTTTTGTCCTGCCGGCTCGGCCTAACCGACCCTCAGGCCAGACCGGTCCACCGGGCATTTGCCCGGTCTGCCTACTGGCCAGTCCGGGTCTGGAGACAGTACAGGGCCGCTATAAACAAAAATCATCCTGTGTCACAGGATCTCTTAAATTTTTTGGTGTGAGGACCATATCATATTTACCTAATTTCGTGGTACTCCATAAGCTAACCTGTATATCAGTGTTCCCCAACCCCCGGTCCGCGGATCAAAAAGTACCGGGCCGCCCATTTCATTGAAACTGAATTTAAATTCCTAGGTTTATACTCCAAACTCAAAATACCTGTGTTCCATTTAAAATTTTATTTATTTAATGAAAAAGGTCCCCCGAAGGTAGTGACATAATTTTTTTAACATTTGTAATGTATCATTGTCTCCGATTACCCCCAGATGAAAACGTCTCATTGCAACGAAACAAGTTCAGGGTTCTCATTGATTTAACGTTCTAGTAAGTTAAAATGTTAAATCACTTTATATTTATTTTTTGGTGTTACTATTTTATTTTGAAGGCATGTTTAAATACAATTAAATTAAGTTTATTAAATCAAAATAATCTAAAATATAAACAATCAATGCACCCCCCCCCCCCCCCCCCNTACACCCCACCCCAGTTGGCCGCGGTAAAATTATCAAACGTTGACAGGTCCGCGGTGATAAAAAGGTTGGGGAACACTGCTGTATACTGCCGTGCAATTGGGTACTCTCACTCCAAGAAGAAGAAGACAACCAATACCCAATCATGTGACCTATGACGTCACTGCTAGCTGATATTTATTAGAAATATGGAGTATTAAAGTTGAGCTAAGTTTCTCTACCTAACTTAAAATGTTAAGTAACGTTAAGTTAATTAAATAAAGAGTGTAACACATCGAATTTACTGATAGATGATTCTTCCTAGACTACTTATTTTACTTAACTTGGATTTATTATTTGTTTATGTATTTTATTGTAATCATGATATATTTTTGTTTTGTGTACCTGGCAGCTTCTATGCATAATAAGTTTGTTCTACATGGCATCGTGCTTGTGTTTCTGTTAAGTCTTTGTGTAAATATATAGAGGTAGAATTGAAATCTTTGTAAAAGGAAAAAATATTGGCTGTATAACTTGGGAGAATTCGTACATGAGAGACTTGGCTTACTCGAAATAGAAGCGAAAGAACAGTTGCTAACGTAAACAAATGCCACGCTTCGACAACCAATCAGGATCGAGATACCCACACTACGTCACTTGCGGGTATATATTGAAAAAACAACGTAAGTGCTTCACAGTAGATACCTTGAAAAGTGGCTTGACAACTATTTTCCTTCTATTGCTCTTGCTCTGAACGCTGGAATAAAATTTCAAAAAACTGATAAAACAAAATTTATTTTTAAATTTTTGCAATGTATGTAGTTTACTACACAAAGATGCCAAATACATAAAAATCTTAATTTTGAATTTTTTGTCTCTTTCTTTGATTTTGTCGCTTACTTTGATTAACGCGTGAACGCCGTTAAATTTGTCACCATCGCGGAAAATTTTTCACTGTTACTAAAAAGGAAAAAGAATAATAATCCACCTCTTCAAGGAAAGTTTGTCTTTTTCGAATTATTTACGAAAAAAAAATATTCGCTTTTACGCTTTTTCCTACATTTAAAACCACATTCCTATTCCTTTGCGATTCCTACTTACGTGATATAAGAACACTCATCGTGTTTCTTATTTTTACGATTTTATATCAGTTTTCGCGATTTAAAAGACACTATTATGATTCAAGTTCAAGTAACTTGAAAATTGTGCATCGTAATTCGTATTCGTGCAATTTTAAAGTCAAACATCGAGATTCGTATTCACGCGTTTTAAAAATCAAACATCGTTATTCATATTCAAGGGATGTTAAAATCAAACATCGAGATTCGTATTCACACGATTATAAAATTAAATGTCGAGATTCGTATTCACGTGATTTAAAACGCACACATTGAGATTCATAATCACACAATTTAAATAAGTAAAATCTCGCATCAACATTTTTATTAAAGCGTTTCATAACATTCTGCGGAAAAATGTTTACTTTACATAACTTTTATTATTTGCATAACTTTTCTTTTACATAACTTACATAAACTTTTATCTTGCTTAAATTTAAGGAACTTTTTCCATTATTTGAAAAGTGTTTTTGCACATTACATTCTTGGATTTCTACTTTCAGCTTTTTTAGGGTTTTTTTCCAAATTTTTCCCTGTGTTATGAATCAATATAGAATATTATAAAAATTAAAAAATTTTAAAAATTTCAAACGGATTTCGCCAAAATGAAGTGGCAAAGAAAGGATTGAAACTAATAGTTACCAGAATTTATGGGCTGGGATATCCTGGTTGGCGAGGCGATGGACAGTTTTTCATTTTATCTGATTCTGCCCATATAAACATTGCACAAATTCGACAAACATGTGAGTGGAACTATCAGTCTCTTTACTTGCACACTACTATACTCTTGCAGTTTTAGGTCATTAATTTCATTTTTTAATCTTAAAAACAGTGTGAAAAATTTAAGTAAGTAGCAAACTTAAAACTGTAATTCGATAATTCAAAATAAATTCAATTACTTGGTTAAATTCTAATGTTATCTATACTCTGTCCATTAAATGTAGCCACTTTGAAAATTATGCTTGTTGAAAACTCATTAAGCGCATGTGCAAGAATTAAGTATTAACGGGAAGATTGTGTCTGCTATTTTTAATTATATACTATCATAAGTTAGAGAATTAATGAATAAATAATACCATGACAATTAATTAAGAAGTAAATAGCTAACTTTTTTTTGCTACCTTTGCTGGAGGTCCGCTAAGAGATTCTGATCAATCAAAACTCAGACATCTTTCACTAACTGATAAACTCAAATTATTTTAATCGGAGTTCTATTCCGAATAACAGTACAAACCTGTATCATTTCTTGACCTATTCAAGCAGAAATTATTATTATCGGAATAAAAATTTCCATGACATTTTATCTAACTTCAGTACTTCAAGTTAAACAGAAGATAAGTTCCTGGTGACACTGCAAGTTCTTGATATTTTTTCGCTTAAGCAAAAAACGGAGGTGATAAAAAAAACCTGGTTGGCGAGTATTTTGTGAGTTTTACATGAAAGAATTGTAGTTCAGCTCAAATTAGCTCTTATTTTTAAAAAAATAAAGTTTGTTTTTGATTTGTAATTTTAGAAAATCTATCTGCTTACCAAAAGTAAAATTTTAATTAAGGCAGTTTTCAAAAAAAAATTTATCGTACCCAGTCGGATACTTTATCGTACCAGTCGTCTTATGAAATGATGCTATTTTGCGAATAATATGCTATTTTTATAACTGCTGTTAATTTGCAACAGATAGTCATGAGTCAATTTTAACCTATCTAAAGTCACCGGTGTCAATGATTATTTTGAAAATGGTGCAAAACGTCAATATGGAAAAAAGCCACAGTTTTGGGAAAATGAAAAGCGTTTGCGGTCTAATTTTTTAATATTTAATAAACTTATCCCAGTGCTGCATTGCCTGGGCTCATGAAAATTTGCAAAAACTGAGAATAAGGCAGTTATTTCTAAAATTTTCATCCCGATAGAAAAATGTCGCCAAATTTGCGATTTTTAAAACAGTTTAACAACTTTTAAAATATTTAAGTTAATTGTCCATTCTAAAACCTAGATAATTCTTCAAAGCAAAATGATATATATAATTTAAAATCACCGCATTGCTTCAAGCGTAAGATACTTAAACTGTGGCTTTTTTATTTTCCTTGGCGACAGAGCTACGAAAAACAATGTTAAAAAGAAAAAGTAATTCGATTTTCGCCAAACCTATGAACTATTATAATACTTCAATCCAGTCTGACTTTCTCACAGCGCTTTTATAAAAGCTTCTCCTACCCAACGGTTTCCAGCGCCATCTAACAGCACTTAATGAAAACGGTTAATTGACACAATAGATCTGAATAGTTGACCCTTTATTATTATAATTTAGTGTCTCTGTCATAGTTTTGTTTATTGCTCAACGATTATATCATGAACTATGATTTAAGCTTCACTTAAGGAATGAAATATATCTCTCAGTGCTATTTGTTTTAAAATTGTACCGTAAACCGGGGCGAGTCTACCCATCCAGGGGCGAGTCTACCCATTTTAGTTTTATTTAATTTTCACTATTTTAAATTGCAAATAAAAAAATTTTTACCAATGGAGGACTTAGTTCAGACTCTAAGGAAGATGGCGCTGTAGTAGTTTGATCCGTTTTTATTTATTTGGTGTCTTTTTAACCGACCTGTTCAAACGTCTTTTGAGAGATTTGTATTGAAAATCAGCAAACTTTTAGTTGGTGCTCCGTAAGTATATTATTATTATTACTATTTTCACTTTGGTTAAGTGATAAACTTATCTAAGACTAAGATTACATTAATTTTATATGAAAAAAAAAAAAAAAGAATGTAAGTTTTGCTGTTGTAAACAAAAAGCCAGAATTCGCGGGGCGAGTCTACCCATTCGTATTTAGTTTTAATAAAGCATAATAATATAATTTAGAACTTTGTTTATATTAAAATTAAGTCATTTTAAATGAATTTGAGTATATTATTTTAATTCTGCATTGATAAATTTATCATTAATAAGAAAATTTATAGGTTAAATATAAATGTAAATATAAAATATGTTTATTTTACCTATTTTTTCAATTTTTATATTACAAAATTAACTTTTTTTATTTAATGCAAGTTAAATAAATTATTATTTATAAATTATTATTACCTCCCAAAAGAATGGGAAAAGGATTTTTCATGATTCCCAATGTTTGAATTTCGATTTTGTTAATAATCTTTAATTATTATTATTTATTAATTATTTAATTGTAAATTTATATTAATTTTAATTTATTTTTATCAACAATAATCAGAAAAAAATGTTATTTTATAATGTTAATGATTATAAAAACAAAACTGTGATCAAAATGTGATAATCGATCAAATACTCAATTTGTGTTATTTTATGAATAAAAAAATGGAATATATAATAAAGTTATGAATTTTACTTCATAAATATCCTATATAGTAACTAAAATAACAATTTAATAGTAAAATTTGATTATTTACAATGTTAACATTCATTTTAGTAGAATGGGTAGACTCGCCCCATACGAGAGATTTGTCAGCAGTTCTATAAAAATATACAGTAACAGCGTAACTGTTAATATTTTCTAAAATCGATTTCACAGCTTTAAAGAGGGATAAATAGTGATTCCGAAACACCTATTAAAAGCCTTTTTTCTTTAATATTTACGAAAGTTTGACCACTTGAAAGTTGACAAACTGAAAAAATGGGTAGACTCGCCCCGGTTTACGGTATTCTTTTTCGTGCTCCATTCCAATAAAAATTATCGAATTAAGATAGATTTGCGTGAATTTAAAAATGTTGAAATTTATCAAATTGTCCATTTACGTAGGAACATAAAATTACCCCCAAAAAAGTTTAAAACATTAGTGACTTTAAAATAATATAGTCGCAACAGTTAAATGTTTTCCTCGTTGTGTAACGAATTTTCTATTCATTACTTTTGGTTAACAAAAATAAAAATATCGTCCAGTATTGATAAGTAGGGTAAACTAACCAGTGAAGGAACACTTAAGCTTCGCTTGCCTTTTAAAAAATCATATTAATTTCAAAATTCGTAATTTTAGTTAAATGACAGTGTCAACATATTTGTTACTAATTGCAAATCATGTAAAAAATTTTAGAGAACTTACATAATATTGTTTTAAAGTTTTGAAGGTACAAATAACAAGTAGTAAGAAGACCCAGTGAAGGAACAGCTCTTACCAGTGAATGAACACCCAGTAAAGGTACACTTAATTTTGGTTATTTTTTAATGCTCTTTATGAATTTATAAGCCATACAAATATTTAAAAACAAGTCTATTCTTGAAATTATAACATATAAATACTTGGAAAATGTTAACTTTTTTTTGTAATCATGAATTGAAAATTAAAGTGTCAATATATTAACACATACTGTTCATTCACTGGGAAATCTATGCCCAGTAAAGGAACATGCCTGTTCTCTCACTGGTTAGAAGTTGTTTTTCGTATTTTTAACATACTTTTGATGGGAACATCACTAAAGGTACAAGAAAATTAAAGCTTATCTTTTATTTTCATTAACTTAGAGAAAAAGCCAGTAAAGGAACACTTAGTTTTTCATCGTTTGGTGATTCAGTGAATAAACACCCCCTTATCTCAATACTTTATTATGCTATGATGCTTAAAAAAAATAAAACGTAACTTCAATAACTATATTTTGAATTCTTTTTTTCATAGTGAGAAAAATAAAACTATTACATGCAATTAATTCCACTTCAAAGATATAAATACAAACACTCACCTTATAATTTTTTCAAAGAAACAAGGTGTTGCAGAAATAATAACAAATTCAAAAATTTTTCCAGGGAAGTCTATTTGACCAGGTAGTCCAAAACATTGCTAGATGACTTCCTATTGTTTGGCAGTAAGCTATTGTTACCAATCAATCTAAAGAAAAACTTTCAAATTCTTATTTTTAATAAATATATATGAAATGTTCCTTCACTGGTTGGTTTACCCTATATAATAGTAGTAACCGCAACCCGATTTTCAATATTATTTCACTCCCTTTTTAATGCAGATTAGCAGCTAATTTTTCGGATATAGTTTACCTATAAGCTCTTCGAACACCAGAAAAAATTTCATTGAATTCTATGAGTTTTGCTTGCAAACTTTCATTTCTTTTCGTTTCATTATTTTTTAACTTTTCATTATTTTTCTTGTGAACGTAATGTTCATTTTCTCCTGCTATTAAAAGAGATTTTTTTTTCACTTTTTACAGTTTTTTTTAAACTTTTTATTGTTTGGTCTTTTTTGCCATTATTAATTTCCTAATAATTTTGCAATCCAGAATTACAATTCCCAGCCACTTTTTTACACATTCTAGGAGGTTCATAATAACTTTTTTGTCGCAGGGGATGCATAACAATTTTTTTACGTATCCCATGGAATGCATCATAATTTTTTACTCAGCCCAGGAGATGCATTTCATGCATTAGAGTGGATGCATCTTAACGTTTATTTCACATCTTTGTGCAGAAATGCAGACAGAATAACCGATATATGAGAAAGGTTAGAAATATTTCCGTTTCAGTTATTTTTCAAATAAAAACAATATTCAAAACAACTCGTGAATTCAAATTGATAAGTTATTAAAAATTATTTTATTATAACCTTATTTCTAGGTAGATGTTATTGTATTCTAATAGTTGATACTTTGATTCTCTGAACTAAGCCTAATCATAGAAAATCACAAATGCTATAAAAAATGTCTTTTAATATTTGCAATATTTAATATTTTTGATATTTACATTCAGTGAAAAGGATTTTATGGTCAGGTTTTTTCCTGACCGTAAAATAAAAAAATGAATGCATGACTAATAAAAAAATGAATGAATTTTTTTAAAAATATGTTTATTTTTATTTTTTGGTATAAAGTTTTGTTAATAAGTTTATTTGCATCAGTGAGAAGGATGATATTGTTTTTGCTCTGATAACAGTTCATCATAATTCGGTTCTCTTGTGGTCAATTTTAGTCTGAGATTCCATTGAGGACGATTCCACGTCCAATAATCTATTTCCTTTTTCAGACTTAATGTTCACGAATGCTAAAAGAGCGACTTCACATAAATATGAAGATGGAAAAGGCAAAATATATTTCACAACCTTTTCTGTTAAGACTGGATACACATTTTGCATTTGCAGCCAGAATGATGTTAAAGTACACTCCTCGTGTTTATTTATCAAGAAGGATAAGAATTATATTTTATAAAAATAATCAAAATAAGTAGAATTTATTACAAGCTTTTATTATTAAGAAATTACACAAAAGTTAAAAATCACAACTGGCTGTTGACACTACTAATTATTAACTGTAAACTCTGCAAAAAATAGCCAATAGAAAAATACGTAATCGTAAATTTTCATGACTAGCTTTGATTTTAAATAAAGTTCTTTGAAATTTCCGTTTGTTGCAAGATATTTCGCATAAGAATGCGTACCCCCACTAAACTGTTCCCGTACCCCTGGGGGTACGCGTACCACACTTTGGGAAACACTGTCTTAAGTAATAGTCATGAACAGTTATCATTAACATCGGTAAAGCTTCTGTGCAAGCTATATATTTTAATTTTCATTTTTAGGGCAGTGAAGCAGTAAAAGCTGGAGAGAGATATTCTTTGTTCTTTGCAAGTAAATATAAAATAGAAGGTTGAACAAATATTTTTTTCTTTGTTAATGAAGCAAAAAACTTTGAGGTTTCGTCATTAAAACAGATAGGATAGTTTAAAATCTATCTTAACCAATTACAAGCTTTATCAGTAAGAAGTAATGATCAATATGAAACAATAGTATCGAAGTTAAAAATAAGGTCTAAATTAAAAATAAATGGC
The DNA here is from genome assembly GCF_043381705.1 of Parasteatoda tepidariorum. Classification (NCBI taxonomy): domain Eukaryota; kingdom Metazoa; phylum Arthropoda; class Arachnida; order Araneae; family Theridiidae; genus Parasteatoda; species Parasteatoda tepidariorum. The sequence goes on along the minus strand of NC_092209.1, from coordinate 28,480,006 downwards.
TACAATTACAAATCTCTCTTTGTGTACTGAAAGTAGCGAAATTTGAAAATGATTTTAAAAAAATATTTCCTAAAATTTGAGACACTTTCTAAAAGGAAATATGCATATATAAGCAATCTGTTGTTTAGAAGCAATAGATATAAGAATAATTGATGTAGATTAAGAATTTAAAAAGAAAAAATTTGGAGGAAATATTTTTAAAATTGAAATGATTCTCATGATCTTTGAGTATATTTGTTCCTGTTTATGTGAAGATACACTACTCTACAATAATTGAAAAAGCTCTTTCAGTTATTAGCTTTTTTTTGAAACAAATCTCAAGAAATACGAACAGGATTATTTTATAAATTAAGATGTGTTTAGATCATATAGTTTCTCAAGCTTATCAATAAAGTTTAAAGCTTTCAATGGTTTGAGGATGTGGTAATAAATTACGAACGAAGAATAGTGTTTTGAAACATCTTATTTCAAACGATACAGCAATAAACTTGTATAGATTATTTTAGTTATTATATGCAATAAATGCATAAAATTAAATAATAGCTAAAATATTTATGAAAATCGAACATTTTTATAAAAAAAGTTTTTTTCTTACGTTTTTTTTTCTATATCTTTAAAAATACTCAATAAAATTAAATGAACTTTTAATGCAATATTTAATTAATAAAAATTTATAATTTTTAAATTTGAAAAAAAAATCGTTCAAAAACATGCATTCAAAGTAGAGTATTTTCATGATATTTGTCGCTTAACTTACTTATTGTTGTTTAAAGGATGTCCATCGAGGTTCTTAATTAATTAGGCAGATCGTAATTAACAATATTTTATTAACATAAACAACAACAATAGTAAAAGACAGAGCGCCGCTTTAAAGCGACCGTATTAATTAGGTCGTACATATCATCTGAAGGCGTGGGTGGAAGCGTTACGTAATTCTTTTGCGCATGCGCGCGTCTTATATATTCTTTAATTTCTTTTAATTCTCCACAATATTCATGCGCAAAAAACATTTAATTTTTTTTAACATTTAAAAACCATAAAATTTGGCTAAATAAAAGTTAGAATATAAGTTCATTGGTTAGTAGAAACTTTTCATGAAACGATGACGAGATTAAACGTTTATCATAACAAAATTGATAAAGAATAAAAAAAAAAAAGTTTATTTAATCCGTTTAATAACTTTTTTTTGAAAGCTTTAATACGAAGGCGGGTGGTAAAATAATTTGACTTTGAAAATGAGCGGTGAGCTGAAAAAGGTTGTTAGCCTATGTTCGAACTTATTCTACAGGACTTATAAGACTCAGAACAGAGCCTTGGTGGCTCAGGGGATAGAGAGTCCATCTTCCAATGCGGTGAACTGGGTTCGAATCCTAGCGATGACTAGTCAATACGAATTCCGCACCCGGCTCTCACGGAACAAACTGCTGACGTAAAGTATCCTCAGTAGTAGACAGATCATGGGTTAGAGCAGCACCTCCTATAAAAGAGCAGGTCTCAGCACGGGTTACCATAAATATCCTTTAGTAGTCCAAACGTAATGACATCTTTCTTATTTTTCATCTACTGCCCAGTTAACTTCGTCACACCGGACTACTAAATTGATCCGTGCTGAGGCCTTCCTTCTTCTAGGAGGTGTTGGTTAGAGTCCCTTTGCCGTCAGGCTAATCGGAGGGGGGTTCATGGTTTTCCTCTTCATATAACGCTATTGCGGGTTGGATCCATCAAAAGGTCCTTCACGAAAGCAAATTTCTCTCAATTATTGATCCAGGAGATATTCTTGTCTTCTGTATTGGGTTCAAAATTATGAGGCTACTGAGTTGAACAGCAGTAGTCGTAAACCCCAAAATTGGGTCTACTGTTCATAAAATAAAATAAAAAGACTGGTAACAGAAGGATAATTCTGATTACAAATGGTACGAGAGGAAACCCATTTAAAGCATTGTTTATTTAGGATATAAATTTACAGAATGACTTCAAATTTATAAAATGTTTCATTTTATTTTTAATGAATGTAAAAATAAAAATGTGGGAATGGACAAATTAATGAAGGAGAAATTATAAAGAAGGATTACAACAAATTATCAGGAAGCAACGCATGCGAATAAGTGATCCTAGCTGTTTTTATTATCTTCTTTTTGATTTCACCTGATTGCATTTAAGTTTTTCCTAGACATTAATTTAAAACATCTTTGTTTCTTCGCGATTGAATAGTTGATAATTATTATCGTGGTCAGTAATTCAAATGTAAATATGAATAGGGGAGAGTGGGGTTAATTGTAACAGGGTACGATTGTAACAGAGCAAAAATTTCGAGTGTCGGGCTCTAGATTTGGTTCTTAGGTGGCGCACAAGGTGTATTTAATAAATCTACATGTACACCCCTGCTGGCAACCATTTTTATGTACTTTTGAAAGAGTTACATCACAAAAGATATTTTCACGCTACGTAAGTACTTTTTTTGGTATTAGAATATTATATTGTAACAAAGTAATTTTGTTTAAACAAATAAAAATTATTAACCGAATATGTAAGTGGACACCTTAATTAACATTTCAAAAAAAAAAAAGATTAGTTTTGCTAATTAACTAGCATTGTTTTTAACAAATGAAGCTGAAATGGCGTCTTGGGGACAATTGTAACAATAAGTAAAGGGACGATTGTAACAGCTGAAAATAAATAATCTTATGTTTACAAACCATTACTTAACTCTTTAAGAACCACCAATAGTTTCCTATATCATTTATATTATGTTGCATGTGCATTATTTTATTTGTCACCTTTCACAGCATAAATTAAAATTTTTAACCCCTTAAAGTTAAAAGTTTAACCCTTTAGGTCTCTGCTCATTATTATTTTTACTCCTAAAATATCACTACTATTTTGATCAATAAAAAAATATATCACAACTATGATAATATGTATAATTAACTATGTTTTAGTTGAATTTATGAACTGTTACAATTGACCCCGTAAGTGGGGACAATTGTAACAAGTGCACGACTGTCAAAAATTGTTAATAACTAATATAATAACTTTTAAAATAAGGTATTTATTTTTTTTTCTTGTAGAGGAAAGTCTACTTTACTCGTCTGTCAATTAATACTAATAATATATTGGATTTTTTGTTAGTTAAAAATAGTTAAGTAAAAAATGTTACAATTGACCCCACTCTCCCCTACTGATGAAGGAAAAGAATTTTGTGACGTCTTAGGAAAAGAAATTTAAATAGAAAATCAATGCACCTCATTGGACAAGAGGACAAATATCAATTGGTGCAGTTTTCGCCTGGCTTGAAATATTGTGGCATTTGCGAAAGTCTATTCAGCTACCACATTCCATTATATAAAAAATTGGAGAAAATTTTTTTTAGCTATGTGGGGAATTTATTATCGCAATATTGCTATCATGAACGGTTTTGGCTCAGGGGATAGAAAGTTCGCCTTCCAATGAGGTGTCCGGTGTTCGAGTTCCAGCTGTGGCTGGTCGATACGAATTCCGCATCCGGCTTGCACGGATCACAGTGCTGACATAAAATATCCCCAGTGGTAGACGGATCATGGGTTAGAGTCCCCTTGCAGTCCCCATGTGAGTTAGTTGCATTAAAAAGTCCACCACGAAAGCAAATTTTTCCCAATGTTTGATCCAGGAGTTCCCTTGTCTTCTGGATTGGGTTCAAAATTACAAGGATACTGAGTTGAACATTAGTAGGCGTAAACCCAAAAAATTGGATCGGCTGTTCAACGATGCTTATGAGAATGCGATCACATTTTTTTAATTATTTTTGCTCTTGTTAAACATTGAACTTTGCTTACTTATTTTTTATTAAAAAAATGCGTAAGAAACTATATTAACTAAATATATGAAATAAATATAATTTTTATTTCATATTGAGGTAATTATCAATAAAATTCTTCGAATTTCGTAGAAGTTTCAAATTGGCTGGATTTTACTAAGTATAGTTAATAAAAAGAAATGTTTTTGCCAAATTTAAACAAAAAATGATAAATAAATAAATAAATAAAAAGATTTTTATGCACTGTATTATTTTGATCATACTACTTTATTATTCTGCATTTGAGTTATGAAAGGGAAATTTCAAATTTCTTCATAATCAATTTCACTTCATTCAGAGAACCACAATAAATAATTCTGCATTCAACAGTTTTTAACACGATTCGAAACATTTACTTGTTTTTAATCTTTTTGATTGGTTGATAATTTTTATTTTACATGTTTTATTTTATTTTATATTTTATATCCGTCGTTGAACAGCCGAACCCAATATTTGGGTTCACAACTACTAATGTTCTACTCCGTAGCCTTGTAATTTTGAACACCAATCAAGAAGACAAGAGAACTCCTGTATCAAGTATTGGGAAAATTCGCCTTCGTGGAGAACTTTTAACTCGCATTTGCGTTACATGGAGAGGGAAACCACGAAAACCTCCCACGGTAAGCCTGACGGCAAGTGGACTTACGTCATCACTAGGACTGGGCTATAAATCGATCTATCGCGACATATCGATTTAACGCCTGTATCGGCAAGCCGATACAGCGACTTTTATTCCAGGCGATGCATCAGAAATCTGATTTAAGCCGTCGAGTAAAGTAGACGAACGATATAGCGATATACGATATAGCGATACAAGACACGCAAGGATCTCTTACGTTCCGATGCCAACTCGCGCCGGGGAAGACGATGTTCGTATCGTTATATTGAAACGGCCTTGATTGATGAGCGGTAGAATCAGAATCAGTTTTGAGAACATATATCGTGATCTCGCATGTTTGTTTCCGCACCTCTTAGTTTTTTTTTCTCCTTTGTCGCGACTTGATATCGTTTCTTGTAGATTATTTTCAGTGGGACTGACTTTGTGATCG
>NC_092209.1:28467548-28472873 GCF_043381705.1 Parasteatoda tepidariorum | reverse complement strand
ACAGCTTAAAATGCGTGTTTAAAAAATAGACTGAGCTTGAAATGCATGTTTATGAAAATGGAAGCAGCTTAAAATGCGTGTTTAAAAAATAGACTGAGCTTGAAATGCATGTTTATGAAAATGGAGACAGCTTAAAATGAGTGTTTAAAAAATAGACTGAGCTTGAAATGCATGTTTATGAAAATGGAAACAGCTTAAAATGCGTGTTTAAAAAATAGACTGAGCTTGAAATGAGTGTTTATGAAATGGACACAGCTTAAAATGCGTGCTCAAAAAATAGGCTAAGCTTGAAATGCGTTTTAAGAAAATGGACACAGCTTAAAATGTTTGTTTAAAAAATAGACTGAGCTTGAAATACGTGTTTAAGGAAATGTACAGTGATAAAAAAAAAACGGACCATCCTGAATAACTTTTGATCTAATTATCAGATCTTTACGTTCCAGGACAGATTCTTAATGGTTTGAAAGGGATGACCTCAAATAAGCTAATTATTTAGCGGAGATGATGTTTTAAGTCAGACACAGAAACGTACTCTCTATGAATAAACGTACCTTTTTTCAACGGATTCGGATTTCTGACCCCCAAAATATAGGGGGGTAGCCGCAATCTGGGAAATATGATCCCTATAGTTTGGTCAGGAGAGCAGTCCAAAATTTGGCCCCTTAATATTAATTTTACTTTTTTCCGTATCTCGCTATATCTAGAGAACTTTCTTAAGCGAATTGAAAATTTTTTGCACGCAATTATAAAATTTATTTATGCGCGCAAAAAAGAATTTTTAGTAAATATTTACTATTTTTTATTATTTTATTAAATATTAGTCGAAAGAAATTTAAATTGTAAGGTGCATTTGCATCGTTTTTAAAGAATATAATTTTACATGGAAGGGAAATCGGTTGAATAGTTTCTGAGAAATCGAATTTCAAAAATGTATTTTAAAAATGCGATTTCTCATGAACAGTTTGAATAATTTCTTTCAAAAGTCGTATTTGCCATGTAAAATTAAATTCTTTAAAATAATGTTATAAAACAGTATACCTTACTATTCAAAAAATTATTTTACCGCTCCAGTTTCTTGTGACTATTTGGATTAGAAAAACGAAAATTTTTGCAGCGTATGGGTAAATATTAAAAACAGAGAAATTCTGTATTTATCATTTAACAGTTTTTCTGTAAAAAATGTAACTATTTTTGTAGAATCCAGTTATTTTTTCAGAGTAGCAATCAATATCAATATATTGAACTGGCATTTAATCTGCTGATCAGCATTTTCAGCCAGCTCAAACTGAAGGAAGTGGTAGTGACTAACATTAATATAGTAGAAAAATTTTTTTTTATCATAACAGGGTGATTGGGTAGAAATATTTATAGATATATCAGAGCAATCATCCCTAATGAGATGTTATTACACATTATTAGCTTATCTATTGATTGTTGGCTTCAATCTATTGATCGGATTGGCATTTAATGTATAGATCGGATTTAACCTATTGCTTAGCATTTGACTTAATGATTAGCATTTTCAGTCAGTTCTAACTGAAAGAAGATTACTTAAGATTAGTGATTAACATTAATATAATAAAAAAATATATTTTCTTAAAAATCTAACATAACAGAGTGAGTGAGAGAAATATTTGTCGAAACAATAAAGCTTTAATTTCTAATGATTGCCAATTTAGCAGATTTCATATAACTAAATGCATTTTAAAAAAAAATAATTATTTTTTACAGACTCAGAACTTGCTATACTTTTTTACCTCTTATGCCCAATCTATAGATCAAAACTCTAGAAAGTCTATCATATTCAATCAATAAACCCAATGAATTATATAGTTACAGCACAGTTATTATAAAAACTGTTTATTTAAACATAAAAACTGTACTTAAAGTTAATTAGTTAGCCTCCTCGCATTAATAGTAAAGTTCTTAAGTTACACTGGTGTGCAAAACTTAAGAAACAAGTGGTTTTTCGGCCACAGCTCCCCAAAAAAGTATAAGATAGCAACGAAATTGCAGTATAATACGTAATTCACGTAATTCAGTAGAAAGATTATTTGTATGCAAATTTTAGAAATAAAACGTCGTAGGTGATGTAAGTGTACCTAAACCTTGTGGGTCGGCGGGCGCATGTCAAAGCTGTGATAAAAGGATGAAGAGCACCGTAGTTAAAGACATTCGCTGCTAGTGCAAGTGATTTGTTTTGTGAAACATGTCTTCAAGAAATCATTTAGACGACTTTACTCGAGGAAGAATGATTGGGAAGCTTGAGGAGGGGCGTAGTGTGACCAGTGTCGCCGAAGAGTTCGGGATCAACAAAAGTGTTGTTTCTCGTGCTTGGAATGCCTTTAAAACTACTGGTACAGCTGTTCGGAAGGTTGGTGGTGGCCGTCCAAGGAAAACAACACCAAGAGATGACCGTTACATTGTCCTCCAGGCGAAAAGAAACCGTTTTCAGTCAGCGAGCGCCATATCTCAGCAACTGTGCACAGCCACAGGACGACAAGTATCAAGATTTACAGTGGCCAGACGCCTCCACAAAGGTGGCTTATTTGCTAGACGTCCTGAACGCTGCATACCTTTAAAAGTTAGCCATCGGCGGCACCGTTTAGAGTGGTGCAGAGAACACGAAACCTGGACACCTCATCAATGGAGTCGCGTCCTCTTCACAGATGAGAGTCGTTTTAGTGCTACAAGCGATTCTCAACGTCAGTTGATCTGGAGAGAGGTTGGAGCTCGATTTCATCCCAATAACATCGCGGAAAGAGATCGTTACGGTGGTCCTGGAGTTGTCGTCTGGGGTGGCATTATGTTGAACGGGCGGACTGAGCTTCAGATCTTCGACCGAGGTTCTGTAACTGGAGACCGCTACTGCAATGAGGTAATCCTACCCAATGTGCGTCTGTTCCGAGAGGCCATTGAACCAGACTTAATTTTTATGGATGACAATGCCCGGCCACACCGTACTGCTAATGTTCAAGAGCTACTGGAAAGTGAAGATATCACACGAATAGATAGGCTATCTTACTCTCCAGATCTAAATCCCATAGAGCATGTGTGGGATGCATTAGGGAGACGTTTTGCGACACGACAGTATCCTCTTGGTAACACCCATCAGTTGAAAGATGCGTTAAAGGAGGAATGGAGACGTTTACCCCAAGAACTCCTGGATAATCTGGTGCTTAGCATGGAGAGACGATGTCAAGCAACAATTACAGTAAGGGGAGGGCATATCCCATACTAGGGAACATCTGCCAGTTGTACTTACGCTTCTTCACGCAATCATGTGTAACGCCACTATATGTCAAATAAAGCCTTTTTTTGTTCCATACCCTACTTTAAGCTTTGTATTCATTTCTGTGCCATTATTCTTTTATCCTCGTTTAAGTACAAAATAATGTACATCATATTCAAATTTCATGTCAATCGGATGATTTCTTGTAGAGTTATGACAAAAAGCGCACTTGTTGCTTAAGTTTTGCACACCAGTGTAATTTAGTGAGTACAAAAATAATTAAACTAATGTCATTCAATTAAATAAATTAATTCATTTGATGATTAAAAATCATGCAATTACAATAATGAAAATAAACCTCCATAAATTTGTTTGAATTTTATTTTTCTATTTGCAATAGCACCCGTGATAGATACAGATCTTTTTGATGGTGATATGATGGGAGTTGAAAGAATGCTCGTAAGTAGACTTCGATAGTGTTCTTCTAGCCTTTTTTTTCTGTTTTTAATGAGTCCAAATATCTGTCTTCAGCTCCCATAAAAAATCATTAAAATCGTGAAGAAAAAAATAACCACCATAAAATAATTTTTTCCCCATATCGATTAAAAATATCAAAAGACTTTCTCTTGTTTATTTTTATAAAATTCTATTTTACGCGATTATAGAGAAAGCTTAAAATATCTAAAATCTGAGCTTATTATTCAATGAAAAACAAACTCGTTTAATATATCCGCATGTCTACCTCGTTCACCAGGAGTTGGCACTTGGCTCCGCCTTCATCACGTGGCATACGACGATACTATTTCGCTATTTTCGGGAGAAGGTTGTGAGCAATCCTGAACAAGGTTGCTATTTGGCTATCGTAGGGCAAAAATATTTATTTCGTAACCCTTATGTGCCTTTTTTGAACATAAAATGTTTTATAAATTTGATGATATACCGTCTCTCTTTTGAGTGAATAGTTTGTCCTTTTGGATACATTTTTCTGGGAAAACAGCAGTTTTTAAATTTAAAATATATTTAATTAACTAGAGAAACGAAAGGTATAATAGCAGATGATAAAGCGAAGTAAGTGACTGAAGAAGAATTCACTGTTTGTGTTTGGCGCGCATTCAGGGTTGTCTCAATTTCAAACGTGGATATGTTTCTTTTTTTTACTCCCGCGCTGAAATGAACTATGCGTCCGAGGAGGAGAAGCCAAGTGCCAACTCTTGGTGAGCGAACTATAGTAGTATTAGATCTACAATTAACTCTTTTTAGAACTAATTGTTGCATCTGAGTTGTTTAACTACCATTTTCAAGTGTACTAAAACGGCAGCATATAATGTACTTTAGGTAAAGATGGAGGGCCAGTAAAGCCTCTGAAAGTTACAGTAATAAATTTAAGCACATTTACATTTTGTAGTTTATGAACCTGTTACCATTTCTTAGCTCAGCGAGAGAGCAATTCTAACACCACAAAACGATAAGGCAGCATCTTAAGTTATAACTTACTGTTGAAATAATTAATTATGTAAATCATATGTCTTCGAGATCGACTTCGAAAATGCAGCAAATTATTCTATGGAATTTCTCAACACTCTTTATCCATCTGGTATGCCACTACATAATTTGATTTTGATTCTCCTATCATTTTGCTACGAAATTTACATGCTCTGAAACTCTGCAACGGAATTAAACTTCAAATTACGCCCATCAAAAAAAAAAAAAAAAAAAAAAAAAAAAAAAAAAAAAAACATAATCGAAGCAGTGATATTTAACGTTTTTGCTTACGGCTTGGACAACATGTGAACCACATGTGCTGATACAGCATGGTAAACCACGAGTAAAGGGTTGACAGTTATGGAAAAGGCGAAACAGTCTATTCATTCCTAAGATTCCCCTTATTTCATCAGACTTGTCACTTCAGTATAATAGACTAAAGTTTCCAGTAAAGTCTATTCAGCCATGGCAATTAACAGAGCTCAAAAAACAGTTTCACCGGCAAGTTGGGGTGGATCTAAGAAACGATTGCTTCTTTCACTAACTAAGTTGCATGTAGCAATGTAGTCTGTTCAAAGGTGAGCTCGGTAAACAATATATATATATATATA
>NC_092209.1:28461159-28466178 GCF_043381705.1 Parasteatoda tepidariorum | reverse complement strand
TGCATATGTCAATAATTTTCCTTTGTTTTATCTTCATTTTGAACTTATATATATATATATATTGTTCACCGAGATTGAATATTACCATTTCAATTTTCAGGAAGCAGACAGAAACGGTCAACGACTTCCTATTTTCAGGTGGCCTAGTGGAGTAATACCGTATTTTGTGAACAGGAACATTGATCGTAACTATTAGTTTTTATTTAGTCTTATTTTTAATATTTTACTTTTGTTTTATATTAAAGAATTACGTTACATGAAAAATAACAGTTAACTTGGTTTTGTCTACCAGTATAAATTAACGCAGTAAAAAAATAATATCCTTTCATTTTATTTGTTACTCAGGGTGGAAGGAAGATTGTAGGGGAAGCACCCCAAAGTTTTACCACCGAAAAGTCACCTTTTTTTGTAATTATATATGGCACTTTTTTACTAGCCATTAAACGAATTTAATTCGGATTCCTTTTTCAAATTTGGAAATATTTACTTGGGTCTGAAATTGTATGCAATGTTTGCATTTATAGGAATTCACTTTCTTCTTAAAGAACAATTACGCAAAGCCTGTACGTATCTTTAAAAAAGAATTAAGGGACTATGCACAGTCCTTAAACTGAATAACTTTAGAACTAATGACCGGATTTTCACGAACTAAAAGACTCTATCTTAATGGTTCGAGAGGGTGACCTCAAATATACTATTTATTAGTGCAGTTATTTTAAGTTAAGAAATCAGACACAAGAACGTTCTTTCTCTGATTAAGAATACTTTTTTTTTTGACGGTTCAGGACGTTTTTTTTTTTTTTTTTTTTTTTTTTTTTTTTTGGTATTATCTGTTTCAACCTTTGACGTAGCGTTAACTTCCTGAAACGAAGGAATGTATTTTAATTTTGAAATGGTTGAGTAAATATTTTAGTTATGTTTACAATAGTTAAATGAATTGGTTTAAATCCGCCTCAGTCCCTTGCCGTATGTGGTCTTATACGGCATATGTATACGGCTTTATACATTCCTATACGGCCTTATATATTCTTTGAAGTCGGTGCATCGGAGTATTTGCTTAAAAACTTATTTATGTATGTTAATTTTTATTTCATTCAATTTTTTATATCTTTATTGATGTCATTTCACTTTTACAGCCGTAAAGCTAGCAGGCCTTTATAAGGCTTTTGATTATTTTAATGACAACACCTGTCTGAAGTTTATTCCGAGAACTAGTGAGCAGTTTTACATTCATGTACATAACGGAACTGGGTAAATATATACTAAGGGGCTGAGCCCCCTGTTCACTACCGCTCACAAACCCCGATGATTGCTAAGCAGTAACTGTTTTTTTTTGGCATGAAATAACTTTTTCTACGATAGTTGAAAATATTCACATAAGTACAGAACGTAACGTAAAGGTAATAATAGAAAGGAATACTAATGAGGAAAAATAAATATTACAAGTACCTTTAAATAAGAGACATAAAAATAATTTTTAGGAAAACAGCACTTTTATGACCTTTATTAATTTCATGCTGATGATAACAAAAATATGGAAACTAATGAGGGAAAACTGGATATTCCCATACGATAATAAAAATGTGCTAACAACAATGGAAAACTGTGTTAGATCATTATGTTTTGACGTCAAATAGAGATACACTCTATAACAAAAAAAATCGACGCACCAAGAAGGATTTGTCCGATTGAAACGAAAATTGGTGGATAGGAAGACAATGTACAGAATAGTAAATGATTAAAATTTCAGAACAATTGAATAATCTATTACGGAGTTACAGTAACAAGTTCAATAAGGTGTTGACCCGCCTCTAGCCTGGATACAAGCTGCCACACGTCGTGGCATAGACCGATAAAGCTCCCGGATGGTCTCTTGCGGTATTTCCTGCTAAATTCGATCCAATTGACGAACGAGGTCATCAACATTCCGTGCCAGATGCAATCGCCTTCCTATCATGTCCCAGACATGCTCGATGGGAGAGAGATCTGGTGATCTGGCAGGCCAAGGAAGAAATTGACAAGCTTGTAGACAGTTCATAGCAACACGTGCCGTATGTGATTTGGCATTGTCCTGTTGAAAAACCAGTCAAAGGCGCTACAAAAGGAACGGTAGCAAAACAGGTCTTAGGATGTAGTCGACGTACCGCTGTGCAGTAAGTGTACCTCTAATGACGACCAAAGGGGTCCGGCTGTCAAAGGAAATGGCACCCCAGACCATAATGCGTTGTTGAGGGCCGGTGTGGCGCCCAATAGTGAAGAAAGGATCCCCCCCTACTCTGTGCGTCTCCAAACACGTCTTCGATGATCGTCAGGACACAGTTGGAAGCGAGATTCGTCGCTAAAGACTTTCCGTCCCCAATCGGCATCATTCCAGCCTGATCGAGAAATGCACCACTGTAATCTGGCTCGGCAGTGCGCAGGCGTGAGTGGAAGGTGGCGTAACGGTCGCCGCGAGCGTAGATTTCGTTCTCTCAACACTCTGTGAATGGTCATGGTGGACACTGGTGTTTGGGTTGAACGTCTGATGGTTGATAGAGATGAAGAAGGCGCTGTGACAGCTGCTCGGACAATCACTCTGTCCTCACGCTCTGTTGTAGCCCTATGTCGATCGATACCATCCTGACGCTGAACTCTGCCATTTTCCACCCATCCTTGCCAGCATCTTCGAATCTCCGCATCCCCCTATTAACTTCCGACTCAAATGACGAGCGATTCTCCGATTTGTCCAACCGGCCTCTTTCAATCCAATGATACGACCTCTGTCAAACTCTGAAAGTTGTTCGTAATGAGGGCGAATCCTGCAGCGAGACATTTTTTAAGTTGTTGAAAGGTAATCTGAATCACAATCAAACCGAAAGTTATAACAACCGTTGAAGAACTGCTCCTTATTACGTCTCCTGGATGCGCAGTTCCGATGCGCCAGAGATCAAACTATTCGTTCATTGGACACCAAATTTTAATCATTTGCATATCTGTTTAAAACCTTCATGCATACGAAATTTCAAAGTAATCGGATGATTGCTTCGTGGTGCGTCGATTTCTTTGTTATAGAGTGTATTTATCAAGTTCGCTTTTTATAAATTGTTTAAAAAATATTTTCCTCGCTTTTCTGGAATTTTTAATTATTTTTCGTCAAGTATCCACAGCATGAAAAAAAAAAGCATTTTTACAATCAATGAGTACAAAGTTGGAAAAAATGCATTATATATATTCAAATTTTATACCTCAATTGTTTTATGTGTTGAGGTATAAGAAAACTTATACCTCAACACATAAAACAATAGACAACATCGTCTTTAAAAGGAATTTCTCTAAAGACTATTCTAAAAGTATAACTCCAGATCCACTGTTCTCAAATGGGCTTCCATGCAAAAATAACAAGGGTTCGAAAAGTTAGGATTTTCTTTAAAAGCAATCATAATTTTATGTTTTTAATCAATCAATAATCCATAATTTATTTAATATTTCGATTGTTTATATGAAATTTAAGTAAAATGTCAATGATAAAAAAGGAGTAAAATTTAGATGAAAAAAGTTCAATAACAATAGATAGAATATTATAATAAAAAATACAATGCAGACTTTTATGAAGCCCACAGAACTGCAACTACAGAGTTGAAATTTGACTTGTTGAAAAACCATTTTTATTTATTAACTCTGCAGAAGTGCTTTTTTTTTTTTTTTTTAAATTCTAAATGTTCAAAAATGATTGCAATTTCAAGTGATTTTTCGTGTTTCTCTAGTCTCACTTGTTTATTTGTTTACTTAAAAATAATGACTGTTTATCTATTGTTGTCGGAAAATGTATGTCTTCCGAGATCATTACTGAATATTTTTTCTATTGGTAAATATCTTAATATTTAAATTGAACTTTTTTAAAATATTAGGAAACTTAATTCTAGAGATAATAATCATTTCTAATTTGACCTCTGAAATTGTTACAAGTCTTGTTGACGTGTAAAATCATTTATCTTTTCTACTTGATACAAGCAATCTGCATTCCTACGTTTATTTCATTTTCTCAAGCACTATTGCTTTTTGTTTCAAATACTGGTTATCGATCTTTAACTAACTATTCAAATAGAGAAGAAATGTTTTTAGATAATTTTGTGATAACTTCTCATTTTATTACAAAAATATTCTTTTTCTTTGTTGAAAATAGTGTTTTTTAATATGATGAATGACAAGCTAGTAGGTTGGTGAGCTGAGCGAACAGGAGGATGTAAAGGTTCCAGTTTATTTAAATAGTTCGTTGGAGAGATTTTAAATCTGGACGTAGTTCGAAACGGGTGAATACGAAAATGGACAAATCGTTTGAATTCAAATTTTTCAATTTTTTTTTATGAGGATTTGTTCTTTCTTAATTTTTAGAAAAAACTAAGGAAACTAAATAAATTTATAAAGTGATGTCTTCCTTTTGTATCAGCTTGGTACGTTTTTTTAATTTAGTCTTCTTTTTTAATGAATTTAAAAGTCTTCAGTTTTTACGAGGTTTCAGTTTCTACTATAAATTTATAACAGTGGTTATAAATTTAAGTTGTGGGAGTTTAGAGTTTTAAAATTCACTTCATCGTTTAAAAATAACGAATACGAAGGCATCGCCCAAAAAGTTGCATCTGTAATATACCTAACCGCTTTGACTCGCAATGAATTTGTTAAGTGTTTATATAAGTAATAGTAAGCACGCAAATTAAATTTCGGTTGAAAACTGAAAGTCCGCTACGTAGTAACATTGGACTACGCGGAAGTTTTTTGTTTTCATATTTTGTAATCTGGCAATCTTTCTGCGAAAACATTTTTAAATCATTCTTGAAAAATCTCTCGTCCATGTAAGTTGATCTGATTTCGCTACTCGCTTTATAGTCCATTTTTACTGTTTTTTCTTTTTCTTTTATTTTATTTTCTGTTTTTACATGTTATTTTTACTTATTTTTACTTTTTGTGTACTATTTTATTTGTTGTAATTTTCATAAAAAAAATTTTGAGTGCTCCTTACTCTATTGTATTAATATATTTTGC
>NC_092209.1:28449361-28458765 GCF_043381705.1 Parasteatoda tepidariorum | reverse complement strand
GATATATATATATATATTACTTCTTTGGAAACCTGACCCTTGAAATAGGGATGGGTAGACAAAAATTTGAAAAAATTGGGCAGCAATAAAGGTTTATATATTTGGCGATTGTCCAGAAAACAGCGAACAAAAGTCGCAGCCGCAAATTAATATTTTAAAATAAAACATAAAGTAATTCAAAAGAGGAATATACTTAATTTTACACGCTTGCTAAGCAACTTTATAAAAAATGACTCTGACTACATAATTAATTGAAATAATGTCTGTGATTGCTCAGAGAGGTTTAATAAATTGTTAATAGAAAATATCTGGAAGTTTCTAGGCAATAGACAATTTTTAAGTTGATTTCTGTCCGAAAAGAAAAGATTTTTTTTCTTTTAATCTCCCTTGAAAAAAAAAATTTTTAAACGATTTATATTACCCATTGACAAAATGGGTCTTGGTTTAGATTTCGTGGCGTCCTCACTTTTTAACTACAATAATCAAAAGTAATAGTTAACAGTGCGCATGCGTTGCCATGGCGACCTGTTTGATATTTTTTTTAGAATTCTTCTTTTCACTTTTAATTTTGTTATGCAGTAAGTTGGTGAGTTTATTTTTGAGATACGAGGCCAGAGAAATCCCATCTTGTGTTGTGAATAAAAGAGCACTTGAACGATATTTTTGTTTCCATTGTTTTAATTCAGAATCAGAAATTCTAACCTACAGTTCAAACTGGATCGTTCTTAATACTAATTCAGGTGAATATCACAAATAAAGAGAGTCCAAACTGATTGACACGGTCCCGAAAGTTCGAGTTGAAGCAAGAAATAAACGATACCAAGGCCTAAACTTACCGAGGCTGAAAAAATCAAGGTCAAAGAGCTTAGACGGGAATACCGTAAGCGTTACACGCAAACGGAAAAACGAAAGGATTCCGTTCGCAAACACAAGCAAGAATCCCGTCCCTCACAAAAGTACTAAAGTGGTTCAGAAAACTGAACCCCACCGAGGAGTGAATGGTGACTCTCCGAGCCCCTTTCATGCAAATACGATCCACTTTCAACGTACCCAATAACTTGCACAAGACCGCAGACTGTCTTCCACGCAATATAAATGATTCATTCACTATTCATGTAAAGATTTTTTTTAAAAACCTAGCTTTCAAATCATATTTCATATATGAAATTGTGAATTCAAAACGGGTGTATGATGCAGCTTACAATCTCCATCAAACACCATTGTACCAATCCGAAAATGTTAATATTGATCTCGATTGGCTGCCCAATGTCTATTCAGTCATCAAAAGAATTTACACAGAATGTGCCTGAGCTGCATTTAAATATGTCTGCGAAATTGTGTAAAGATGTCCAAGAGCATCTGATGAACAGTTAAAGATGTCCAAGATGAAAACACAATAAAGTTTCTTATCCAAAAAAAAAATTAAAAAAAATTAGGCAACAACCATTTTGACAATGCGCAACCTGTGATCGCCTTGCGGTGATCATAATTTTTTTCATTTTGTAGTTAATCGTATTTAAATTTCTACTGAATGTAGGTTGTTAGGAGTAAGATTAAAGTATTTTATAGAAATGATGATATATTGATAAAAATTTATTATGCTCATAAATAAGATATTGAAATAGTATGTTGCATATTGTATAATTCATTGTTTAAAAAATCGCTTCACAATCGCACACATATTTAGGTTACGGGGTTTTCTTTGGATAAAAATGATTTGCAAATAGCATCCTCATGTTTCGACGCATTCTGAAATGTTCGTTCGCAAATTCACCATAAAGTCTTGCACAGCATGTTCTTCAATTACGATAAACTACAGTTACCAGCAAACACTGCTAGTGTCAACAGTGACCTTCCTCGTATTTCAAACTATTTGCATGCCAAATTTCATTGCTTTCGGACGGATGGTTAAAACAATTTCTTCTTTATAATTACCGATAACGGCGATATATAGATAATTCCTCACGACTATAACGGAAAATGGAGAATTTCTCACGACTATACCACGTAAGAAGCAAAGCAGACAAGGACGCCGGCAGGGGGGAGCCCTTGCACCCCCCTGGCTTTTTTTTCTAACAAATAAAGAGATACAGAAAAACAATTTTGCTATAAAAAAATTTTATAAAAAATATTTTTATTCAAAAACAAATAATGAAGTAATTATTGACACATAGCAATTAAAAAATTGTTTAACAAACAAGAATTGTAATCGTCTTGTTTGCTGTCCAAATCTGTTTATAACTATTTCAATGAATTCTGTGTCATTTTTTATTCTTTTCTTATGCACACTGAGCATGCACAAACTACTTAATCTCTCGTGAGACATTGTAGACCGATTCCATGTTCTGATGCGTCGCATTGTACTAAAAGTGCGTCGTTCAATAGGGCACGTAGTAGCTGGAAGAGTTAGGCCAATTTTGATTGCCTCTGCTACAGTTGGATAAAACGGTATGGCCTCAATAACTAAATCGATGTATTCGAGGGATTCATAAGAATTTTCTCTATTCCTTCACATTTCGTACCACGTTGTAGCTTCAGTGATGAAATTCAGTGAGAGCATACATAGTATATATATCAACACAATGAATATCAAAGTTAAGCGTGCACAAACGCGTCTATGCAAGCGCCATCGACACAGTTTCTCGTTGCAAAATTTGCAAGTACAAGAATTTCGTACTTTTTTTTTAAATATCTTGTTAACAATGAAGAAATGTATTTTGAAAAAAATTAACAGATGAAAGTATATGTATTGATGCATATGTAAAAAATTAACAGATGAAAGTATATGTATTGATGTATATGTAAAAAATTAGCAGATGAAAGTATATGTATTGATGTATACGTAAAAAATTAACAGATGAAAGTATATGTATTTGATCTATATGTAAGAAATTAACAGATGAAAGTATATGTATTGATGTATATTGAATTTGGCATCATTGCCAAAACTATGCCAGGGCCATCAGTACAGTTTCTCGTGGCAAAATGTGCAAGTACAAGAAATTCGTACTTTTTTTTAAATATCTTGTTAACAATGAAGAAATGTATTTTGAAAAAAATTAACAGATGAAAGTATATGTATTGATGGAGATGTAAAAAATTAACAGATGAAAGTATATTTATTGATGTATATGTAAAAGATTAACAGACGTAAATATATGTAAAAAATTAACAGATGAAAGTGTATGTAAACTGTATTGATGGCGCTGGCATAGTTTGGCATCATTGCCAAAACTATGCCAGGGCCATCAGTACAGTTTCTCGTGGCAAAATGTGCAAGTACAAGAAATTTGTACTTTTTTTAAATATCTTGTTAACTATGAAGAAATGTATCTTGAAAAAAATTAACAGATGAAAGTATATGTAATAACAAAACGAAATGTAATAACAGAATATTATTTTTTGTTATTTTTTTTTGTTAGAGGGTTGCACCTCCTTTTATATTATTCTGCCGGCTCCCTTGAAACCAGATAGTAAAAACAATTTCCATATTCCTAATTGAGTACTTGCACTTCAATAAGAAAATCAGGGATACCCACTCTTATGACCTTTGCTGTAAGCTCCAGCTGATCGTTTATAAGCAAAATGGCGAGTTAAAAATGAGCTAAGTTTCTCCAAATAAGTTAGAATGTTGGTTAACGCGAAATTAATTAAATACAGTTCCGTAGCGCACATAGAATTTTTTGAAGTACAATTCTTTCTCGTCACATCTTTTACTTAACTTAGATTTATTATTTGTTTATGTACTTAATTGTAACCGTGATCTATTTTACTTTTGTGTTCCTGGCACCTTCGATGCATAATTAGTTTGTTTATGCTCAACATGGCTTCGTGCTTGTCTTTGTTTAAAATAAGAAAGATGTAGGGACAGACTTGAAATCTGTATGAAAGAACATAGAATGTGTCACTTAAGGGAAATGATACTTGGCGGGTTTGGCTTACTCGAAATAGAATGGAAAGAACAGTTGATAACGTAAACAAATGCCACGTTTCAGCAATCAATCGGGATCGAGATAGCCACATTACGTCACTTGCTGGTATCCCATTGTCAATAACGGCCATAAATTAAGATATAAAGAAGATATTTAATTGTAATTCTTGGGTAAAAATTTTTCTTTAATATTTCAGGGGAAAATAGAACAGAAATCGTTTTTTGACATCTTTTTAAAAGCTGATACGTTTTAGAAACCTTTAAAATATTCTTTGTTAACAGAATAGACATTTCAAGATTACGCGATTTCACCTCTCCATTGCCGTTATTTTTTTCCACACATCAGTACGCTATTATTATAATATCTATATTATAACAATATACAGTTACGAGTTATAGATACTCCTTAAGAGCCGTGTTAATAAAAAGAGTGCCATTGGTGCCTGACACTTGGTTGCCTAGGCGACGAAGGTAGAAAGTATGAACTTGAGATGACACTGGGATACCTACAAGTGATGTAGTGTCGGTAAGTCGATCCTGATTGTTCATTAAAACGTGGCTTTTGTTTACGTTAACAACTATTCTTTCCATTCTTCTTCGAGCAAGCCAAGCGCGTCAAGTATCAAATTTTTTTAAGTGCCCCCATTCTACATACTTTCACAAACATTTCATTTCTATCACTATATATTTCTTAATTAATTTAAGGGCAGGTACGGAGCTATGTAGAGCATAAACTATGTAGAGATATGCATCGATGTTGCCAAGTGCACAAAACAAAAATATATCACCGTTACAATAAAATGCATAAAAAATTATAAATCGTGGTTAAATAAAAGACGTAGACAAGAAAAAATTTTATTTTAACAAATTCATACGGCGTTGCATTTAATTAACTTCTCATTAATTAACATTCTAACTTGTGTGAAGAAACATTGCTCGACTTTAGCATGACATCTTGTTTATAACTGATCAACTGTCGCTGAGGTCATAAGTCACGTGTCTGTGTATCAGTGATCGTCTTCTTCTAGGGTTGCAAGTACCATATTGTTTGTTTTTCCCGTATGTCTCACACGTGACGAATTTACAAAATTATTTTGATATTACAACGAATTATAACATTATTAAAACTACTGCAAAAACCTTTCAAAAAGTTAAATTTTCTGAAAATAGAAACAGGAATTTTTCTTTTTTTCGTTCAATAAGCAGAATTTCTCCATTTATTTTTAAAAATTACTTCTATGCACTTTCAGCTCCGTTTCGCAAGTGACGCATGTTTTAATTTTTATAACTAACTTAGTATCAGACATTCGAAAAGACATGAGTTTTAATAATCAATGAATCAATGCGCACTTAATAAATATCAATTAGAATTTCTAGTTTTTAAAAGTTAAAAAAAAAGAAGACAAAGAAGGGAAAAAAAACTACATTAGAACACATTTAATTAAGAAGATGCACAAATAAAAGTCGCGCACGTGTTCATGGAACAACCAAAATATGGTTAATATAATAATCAAACACTCAATGACGTTATTAGTGGAGAAGGTCCGCCCTCCCTCTTTTTTTGTCACCATTTCATGACTTTGCAATCGTCAATGGTGGTTCATGAAAAATAAGTATAGTAGTCAAAATTATCTATTAATTTTAAAAATTTCTAAAAAAACATTTTTTTTTCAAATAAATCTTTTGAACAATTCCAGAAAAAGCAACGATTTTTTTTAGATATTTTCGTTACAAATACTTGAACTTTTTATTTAAAAAAAAAACTACAAAAATTCAAAATTTTAAATCTAACAAAGTAGGAGTAAAAGTACAAACTTCTTACTTTTGTTACTTGAAAGGAAAGTAAAAGTATTGCCATGCATAGATTTAGCTTTAAAGTGTGTTCTTACGGCAGATGGATTACAAATGTTATCGATTTTGTCCCCAGCGTGGAATTAATATGAAACGGATTTTTAAAAAAAAATAGCGCGGAAGAAGTTAAACTTCGCAACCTGCGACGTTAATTGTAGAAGAATCAGCAGTCGTAGAAGAATCACTAGTTCTATTCAACGACTCTTTTTCCTGCTCCGCTCGCTTTCGTGCTCTGTAATCACGGTAATATTGTGCATTTTTCCCTCGTGGACCTCTTGAATCAGTGGAAGTGCTTGTGATTACCTCATCGTCTCTCCCTGGAAAATGCATTTGTATTAATAATGTATGTGAATGCGTCATAATGTAATTTCAGAAGAGAAAACCTAACAATCAATTGATATCCACACGAGACGTACCTTGACTTAACCTTATAAATCCATCGCATTGTCCGTGGGATTATTTTCACTCATTTTTTACAATTGTTATCCACTAAGTTTGAAAATAAAAAATACTACCATATTAAATTATATGTGTATCAAAATAAAATAAAAAAACATAAAAGAAAAACAATACTTTTATGACTTTTATGCTAGTGAGAACCAAAACAATATGGAAATGAATGAGGGAAAACTGGATCCTACCACGTGATTTCCCGGCCAATAAAAATGTAGCGTTAAACGTTTAACGCAACCTTGTTGGAAGTCGCATAAGAAGTATAACTTCAAAAGGCATTTGGTACAATAGCGAAATAAATTAAATCAATTATAGATTTTTATTTATTAGAATCGAAAAAGTACAAAATATTGTACAAACGCTAGTTCACAGAGAATTATTATAAACGCTAGAGGATTTTATCAAATAAGAAGTTGTGTCTCCAATATTTATGTATATTCGACGAGTGCACAGGCTTTTTGAGTGCGAGTTTCATATTCATGGACAAGCGCAACCAACGCATCCAGTTGAAGTTTCTAGTAGAAAGCAGGGATCTTCACATGGTCCCGTGAATGGGTAACACCCATTAGCATCTTGACCATCTGGAAAGCAAATAATGACAAATGAATGTAGTGCGAGTTCTAAGTTAGACAGTTTTATAAAATTTACAAGAGGAAAACTGTGAAAAGATTTAAAACAATTCTTGCAGCAAACTTACAAGACAAGACATACAGTTTTAAATCCTTGAGTTTCTGGTTTTAGTTCAAAAAATTTTCGACAGATGCCGTTGAAAGTTCTATCTAGATTTTTATTTTAAAAAGTTTATTATTTAGTGCACTTTCTGATGAAAATTGTTTGAAATATAAACAGAAAGTTTGAGAGGAAAAATTTTATCCCTTGTTTCATAAATGCGCATCAAGAACTCAAGAACTTTTATGTTTCATAATATATATATATATANTATATATATATATATATGTAACTCATATCAATTCCGTTGATTATCAATATTATGAAATAACTAGGCAAAATTTCGTTAGTCTAATTTATTCGTGGATATATGGATATTTTTATAAAAGACTAATCTTTACGTTTTTTTACTATAACTGCAGAAATAATGAACAAAATTAAACAGACTTCTTAGGGTAATTTTTAATTAATAATAAAAGTATCATTTTAAAATTTGAAAAAAAAAAATGCACTAGATATGAGCATTTAAAATATTCATATTATGCTGCGCATGCGAGGAGAACTTTTAGAAATTTTCTCATTACTTTGTTTTGAATCGCATTTAATGACTTACGAAAAAAATTAAGTTTAAATATGTTGAAAATTTGGAAGGTTTTTAGTAATTTATAAGTAGTTTTTGTTGATTTGGAAAGAGAGCTTTGAGTGCTAAGGGGCCTTCCACAAATTTAATTTAGTACAATTAAACAAGATTTATTAGAAATGATGTCAGCTTTATATAGGACCATACTTTATTAAATTATGTTTTACTTCACGTTTATTAAATTATGTTATGTTTTGCTCACTTTTCTCAATACCAGTTTTTCAATGAAAGGGGTTTTGTCAATTTAGAGCTTTCATTTTTAAAAAAAAAGTGCAAAACTACATAGAAATTTGCTAGAAACTTTCAAATTTTCAAGATATTCAAATCGGCCTTTTTTTTATAAATGACCAAATACAATTTCAAACAAAATTATTCAGAAAAAAAAGTTTTTTTAGTTGTTTTTCGCACATGCTCTGTATGAAAATATCATTCGTCATTTGTTACCGGTCCCTCAAACTTCTAAGTGCTTTAAATTTTATTGATATGAATGAGAAATCGTATTACTTAAACAGTTCTAAAGTTTTAAAATAATTCTCTAAGTTTTTCTTGAGAAATATGAAAAAATGAGTTAATATAGAAGTGTTTCCATTATTTTGTTCAACCCCTGTATATACCCTATCCTACAATAATGGAAAAGTTTTCAGCGGTTTGAGGGACCGACAATAAATTACGAAAAAAAAACAAGTACTTTTTTAACATTCTATGCTAGAAAATCAAGCAGTAATCAAGTAACTTGTATCGATTACTTTAAGTTGTTATTTTTAATAACTGCATAAAATTTTGCAAACCTAGCAAAACTTTTTATGGGGTTTTGGACATACGAAAGAAAGACCAAAAAAACAAAATTTCTTGTTACAAATGCCACTGCTTAGAAAAAAATTAGTGAAATTCTGAAATCACAGAAGTTAAGGAGAAATGTTCTTTCATATAAGAAACATATGTTTTCTTATATGAAAACATATGTCTTATATTTCATATGTTTTTTATAAGAAACTATTTTTTTTTTTGTCTTAAGAAGAAGAAAAATAAAATATTTTTGGAAAATATTTAAAGAATTTATTAAAAAAAATTATTAATAGCAAAATATAGAAAAAATACCTCGTCATCAGCTCACACGAATATATCCGCAAAACGGAGTGCTTTCTAATATTGCATTAATATAACCAGAACAAAATATATCAATATAAAAGTGTGAGGAACACTCAAAAAATTGACAAGAAAATAGAGCATATTAAGTAAGAAATATACGGAATAAAACAAATCAAGTAAAAAATAATATGTAAGAAAAATACAGTGCAAAGCACAAAACTTATCTGTGGAGCGAGTAGCAAATTAAAATGAGATCAAACAGTGATCGGAGTTTCGATGGATACATTTTTTGAATGATAATATCACTAAAAATTCTGCTTTTAGTGGTTAGCAAACGGTACAAAGAAGCATTATCATCAAGCACAGGGCTCCAACATAGCTGGTCTTAAATGTGCCAACATTCCATTTTCACTCAGACAAAACCAAATCACTGTAACCGTTCTAAAATCCGACTACAGTTACTTTTGTCCTCATAACGCACTTGCATTGCATAAATTTATACTGTAAAAGTCTTAATATGGTTGGGTGGGGTCGCATTCATTTCATCGACAATCACTTCATCGACACACCATTTCATCGACACCACTTCATCGACAGGCCGTTTCATCGACTAGGTCATTTCGTCGACAGGCCGTTTCCTCGACAGGGTTGTTTCGTCGACAGGCCATTTCGTCGACAGGGTCATTTCGTCGACAAGTCATTTCGTCGACAGGGTCATTTCGTCGACAAGTCATTTCGTCGACAGGGTCATTTCGTCGACAGGGTCATTTC
>NC_092209.1:28409820-28448907 GCF_043381705.1 Parasteatoda tepidariorum | reverse complement strand
TGTCGACGAAATGACTTGTCGACGAAATGACCCTGTCGACGAAATGACTTGTTGATGAAATGACCCTGTCGACGAAATGACCCTGTCGACGAAACAACCCTGTCGAGGAAACGGCCTGTCGACGAAATGACCTAGTCGATGAAATGGCCTGTCGATGAAGTGGTGTCGATGAAATGGCCTGTCGATGAAGTGATTGTCGATGAAATGAACCAGACCCGGTTGGGTGTTAGGGAACGCCGTGTGGAGGTTTGGTGATTTTCTACCACCATGTGGCCTCCGATTTAAATTTTGGTAGAGTAGCGCCTTAGTATTGTCTTCGACTCATCATGGATGAATCCCAGACCGTCGCCAATAGCTCATTAATGCAGCTCTAGTGTGACGCTAATAACAGAACAAAATTGTTTTCATATCAAGATCAATAGAAAAGTAATTGTTTTTAAAAAAAAGTTTACTGTCTACTGATTAATTAGTCAGATGAAATTAATGGAATTTGAGACTATTGCTATTTGATTACGATATGATAAAAAAAATAGAAAAAGAATTATTATAGCTTGTACTCACAGACTTTTCATACTAATACAGCAGCATAGACGAACAGCAAGAAAAAGTAATTCATTGCTATCTTTATATATTTGCAAAATACTGAAGTTATTTAATAACCTCTATTTATTAGCAATGATGAAAGCTGTTTTAAGTACTTAATTACAAACTGTCAGAAGCTAGTAAGATATATTTCGGAATCGCGATATGTTTTCAAAATTAGCTGTAATAACATCAGTCAGAAATTCTGATAAATTATAATCGAATATAGAAAGAGTCGACGAAATTCAAATTTTTAACCCTGCATTAATTAAAGTTGAACATAGTTTATTAAAAATATCAAAGGTATTATTATAGCTTGTACTTACGGACTATTGCTACTAATACAGCAGCCAAGACGAACAGCAAGAATAAGTAATTCATTTTTCTGTTATCTTCGTGGATTTTCTGAATACAGAAGCTATCCAGTCCCCTCTACTTATATGATGTAATTTAATTTAAACATTTAATTTCAAACTAACAGATGCCAGTAAGATATATGTCGGAATCGAGACATATTTTCACAATGAGCTGCAATACGTCAATCATTAACGCTTTTCAATCATAGCCGGCTATGTAAATAGTCGACGAATTGCGAATTTTTAATCCTGAAATGAAAATGGATTTTAATTTTTAAAGTCTGCATTCGGTTGCTAAGAACGGATAAGTTCTTA
This sequence comes from Parasteatoda tepidariorum, assembly GCF_043381705.1. Classification (NCBI taxonomy): domain Eukaryota; kingdom Metazoa; phylum Arthropoda; class Arachnida; order Araneae; family Theridiidae; genus Parasteatoda; species Parasteatoda tepidariorum. The sequence continues at coordinate 28,447,654 of NC_092209.1, read as the reverse complement.
AATAATTTCGAAAAATTTTATCTCCTTTTCGTTTTTTAAGAATTGCATAAGAATGCTTTTAAATAGCAGTGATGTGCTCAAATAATTTTCAAAATTTTAAATCAAATAATTTTATGAATCTTCAAATAAAATAATTTTATGAATCTTCAAATAAAATAATTTTCCAAAATTTCTTTTCATTTCCATTTTTTTTTTATTTCTTTTTTTTTTGGTATTGCTTGTAAAATGTTTTAAAATTGCAGAAATGTGCATCAAATAATTTTATGAATCTTCAAAATAAATCATTTTCAAAAATTAGATTCCATTTTCATTTTATTTTTTTTAATTTTTCTGCTATTGTATAAAAAAAATTTTAAATTCCAGTGATGTCAATCAAATAGCGTTTAAAATTTTCAATAAAATAATTAAATTAAAATTTTCAATCAAATAATCAAATTAAAATTTTCGATCAAATAATTAAATTAAAAATTTCAATCAAAAATTTGTGCTTCAAATAATTTTATGAATCTCCAAAATAAATCATTTTCAAAAATTTCAATTCATTTTCATTTTCTTTAAGTATTGCTTAAAAGATGTTTTTTAATTGCAGTGATGTCCATCAAATGACGTTCAAAATTTTCAATCAAATAATATTCAAATTTTCATTTCCTATGAATTTTTTTTAGAAATTTTATAAAAATGTTTTTAAATTTTATTGATGAGAATTTTAATATTTGTTATAAATAATTGCAAATATTTGTTATAAATATTGCAAATATTGTTACTTAAAAGTGAATTTATTTTAACATTAAAGGGGACGTTTTAAAAAAATCACAAATTTGCCCCATGGAGTTTAGATTTTTCTATTCATTAATTTTAAAACCTATAGTCATTCACGAAACATGCCGCTATACAGTTTGGTATTAAGATATTTAGAGTCTTGAGTTTAGGCAAAAATATTTTACTTATTATAATTTAAAAATAATTTTCATAGTGAAAGCTGCAATTTTTGGATAGCAATAAGAATCCTTTTTCTTAACTGGCACTATACACATGCATTTGAGCAGTAAATTTGTTCGCAAATGTCAGTCAAAACATCAATTTTAAAGTATGATTTTTAACGTTTTAGACATTTTTAAGATAAAAAAATAATTTTATAAATTTAAATTACAAATAAACTAAGTTTTCTGGACACCATTAACTTCTATAATTGGTGCCATGTCTAAACCTTTGTCTAAAATGGGCAGGAGAAATAATTCAATGTTTATTACTGGAATATTGGAACACCGAGTGTAACTTCTAAATAGTAGAATAGAAATATATTAAAAAGGTGAAAAATTCTGATTTTCCAGAAGACTAAAAACAGGAAAATAATCTAATTTCATAAATTCTAAACTGAAAATTTGGGACTCATTCGAAAAACGTGCGGTGACTTCCACTGGTGTAAGAAGTCCGAAAGTAATGTCACCTACGTTTTTTAAATTTTACATTTTGTCACTAATCTATTCTATTCTAATCTAAAAAATTTCTACTATTATTATCAAGTAAAATAATGAAACTAAATAATTATTAAAACTTATTTTTTTGCATGAAAATAACTATTCATAAACGGATTTTATCAATGCATACAGAAACTTTTGAATTTCCTTAAAAATTTCTAGAGGCATTGTGCGATACGCAGTAAGTAAAATTATCTGCAAGTTATCTAAAATTTCCATCGCTCTCCTGACCCAACAATTGAGATCCAATTTTCCAGATTACCTTTTCCTGACCCCTCATAATTTGAGGGTATAAGAGAAAAAAAGTAATGTTTATTCAAAGACAGTACGTTTTTGTGAGTGATTTTATAACTTGAAATAGTGTCTGCACTAATTAATCAGTTTATTTAAGATGAGTCATGCCTTACTAAGCTTCTATGAATATTCATCCCTCCATATCCTCTATCTGCAACCGAAATTTCGCCGTTTTTTTCATAAATCTTGTCAATTTTGCTTTATTATTTTCTAAGAAATGTCCCCTGTAGTTTCATCTGGTGAATGCTCTGGAACTATCCTGTGTTCCGGAAATAAGACTTGAGACTAATAAACAACTAAAGAAAACATTTATTAGATTAAACAAACATCTCACACGCCCAGCGTGCTCTCGTCGATACAGCTAGCAGTTGAAGAAAATACGTGGAAGAAAAAACAATTATCGCATCCATGTCGTCACTTTTATACTCTGAAGATCTGCACCACTTCAGTTCGCTTCACCAATAGTAATCGCTACCGCAGCGACGCCACAGGGCTCCCCAACGCAGTCTGGAAGACAGTCACACGGAAAATCTCACGTGGTTAATCTTTATTTCAGAGAGTTGAAAGGCCGGCTACAATCTCTCGATACTAACAGTCTGCTTACGACGTTGAATTTGTATGGTGAAGTGCTTTGGAGACTAAGCTAGAACCGGATGTGGTCCGCTATAAGATGGAACAAGAGATCTCTTTAATCTATCCTGTCGAAGAAAAACATGAGAACAGTTATTAAGTTCTTTATGAACAAAAACGTTTTTCCTACAATGTTGTGAAGCAGGAGTAGATCGCAAAGACCTAACTCTATTTTGTAACTTGCAAGAAACTCGTTGTAAGTTAAATTTTTTGAGTTAGAAAAAAATTCCCCAGGCAAAGTTATAGGTGTACCATACACCATCTCGGCAACAGAACACTGTAAAGGCTCTTTTATTGATGCTCGAATGCCAAGCCAAGTAATATTGAAGGTAAAACTAAAGTCCACCTGTCTGTTGAATGAGCACGAATCGCACTCTTCAATTGCTTGTGCAATCTCTCTACCATCCCGTTTGACTGAGGATGATAAGGTGTGGTATGTACAAGTTTAATACCAAGAAGACTAGCAAATTCTCGGAATAAATTACTCTCAAATTGCCTTCCCTGGTCCGTTGTAAGCCTTTCAGGAACACCAAATCTTGCGATCCAGCTGGGAAAAAATTCAAAAGCTACTGTCTCCGCTTTAATGTCCCGTTGAGGTATAACTTCTGGCCATCGGAAAAATCGATCCACACACGTTAAACAATAAGTCAAGATGCCGAATTTGACGCGGGGAACATTTCTCATGTTTTTGCGTAAAAGCGTAAATTAAAGGTTTATGATCGGTATAAATTGAAAGCTCGCGACCCTCCAACAAGTAAGAAAAATGTCGAACCGAAGCGTAGATAGCCAATAATTCACGATCATACACACTATAACGCTGTTCACTAGGGACTAGATTACGCGAAAAAAATGCCAAAGGCTTGAACTCATCACCTTCTTTCTGGCTTAGAACTGAACCAATAGCTCGGTCTGAAGAATCGCACGTCAAAGATAATTTCGCATTTTGAGATGGATGCACTAACATAGTTGTTTCACTTAAACTAACTTTGCTTCCTCTGTCCAAATTAAAGGCCGGTTATCATTTTTCTTAGCGCCCTTAAGATAATCAGACAGTATTGATTGCTCATGTGCAGCGTTTCTCAAAAACCCTCTATAAAAATTAATTAGAGCTAAAAACCGCCTTAATTCTTTAATAGTTTTAAGTTGTTGATATTCATTTATTGCCTTAACTCTGTCTGGTAGTGGTTGAATTCCCTTTTCAGAAATCAAATACCCTAAAAAATTAACAGACGATTGTCCAAAAACGCATTTTTCTGCATTCAGAACAAGTCCATATTTTTGAAATCTATGAAAAATTTATTCCAAATGCTTTAAATGCTCGCTTTCATTTTCAGATGCTACAAGTACATCGTCGAGATAAGAAAAACAAAAATCTAAATCTTCGAGAATCTCGTACATAAATGTCTGAAATGTTTGCGCGGCATATTACACAACCCAAAAGGCATAAAAAGGAATTCAAACAATCCAAACGGAGTTATTACCGCTGTTTTTGAAACATCCTCAGCAGCAACTGGAATCTGATGATAAGCTCTAACAAGATCTATTGTCGAAAATTTCTTTTTATTAAAAAGATTACGAGCAAAATCATGCACATGAGGAATTGGGAATCTATCAGGAATAGTTTGAGAATTTAACTGCCTATAATCTCCGCATGGTCTCCAATCGTCTTTTTTTGGGGGGGTACCATGTGAAGTGGGCTAGCCCATGCACTTTTCGATGGTCTACACCAACCCTGAGATACCATATACTGAAATTCTCGCTTTGCAACCTGTAATTTTTGAGGAGTTAATCTTCGAGTTTTAGAATAAACAGGTGCACCACGAGTTTCATTATGATGCTCAGTGTTGTGTTTCACCTGAATCGGTGATTTTGGCTGACTTGGTTTGGTAATATCACCAAATTTTTTTAGCAATTTTACAAAGGGAGAGTTACCCTGAACAATCGAAATACTTATAGACTCGAACTCAGAAACAGTTTTTCCGAGATCTACGGTATTGGTGCTATTAAGCAATTTTTTCCGCTTTACATACCGCCCGTAATGCCCAAGAAAATCTACCCCTATTATAGGTTTCGAAATTGCTGCCAAGATAAATGGCCACTGGAATTTTTTTTTTAAATCCCAAATCTAAAGTAATCAATTTAGTACCAAAAGTTTTAATTTTGGTTCCATTTGCGGCATACAGCAAAAAATTAGAAGACTGAACTTTTTCATTCTTTACCATAGGTAAGATACTAACCGCAGAACCTGTGTCAACCAAATATTTATGACCAGTAATTTTATCAAAAACAAATAAGCGCTTTACCAAACCTTTTTCTACCGTCAGCGCCGAAACGGAAGGTTTATTTNAGCAATTTTTTCCGCTTTACATCCACCATCAAACCGTAATGCCCAAGAAAATCTACCCCTATTATAGGTTTCGAAATTGCTGCCAAGATAAATGGCCACTGGAATTTTTTTTTAAATCCCAAATCTAAAGTAATCAATTTAGTACCAAAAGTTTTAATTTTGGTTCCATTCGCGGCATACAGCAAAAAATTTGCAGGCTGAACTTTTTCATTCTTTACCATAGGTAAGATACTAACCGCAGAACCTGTGTCAACCTAATATTTATGACCTGTAATTTTATCAAAAACAAATAAGCGCTTTACCAAACCTTTTTCTACCGTCAGCGCCGAAACGAAAGGTCTATTTAGTTTTCCGATCCAAAAGTGCATGGTTGTTGACACTTGCTAGCTTTATTTCCAAATTTAAAATGCCACCAGCAATACTTCCGATTTATAGACTTTCGAACTTCTTTTCCACGAGAAGAAGATCTATGTCGAATTTCTATTTTTGAGAGTCTCTGCTCAATTGCTGTTAAGCGCTTTTCAATATTTTGAAAACCCTGCGATTCGACATTAAATGAAACCGAAGTGACAGCATCCTCGTTAGAAATCTCAAAAACACTATCAGCCATTTTAGCTAAAGATTGCACATTATCTTTACTGATAGATAAAATTTGCCGAATTTGCAAAGGCAAGCGTTGCAACCACAAGTTTTTCAAAACCTCAGATGAAATTTTATCTGCAGCTAAACTTTGCATCTCGTAAAGAAGTTTTGAGGGTTTTTTATCGCCTAACTCAATACCTGAAAGCAATTTTTTTAAACGTGATGATTCAGAATCAGCATTTTGTGCAATTAACCTAGTTTTTATTTGAGTATAAGCTTCACTATCAGGTATATTTAGTACAATATCTGAAACGCAAGTTAAATCAAGGTCGTCGGGCTACCGAAGCGGGGGTGCCATCCCCTCCGCAGAGGATCAAAATTGTGATGGCATGTCTTCGGATCATCCTCCGGGATGTTTCCCAGACCGTCGCCAATTGTGCAGCTCTAGTGCGACGTAAATTAACAACAACAACAACAGCCAGTTAAATCATCACTACCTAAGGATGAAACAACATAATAAAATTTAGTGGAATCAACTGTTATGTTAGCTAATTTAAATTGGGATTCAAGCTGAGCAAACCATAGCTCAGGCTTGTCATTCCAAAAGAACTGGAGTCTTTATTGCTACAGCCGAATTTTCACCAAATGAACTACTCTTAAACCAGATGAACTACTCTTTGTACTCTGGTGAACTCTCTTAAACACTGACTTTTCATTATTCGAAAGTGAAGTTTCCCCTTCCATTATAGTAGCACTTAACAATTTAGGAAAAAAAACCACATACGCATAAAATATATTACAAATTCAATACTATAAGTCCCGCAGTGGACTGATCGTTAAGACACGGTTCCCAGCAGATCACCGAAGTCAAGCATCACTGGCTGCGGTCAGTGTGCGGGTGGGTGACCACTTGGATCAGTCTGCGTAGGGACCGAGGGTGTGCGGTATTGGTCCTCGTTAAATTGTGCTACCGTAAAGTGCTCGACTTCGCGCGCAGGTCGTCGAGCTACCGAAGCGGGGGTGCCATCCCCTCCGCAGAGGATCAAAATTGTGATGGCATGTCTTCGGATCATCCTCCGGGATGTTTCCCAGACCGTCGCCAATAGCCCATTGTGCAGCTCTAGTGCGACGTAAATTAACAGCAACAACAACAATACTATAAACCAGTAATAAATATAGCGTAAATATTTTGAAATGCAACAACTCTAAATGTGGTAGGGAAATTTTTTTCAGCACTTAAAACAATGAAAACATCAGTCTAACATTTAAACTACTAATTTCATTTTAAAAATTTTAACCTAAATCGTATATTTAGCATCTTGACCGAACCGAAAAGTTACGACAAGAAATGCTAAACTCACCGGGTCACCACTTGTAGTTTCATCTGGTGAATGCTCTGGAACTATCCTGTGTTCCGGAAATAAGACTTGAGATTAATAAACAACTAAAGAAAACATTTATTAGATTAAACAAACGTCTCACACGCCCAGCGTGCTCTCGTCGATACAGCTAGCAGTTGAAGAAAATACGTGGAAGAAAAAACAATTATCGGTTGGATGCTGGATATTGGGGTTATCTCGGCGTTTGGCGCGAAGCGCCACTAACCAATTCATCGATTTTGTTTTGTCGTATTCTAGGAGGTCCTAAATATCTTTGAAGTTGTAGTATGCTGTAACAACAAATCAAGTCCTGAAAGAAGCAAATCTTTAGTTTTGAAGTGAAAATCATCTTTGGAATGGGGAGATCCCCATGAGTAGAGTTGTATGATAAAGTTAATAGTATTTTGATAGAATGCAGTCTGAGCATAAAAAGGCGGTAATTGGGCTGAAATTCGAGTTATCACGGATTATATCAATATCGAACAACTTATTGAAATCTGGTGTGGTGCATGTTTTTGCGTCGCTATAAAATTTTGTGGTCAATTTAGCTATAAAGCAATTAAGCAATTATCGCATCCATGTCGTCACTTTTATACTCTGAAGATCTGCACCACTTCAGTTCGCTTCACCAATAGTAATCGCTACCGCAGTGACGCCACATCCTCCTTACTGTCCTTCGTTGAAATGTCCTTCTTGAAAGTCACTAATCCGATTATGTGACCAAAAATCACCAAACATTTTTCTCCATAATTTTGAGAAATTCATTTAAAATCTTATGTAACACTTTAGCGCTTCAGAAGAACTTCATGCAAGTTGCAAGTTTATAGTTTGTCTAAGCTGAGAAATCCTCCCGCCACAAAGTCTGAGCCTGTCTGGAGCTATGGAAACAGGAATGGCGCATTTTAGGGAAGGTAGCTTCACTCTAGAGCAGGGGTTTCCAACTGGCGGCCCGGGGGCCGCATCCGGCCGGCAGAGCCTTTTCTTGTGGCCCGCGAACTAAATATATTAGTTGTCATTTTTTTGTGAACAATTTTCGTAAAAAATCTATATGGATTTAAAATATTTACTTTTCTCGTTAATAGAAACCTGATTTCTTCGTTTCCGTGAAATTTAACATACCAACGGTGCAAAAAAATTTATTTCTCGGGTTTTGCATCCAAGAAAGTATTTATTCAAATACAAAAATAATCGTGTATGTTGCTCTTTTTTATTTTATTTTTTTGTATTTTGTGAATATAATTCAGCATGTGTGTATCAGAAATTTTCTCGAGGAAATTCTACTATTTAACTTATTGAAAACACTCATTTTGGACGAAAATATTCGCACACGCATTTATAAATTTTAAATGTAAATGTCTTTTTTCTGGTGGTTGCATCAGACAAACCTCAATTTTCTCATTAAACATTTTGTGTGGTACTATGTATGTTTTAATACCAACATTTCTAAAGTTTTATATCTTAACAATTAGATATCTGTTGCACATTAATGGTTTAATACATAGGTGCACATTAAAGTTATTGTAGCTCGAATTTTTTTTATTTATTTAATATTTTTAAAAATATTGTCAGTAACAATTAAGTATTTTTAAAAATCTACTTCTTATTTTAATTTGTAATTCAATACTTTTGCTTTGTACAACTTGGTAAAAATCTGACAGTAATATTTAATGTTCCTTCAAACAAAAAAGAGTCCAACATTAAATTTTGATAAAGTTGCTGCCCGCCATTTGATTGGTGTTTTTAATTGTGGCTCCCGGCCTCATGTTAGTTGGACTAACACAAATAGAAAGGAATTCCCTTTCTCCCGCCGGCACAAGCCGAAACCAATTCAAAACAGTGACCCCGCACCCCTACTTGAAATAGTCATACCTCGTTACCATAGTCACCGCCACAGGTTCAGACGAACGTCTGGAGGAGTTCTTATATTAGACAAACTATAGGAAGCCGAGAATAATGATTCCTAATTCCATCCGCAGCAGACGAACATTCTGAAGAAGCGGATGCTTGCATTGCTCATCTTGTTCAATTCTTCGAATTGCTGTTTCTGTGATACCTCTATTGGTTCTCTTTGTACAGATTTCGTCACGCTATCTTCTATAAGCTTTTTCTCTTCACTGATTTTGGGAAATACTTACTGCAGAGTCGTTACTGTTATTTCATCTCTTCCTAGACTACTGGCACCTCATTCCATTACAACCTGATTTTCTTTCGAAATGAAAATGTTATAATATACCATTTATCGCTCATAGTTGCGAACTGGCACATTATCTGCACTCGGCATTTATTTTGGATCGGACAACTCATTCTCGAAATCAGACGCAAAATATCGCTCATGGACTGCAATTGTGGCACAACTCAAAAAACACGCATTTTGGACTAAGAATATATGTGAAAATACACATTATTTTCAACAACAATATTAGCACAACTCAAATTCAACTTGAAGGTAATTTTCGTTTAAGCAAACTAAAGCATTTCTTAAGCATTTTCCTTACCAATGAAAACTTTAAACCCACTTATCTGAAAACATGATTTTTTTTTAGTTGTGCCGCTATTGCAGCCCATAAGCAATATTATATAAAGTCTACCGGTTGGTATTTAGCCGAGCGTAACCAATCAGTGTATGAAATGATGGAAAAAAGTTCCTCTTTGCTGTCATTGTTCACTTCACCAATTATTTATCTGCAATCAAGTGGAATGTTTTAACCACAATCAGCAGCAATATTCGATGTTTCCCGACCGGTAATACTTATTCAAAATTTACATCAAAATCTTCTTGGGAAGTTTCATTAACACTAAGACTATTGTTATGTTGTGACTCTTTTAGATATTAAGTTTTTGTTATTTTTTATTTTATTTATATGACCATCATTGAACAGAATTACGACCAATTTTTGGGTTAATGTTCAACTACGTAGCTTTGTAATTTTAAACCCATTCCAGAAGACAAGGGAACTCCAGGATCAAATATTGGAAGAAATTTACCTTCGTGGAGGATTTTTTGATGCAACTAACCAGCATTTGCGATAGATGGAGAGGAAAACCACGAAATCCTGATGGCAAGGGGACTCTAACCCATGATCCGTTTATCACTGAGGATATTTCAAGTCATCACTGTTGTTGGTGCTAGCCGGATGCGGAATTACATCGTTAGGATTCGAACTTGGTTCACCTCATTGGAAGGCGTACGCTCTATCACCTGAGCCATCGTTGCTGTTTAGATATTAATTTTATTTCCTTTTATTTTATATCCGTCGCTGAACAGCGGACCCAATTTTAGGGTTTACGACTACTAATTTTTAACTTCGTAGCCTTGTAATTCTGAGCCCAATCCAGGAAACAAGAGAATTCCTGGATCAAGTATTGAGAGAACTCAAGAGACTCATTCTCACAATCAGATGGGAAAAGTGGTTTATAAGAATAATGTCTTGATGACTTTGGAACAACAAAGGTGGATTATTTGCCATATACTTAGTTAGAATCAGAAAGACCCTTCTGAGAAAAATCTTTAACACTGAGTGGTGTTTCAAAATTTGAAATTCTAAATTTCTCAGCATTAGGATGTTTAAATTGTTCTTGCAACACAGAAGCGGAACCATCCTCGGTTCTTTCATTATCACCATACAATTAGGCACTTCGAGAAGAAGAAGATCACAGATAGCCACACATGTGACCTAAAATGTAAGGGACAGCTAATCGTTTAAAAGCAAAATGACGTGTTAAAGTTGACCTAAGTTTCTCCGTGTAAGTTAGAATGCTAATTAACGTGAAAATAATTAAATACTGGGTCATATCGCACATCAAACTTGCTGAAATATATTTTTTTCTCGTCTATGTCTTTTTCTTACTAAGATTCATTATTTGTTTGCGCATTTTATTGTAACCGTAATACATTTTTGTTTTGTGTACCTGCCAACTTCGATGCATAATTAGTTTGTTTATGTTCTACGTGGCTTCACGCCAGTCTGGGCGTTAAATAAGAAATATATAGTGAAAGAATTGAAATCTTTGTAAAAGAATTTAGAATGTGTCACTTAAGAAAATCAATATCTGACGGGCTTGGCTTACTCGAAATAGAATGGGAAGAGCAGTTATTATCGTAAACAGATGCCACGTTTCAACAACCAATCAGTATCGAGATACCCACGCTACGTCACTTGCAAGTATCCTAATCTATATCAAATTCTGTGGCTGGGGGGCGCAGTTGGTTTGTCGTCGGCTTTCTGAGCCCAAGTCTGCGGGTTCGATCCCCGGCCCAGACACCGGATTTTTGGGATGCAGAAAATCCTCAGCGGCCATGTCGTATGATTATGCGGCATGTAAAAGATCCCTGGAGTGCCTTATTGACTCTTGGCATTTCCGGCAAAATTAAATTCCTAGTGCACTTTAGCATCCAAACAGTGTCTCGGTGCTGCCATCTAGTGTGGCAGAAACTAGACGTTTATCATGGTCAACGGTATCTCACCCATTGTGGTGGTCCTGAAAGAGTGGATACCACTTCTGGAGAACGCACTAGGTCTGCTCATCGGGAGGACTGATTGTAAGCTCATAGGAAATTTTAAAAAAAATTTTAAAAATATCAAATTCTTCACTTAAGTCTGTTAATGAAGGTCTATTCATAATTGAAATATCAAATTTGAATTAAGTATTTTTATTTGCTTTTGAAATGGAAGTTTAATTTGTGAATAGCAATTCTCCAATTTGTAACATTTAGCAAAAACAATTTAAAAGTCATTGTCAAGAAGGATTTTTTTTTTAATATTATTATTACCATTGTACAGTAAGATTTAATGTTATATTTCTGAAATGAATGCACATTTTCAAGACTTGCCGATCGTGAATAAGAAGTAACAAAAGAGATTTGAAATATAAAACGAAATCTAGAACTTTTGCTTCGTCTCAATGTCAATTTATATAATATTATATAATATAATAATATATAATATAATAGTGTATAATTTAATAATATATAACATAATAATATATAATATAATAATAAATAATATAAAATATAATGATATATAATATATTAATATATAACATAATTTGTTTTCACTTATGTTAAAATTTTTTAATGTTTCTGGCAAGTCTTGAAAAAGGGCGCCTATTATTGAGCACTTGAAATATGTCGAGTGTTATTTCCAATCTATTTATTTTGAAGAAGCTAGAGGTTTTTAATCAAGTGATATCTATAAAATTGATTGAGATCATATGAAATAGATTTTTATAAATTACGGCTTTTCTTACTTTTTCGCAAAAAATCATACAGTTGTTTTTTGTTCAATATTTTTTAAATTTTTTCTTTATTACAATGTATAATGCCCAACTTTAGATTATTTTATGAGTTTATAGAATCTAGCATCGAAGTAACTTTTAAAATACTGAAAATGAGAACGCAAGCGCTTTTCGTTTTCTTGTCATTTCCTCCCAGCTCTAAGAGCGGAATAAACTAGCCCTTCCATTCTCTTTAGCCCTGATTTCTTGAGTAACTAATTGAAAGCTGATAACAAGGATAACACTTAATCCAACACTCATGAATAACTGTTACAAACTTACAACAGTAAAAGAAATAACATATTAGTTACTAAATGGCATTATGTATGTAAGAGCGACTTCGCTGTAAAGTTAGTAAAAAGTATTAAAGGCGATTTCGAACATTGTCGCCAAGGAAAATAAAAAAGTAGTAATTTAAGTGCCTTACACTTGAAGCAATACGATGATTTTAAACTAGGTATGTAATTTTGTCGTGAAGATCTTCACGACAAAATTACATACCTAGTTTAAAATCATGTTATCTGTTACCTATTTATGTTACCTAGTTATCTGGGCCTTAGGACAAATAAATAACTTGAATATTTTAAACTAGTGGGCTGCGCCTCTGCTCGCCAACCCCCGAAAATTGTTATGCAATCTTATATGGTTTGCTTCGCTCGCTACTAACTTAGCTACATTGCAAATGCACAAAATTCTAAGAATTCAAAACAATCCTTCAAATTCATATAACAACTTTTTTTTTTACTGAATTCAAATAAATGACATGTAATTCGTTAAACCTATTAGAAATGTGCTATAGTATAATTCGTGATATAGATCAAAAATCGTCAAATAAATTCGTAATATATAAATTCGTGAAAAAAAGGGCTTTCGACAAAATACTAAAATAGAAATCTATCGACTAAGACCACTCACTTCTGCTTAGCTTAATAGTATGAGATTGCCGGTGATAGGGTGAATTTCGGAAGAGATCACATTTGGTGAGAATGCTCTCTGGTTATTTCAGTTTCCGTTTTTAAAAGCGCTATATGTTGAGCCACCTCAGCTAGATTTGGCATGTGACTCTTTTAGTGACAATCATTGGTCGATTTTCTAGCGTTGCCATCCGGGGAGTTGTAATGAGGCTTTTTTTTGTCGCCGTGTAAGAGAAATATATATACAGAAGTTACTAAATTTTTTTTTAAAAATTTCCTGGCGACATTTTCCGCCTAGGGGAAAATTATCAAAATCATTGTCTTATTCTCAGTTTCTGCTAACTGTTATGAGCCCAGGTAATGAAGCATTGGAGTAAGTTTTTAATTATTAAAAATTTAGACCACATACGCTTTTAATTTTCACAAATTTGTGGCTTTTTCTGTGTAGTGACATTTTGAGCCGTTTTCAAAATAAGCGTTGACAGCGCTGGTATTAAATACGCTAAACTTGACTTAACAGTTGAAAACTCACAGCAGTTATGAAAAATAGCTTTAAGATAGATTCTTAAAGCAACAGCAATCAAGAAAAAAACAAAACAAAGAATATCCTTCCAAGATATGTCTCAGAGCCACGTCCATTTTCTAACCAGCTGTATTTATCATTGATATCTATGATGCAATGTAGTTTAGAAATTTAATTTCAAATCGTCGCATACTAAAAATATATCTTCAAATCGTGTTGTGCTTTCACGAATTCGTCTTTAAATTTTAATTTCAAATTCTTTAAATAAATCATAAATGCTGCTCATTTGTCCCTCAACTGTTTAAATAAAAAGGTGAATATTTTCCATTTTCAAGGTGACTAAAATCTGGAAAATAATCGAATTTCAGAAATTCTAAAATTGAAATATAGGGCTCACGCAAAAAACGTCAGTTCGATGGCAAAAAAAAAGCTTGCTATGAAGTCATGCACCCTATGTTTTACATTTTAGGTGTACCAAGAATCGAATTTTTTTCTTTGTGAAAGTCCTCTTAAACATAGCTTTTAAGTTTCATATTACTATTCTATTCTGCATACTTGTAGAAATAATTGGCTGGACTTTAAAAACGGTTATATAGCTTAAATATTAAAAAAAAAATGCTTTTTTTAATCTCTAATTCGGTGCGATTTTTCCCAACTAAATAAAAAATCTGCTAAATGAGTGAAAAATGCTATAAAGTATAAAAACTGATGATAATGAAAGATAAGAGATATGTAGTACGTGACTGATAATAATTAAAGGTAAAAGTAACGTTAAAATTCACAAATGTTAAAGTAGTTAAAATAGCATACAAGATTCGATGCAACTTCAGTGTACACTTAGAAATTTCAACGGTCAATAAGTTTTACTGAAGATTTTTATTATTGTACAGTTCGCCAAAAAAAAGTTGAATATCTTAAATAACTTTTGATATAATGAATGATTATTATGTATAACGTATGTTACCGTTAAAGTGTATAATTAAGTTATTTCATAGAATAACGAGGTATTTCATGAAATAACTAGACATTATGATCAGAAGCTTAGCAATTTTTTTTTTTTAAACAAGAAATTTTATTAGTAAATGGTAAAAATATTTTTATGAAAAATTTACAACTTCATTTAAATGTTTAACTGAAAAAGGATTTAAAAGGGTAAGTTTCAAAATAAAATTTCTGAAACACTCATGCCTGCTATTCTCAAACTGAAAAAAAAAAAAAAAAAATGCAGTAAATCGCAATAAAAATAAATATCAACTATTGAATGAAACGTGACTTATTTTCCAGAGAAAATTACTAATCAATAACTGAAATACAGAAAGAATTACACTTCCTACAAATCTAAATTGACAAAGTTCTTAGTTTTAAATGCCAAATAGTAAAAATATATAACTCGAGTTTCTACTAACTCTTCAATAACATTTAACTTTTTCCAATAATAAATAACCTTGAAGTAATTCAAAAACAGAAAAGTCAGTTTTACTTCCTTAAAAATTTCCTATTTGAGGGCGACTTTCGAAAATCATAAATACGGACTAATAACGAAAACTTTCTCCAGAACTGATCTTATGCTACAAGTTTGTTTAGTGAAAGAAAAGAATGCAAGAATTGTAAAAAACCAACTTTATTAACACAGTGCAACTCTTATAAGCTTAGCTTTGGAACGGGTAATTATATATGGCATGAAAAAACATTTTTATATTCTTTACTGCTGTTTACATTCAGATGGTACAGGAGCCTGCCCCTGAGAATTTTGCTGGCCTCTAGATTTCTTTCGATTCTAGAAAGAAAGAATGCAAATAAATATTTAAAGTAGTAACATAACAGAATTACACAAGTCAAAACAGCCTAACATTCTAAATATATAAGAGGTGGCCATCAACTTCTGACTGAAAATCTGGGGTAGTCTGTTAGCAATGGAAATATGAGTAAAACCATTATAACAGGGAAGATTCAAATTAGAAGAGAGTCTTATTGAAAGTGACATCCTTTAACATAACCAGTATATAATTTAACCGTATCACAATAAGCACCAGCAGTTTTATCAACAATTGATTTAGCAAATATGTAAATAGTGTAAAAATCCATGCATCGTAATATTGTGTTAAAAATTGGGTCTTTTATAATCATGCAGAATTTTGTAGCAATAAGCGTTGAAAAGGCGATCGAGAAAAACGAGATCTGTGCAAATTGAGCGCATTAAAAAGTGATGACTCAAATTTGCAATTCAAAATTTTACATTTTTTATTTTTTAAAGAAAAAAAGTCATTGTGTTCAGAAGCCACGGGTTTTCAACCACATTTATGCTTTAAAAAATTTTTAAAAAACACTAGGAGCACAGAAAAGTCTGCTAATAGTCTCCTTTTCCTGAAAATATTTGCTTTTTTAGACTTATCAGGCAAAAAAAAAAGTAGTCTTAGTCAGCTCGGGCTGAAAATAGTTGCAAATACTTGCATTTTTGTCAGCTAGCAATCCTGAAAATAGCAGAAAAATGTTTCATGGCTGAGGTGATATTTTAAAGATGACAAACTCTGAAAATTTTGGATTTCAATACATCTAGACCTGTGACACTGTTTTGAAACTCAAGTCTTTGTTTAATAATGTACAGCAGTAACATCTAGCCGACAGTCACTTAAAAAAAAAAATTTAAAAAAAGAAAAGAGAAATTCCCAGAAACAGTGATATCATTTAAACATAAGAGAAATGGAACATACCAGGCACTGATTATCATTTTCTTCATCCTCTTCATCTTCCTCATCTTCATCCTCATCATAGTCTTCATCTTCGTCATCTTCTTCCTCATCATACTAAGATTATACAAAAAGAAATATTTTTAACAGAAAACATATTTTTATATTTAAAAAAAACTAATCTAAAAAAACATCCTGCTAAGTTTATTTTTTAATCATTATATGGTATGAAGCACATGTCAGCAGGGTGATAATGATTGACAATTTAAACACAAAGATTTGACAAAACCTAAAAACATATCTGTATGGCAACATATTTTAATAATATTACTGTCAAAGAAAAGCAATACATAAAAATTATCTAGCTTTTGAAAATTTAGAGCTTATTTTTGAAAAAGACTCAATAAGATGAAATTTTGTATGTAAAAAAAAATTAATGATGGCAGTTCAGTTTTCAGACTCGCAATCACTCAAATACAGATACCCAGGGTTCCCACTCAATTTCAGAAAGAAAAAATATTCCCTGTTCTTACCAGGTCAATTTCAATGATAATTGGGACCATATTTTATCTATACAGTGTGATTTTTCATCAGAAAACTTAGATTCTTCTACTTGTAATGCCATATACAGGGGTAATTGTGAGCCCAAGTCAAAATTCCGGAAAATTTCTTGAGTCAAAAAAAGAAAAGGAAAAAAAAACCCAACTTCAATTGAAAAATTAGAAAAAAATTTAAGGCTTTTTATCCTTTTTCCCAATATTTCTTGGTTTACTTAAAATAGGTTTAAAAACTTCACACATTCCTATACCATTTACACATACCTATGATGACCTGGCGAAGTAATTAAAATTTACAAATATGTCTTTATTTCTTGAGTTTACGATTATAACAACTATTTACTGATAAAAAAAATGAATATTAATCATGAATATAAGCCTATAAAGTATCTCTCTGCCTCTCCCTTACAAACAAATAAAATAAACTGTTTTTAAGTTCCACCTTTAAGAATGTGACTATGTGATCAATGATTTTTTTTTAAACGTCTGGACCTTCGATCTCCGGAAACTTCCGGATCACCGTTAGCAAAAAATCCGGAGCATAATCAGCCCGGCATGTATTAGATTTTCTGTGCAAAAAAAAATCAGAGACTGTGGGTGGAAACATTTCAGTTTGATTAGAATGTGAAATTTTTATAACAAATAATTGTAATAGATGTTAGAATTATTTAACTTAAATCTGAATAACCGACTAGTTATTTTCCAGGTATGATATAGAAAATTTCCGGGTTTTTGTAAAAAAAAAGACTGCAACTTTCACTGATTTTTAGAATTAAAAAATTTTTTCTGACATTTCCAGGTTTCCCCTGATCCATGGGAACCCTGGACACAACTGAAATAAAACATAGTTTAAACGTAAAATAAAATGTATAACTAAGTTTTCCAATAAAAAAATAAGCACCCTCGAAGCACTTTTTTCAATTAAAAAAAATTATAATTAAGAAGTCAGAGATAGAAAATATCTCTTGCAAAATGCATCTGACACGTAAAATAATATCATGATTTTTGTTTAGTTCTTAGCAATAATCTGCATGACAAAGAAAACACTTCGAAACTTCTTTTTATAAATACTACTCATTCTGAGTTCACAGAAAGATCAGTTAATGCAGCAACCCTGAGAATTAATCAGAATTTTATACAATAAAACCTGTACCTAGTGGTCGAGACTAGTGTTTAAATACCAATACTAGCACTAGTTTCTAGATCAAATTATCTTGGCTGCCTGCAAAGCTGTAAGTCTCATTCAAAGATAGACAGCGATTTAACACAGCCTTTATATTATTAAAATGCAATTTTAACATTTAATTAGAATTTGGGAACTAAACAAATAGATAGCACTGTCAAAAGTAAAATTATAAAGCATTAAAAGTTTACCTTAAAATGTAACCAGTGGTCGAGACTAGTGTTGAAGTGTTAACACTAGCACTAGTTTCTGGATCTCATTTAATTTTGGCTGCCTGCAAAGCTGTAAATCTTAGCAAAGATAAACAGCGATTTAACACAGCCTTTTTAAAAAGAATTTTTACATGATCTCCGAAATAAAAGTCCCTGAATTGTCTAGGAAAACGCCAGTAAGATTCAACCACATTTTAAAATAAACTAATATTTCATAGATTTATTTAAAAACAAAACTTTTGTTTTGCTCTACTACTTTTATAGCTATTTTATCTTTTTTTAAGTCATATTATAAAATGACTTTCAATTTGTTAATAAGACAATAAGATTTTAAGATAAGACAATAAGTTTACAGGGAGAAAGAATCTGGAAAACGACATAGTCTGTATGAATCTTTGAAACTTTAAATATCATGTTATAGCGACATTGAAAGAGAATCAATTCTATGTGATGTTGAGTTTTTTGCATTTTAAAATACATATAAAAATCTTAAATTATATGTAACCGTTAAAGTGTATACTAGAGTTATTCCTTAGAATAACTAGCTATTTCATGAAGTAACTGGACAAGTCAGTTAAAGTATATAATCGATAAAAGTCTCATATTCCTAGTTATTCTATGAAATAACTATTGATAAACCGTGAAAGTGAAAAATAAATTTTATTCCTATTGCAGATTAATTATAAAAAAGCAGATTATATAATTTAATATAAATATTAATTTATCAAAACATCACCTAAAAGCAACGGAATGAAGCGTACACCTAAGTCATTGTAAAACAGCTATAATCGGTTCAAAACTGACTAAAAGCAGCTCAAATTTTTTTCCAATTACTTATTTACGATCCAGTATTCATGCTTTAACAATCAAGTAATTGCTACTATATTAGAATACCTAATTCAGAACTATCTTGGCACATACATAACTCCTCCCACAAAGCATATAACACTAGAAGTTAACTTACAAGAAACAAATATGAACAGAGAACTTTTAAATATAAATCTAAATAACCACTTACATCATCATCTACCATGTTTTCACCAGTGAAGAATAAAACTGCATGAGGTATTACTCTGTCCTTAAGGAGATTTCCTACTTCAAAATCATTATTAAGGATATTTTGAGTTTCTTCATCCTACATGGAAAAAAATTTATATATTTACTAGAGCAACTAAGCAGTTGTATGAAATAAGGATGCTTTGAGAAAAATACTACTGCCATTTACTTTTAGAAGCTTATATATAACAGGGGTCTACCAAGATTTTGGAAAGATTCTGTCTGGGTAAAATCTAAACCTAATTTTGCATTATATCAGGTTCTTTCTAATGAAGTCTTACTTGAAGAAAATCTCTTAAACTTAAAAAATTAAAAAAAATTTTCACACATCACTGCACAATGACAAATTTTGAGCTTTTTCTTTAATATAATTATTCTGCTCATTGATAGTCATGGCAATTAAATAAAATTTAGAATAAAAGTAAAGTCCTGGATCTATAAGTCAAAAAAATACTAGTACATACATGGAATTGAGATAATTTCTATTGCTTATACATAGGAGTTTCTCTCATAGATTTGGCCTACTTTGAAGACAAATAAATGTGTTTTGATTATCTTAGTGATCATACTTCAATATAACCATTATTAACATAAATTAGTCAACATTTTGAATTACAAAGTATTAGGAAATACTTCAAATGTTTAGCTTTTTCCTTGTGAAATTAACAATATGCAGGGTGCATAGCCAGATTTTTCAACAAAAAATAAGCACCTTTTAAGTACTTTTCAAGTACTCAGAAAATATTTTTAAGCCCTTTCCAAAAAAATTTTTTTTAATTAGGATCTGTGCAGTACAAGCAAACATTTTTTCTATCATTTAAAGTTTTTAATTTATATACATAAAATCAATAACACTTTCAAAATCTTTACATAATCATGATAAAATAACTAGTTTCTGATAAATATTGCAGAGAAAAATTGTGAAAATCATCCATTTTTCGTTATTTAGAAAGACAATTGACAAGGCAGAGAAAAAATCTCTTTTTAAAAAGTTAGAAAATGAAGCAATTTTTAAAAACCAAAATAAAAAACTTAAAGGGCTTTTAAAAAGCGTAAAGCAAAAATAAGCACATTTGTTAAGCACATAAGCACTTATTAAAAACACATCGTACCCTGATACAGTCGGACCCCGCTATAGTGAACCTGGGAAACAGTGAACACTCGGATGTAGTGAACTTTTTTAGCGGTCCCGTCCGTATTCCTATTTAAATAATGTTATTTTTAACGCTTATAGTGAACAGCTTAGAACTTGGAAACTCTGTTATAGTGGACTCAAATTTCATTTCTTTAAATATCTTTTTCAGTCCTCCATCTTTAAACTTGTAGGTGTTGGGACTGAAAATGAATGCATTCCTATAAAATGTGTCATATTACTCTCCTTTATGCTTATCACTTCTAACTATACTGTAATAAATGTCAAACAGATCATTTATCTTATACTCCCCCCTCCCTGACAAGCCTCCCTATATCTCTTTTCCCCAAACTTGCTAAACAACTAGTTAACTTGGCCACCTGCTGAATTTTTGGAATTTTCTTATCTGTTCAAACCATATTCTTTACAAATCACCCCTTGACAATCAAGAAGGGGAACAATTTAACTCATTCTACAGATGCTCTCTTCATATTCTTACATTATCTATTTGAGTCAAGATTTTTATTTCAAAAGCAGTGAAAATGGCAAATTCTCTTAAGAGAACAGCGTTTTCGATAGAGGACAAAGTTAAAATTGTAAAGCGTATTGATGATGGAACTAATCAATCGACACTGTGTAAGGAATTTTGCTTGTCAAAATCTACAGTTTCAAACATTTGGAAAAATCGAAGTGCAATTCTTGCGCCATACGACAAAAACATGGTTTCATCGAAAAAACTGAGTGGAGCTCAAAGAGAAAACGTAGGAGATGCTTTGTTAAGATGGTTCGAAATCTTGTTCAAAATGTAAAAATCTTGCATTCTTTGCACATTGTAGATGTAGATTCTTTGCACATTGTAGAAAATTGATGAACTCAATTTAAAATCAAATTGTGTTCAATCAAAAATCACAAATTTTTTTCATAAAAAGTGAAAATAAAACTAATATTTAGCGACGTAATTACTTTTTCCATCAATTTTTGCTTTATTATCTGTTAATTAGTTAATAATTTTTTAAATAACTTATGCAAAATTGCAAAGCCAATTTTCAATCATTCAACTGTCTTATGCAAAAAATATTCTTCAAAAATTTTGGATATAGTGAACCATCGGTTATAGTGGACACATTACTGAGTCCGCAGACGGTTCACTATAGCGGGGTTCGACTGTATAATGCATTAATGTAAGTTATTTACAAACATTAACAGAACATTAAAAGTTTTTAAGCCTGTCTCAAATAACTACAACATAACATTTCATTATGATTCACATTATAAGTACTGAACATAAAAAAAGTTAGCCTAACAGTTAATTATTTGATAAACTTACCATTTCTTCAATGTTTTCAGTAACTGAAAAAAAAGGATAATTCATTAATATTGTATTGAGAAATTTATACAAACAAATACACTAAATAATAAGTATGAGGGGTGCAAATTGTATCCGATCGCGATATTGGATTTTAAAACAGCAACACAAATTGCGACATTGAATTTTAAATCTCGCAAATACGAATCACAATAGGTAAATTCTATCCAAAATCTATTTTTGATATTACAATAACGTGAATACATAACGCAATGTTGGATTTTAAAAATGTGTGAGTACGAATCGTGATATCAGGTCTTAAAACTAAAAAAAGAATGCAAAAGCACACTACGTCACTTGCAGGTATCCCATGGTAGAGTTAGTTCAATAAAATCATACAAAAAATTTATTTTAGTGGTAGGTTAGTGTAATTAAAGTTCTCCTAGAAAGCATGGTTAAGAAACCAAAAAGGGTTCATACAGAGATCAGAAACAGAAATCCAAGGAGTCCAAAATTTTAAGGACTTATTAAAAATTTTAAAACTTTATTTGTTAACTGTTTAGTTTAGTTTAGAAAGATAACTAAACAGTTTTTTTTAAAATTAAAAAGCAGTTATTATAAAGAACTTGGAAAAATTTATATTTTGCATAAGATATTTATTTTTAGCCCTTTTGAAATAAATTTTGACTTTGTCAAACTTCATCAAGAAAAATAAAGTTATAATTTACCACATAAATACGCTTTCCAGCTTCAAATATTTTAAAAAATCCTGTTGGAGTGCATAGTACAGATGTTAAAGATTTACATAAAAACCTTCTTATCTTATATTTTTAAATTTGAATACATAAGAAAAATCTAAGGCATTTTGTATAACAAAAAAAAAGTAATTTATTAATTAAGTTTGCTTGTTACATGTAAAATTAAAATTATTTGCTATTATTTTTTTTCTTCTAACTCTTGCAATTCAATTTTTTTTTA
This sequence comes from Parasteatoda tepidariorum, assembly GCF_043381705.1. Taxonomy (NCBI): domain Eukaryota; kingdom Metazoa; phylum Arthropoda; class Arachnida; order Araneae; family Theridiidae; genus Parasteatoda; species Parasteatoda tepidariorum. The sequence continues at coordinate 28,425,122 of NC_092209.1, read as the reverse complement.
AAAAGTTTTTCTTAAACTATTATATTTTGACAGCTAAGTCATATTTAGTTTCCCTGCTTGGACAGCAGATTCATCAGCGAACTTAGAAAGTTCATCGATGCGACGCAATAATCTAAGGAGTTCCTAAGGACTAATTTGAAATCTAAATAGTTCCAAGTACTCCTTGGAGACTTATTTACAAGGAGTTTCTTGGGAGTATAAGGAGTCTGTACGCACCCTGATAATGCATGGTTAAGAAAGATGAACTATTCAAGTGGCATTGCGATAAAAATATTAGACACTATCTACATTTAAAATTATATCTTACCTGCAGGAGGACTGAAGAAGTTAAAAAAGGACACATTCTGAACGGTTTTAGTTACAGTTCTAACAGCACCTCTGGCCTTGTGCTTTTGCTTCTTTTTTATTGTCTTAACAGTGACATTTTTACCTTTCTTCCAGTCAATTGTGCAACTACAAAATAAATAAGACTTTTCTTACAGCAGGCTTAATTAAAACACTTCAACATAAAAACAATAACAAGAAAAATTGTACCTACTATAAATTTAAACTTTAAGGAAAGAGAAAAAAAACCTACGTTGTAATTAGTTATAACTAACTATGAAAATCTTATAAAACAGAATACGAACTTCTAATTTCTATCTCTCACTATTTCATAACTGGCAATTTATTCCTCATCTGCAGTTAATGGTTTTAACAATGGAAACACTCAATTATTCATCATAAAAAGTTAGCAAAAATTACTAGTAAAATATTTGATAGTTTTGTATAAATATAAGTAAATATAGTTTTGTATAAGTTTTTCCCAAGTACTTTAGCAGGAAAAAATATTTAAAAAAAACTAAATTACATTTTCGAAACACCATTATATGACTTTAGACAAAAATTGTACAACACCCAGCAATAGTTTGAATAATAAAATGTGTGCAAAATTGGGAAGTTAATTTTAATTAACCCTTAGAATCAGAATTATTTAAATATATTTTTCATACTCTTGCATCAATTTAGGTCAAAATAAATTAATATATTTAGCATTTAAATAACTGATGGTAATGAAATACAGCAGGAAACATTGTTATCTTTCTCTGCGTTAAAAGTTATATCTTCTAAACATGGCTTATTTCCAATCAATTTTTCCAATTTGCAACTGTTTAAATCTAAAAGATACAATAATTCAACATTGAAATTTCTCTAATTTACAAAATCTATTCTACATAAATTATTAAATATGAACGAGAAAAAAACAAACTATTTTAGATTTTAGTATAAATATAATCCAAGTTATCCAACAGAATTTTTATAGTAACTATTAGACTGCTTATTATAATTAAAAAATTGACAAAATTTTTATGCTTCTAATTAGAGCATAAAAAAATAAAAGGGTTACTGGTGTCCAAAGAGATATCTGCTGTCACATCAGGAGACTAATTTTGTCACCACCAGATTAAAAAAAGAAAGTGACAAATCTAAAAGGCCCATACCCTTTAGCTTTGACTATTTCAGGTCCTTCAAATGAAAATACATCTGCTGGATCAGGAACACATTTCAATCCATATTCCTTAGTTAAGACAGAATTTGTGAAGTACTCGTTTGGCTCAAAATGAAATTCCAAGGTGAAACTCTATAAATAAAAAAACACTTTTAAAATTCTAAATCTTCAGTTTTCACAAAAATGGGAGAACATTTGCCCAACTTACCATAGGATCGGCAAATGTGGTAGCCTTGACATCGATCAAGTGTTTAAGGATGGGTTCATCATATTCCTGTTTCAAAGAAAAATCATTAACATTTGAAACTGAACTTAAGATAAAATGAGTGAAAGCTTAACTAAAATACAATAAAATACCTCTATCATTTCTTGAATAGATGGAGCATTTTTGAAAGCAGTCAACCAAAATTCAGGAAGGCCTTTTACTTCTGAAAAATAGAATAAAATAAAATTATTTAAGTATTTCTAATTGCAAAACTATTCTTTCAAAAAATATTCATTCTACATAGTGATAGTCCTTTGTCAAAAACATTGCAGATTGAAAAAAAATAATTGATATATTTACATTTCTTTCAATACTGTGAAACGTAATACCTGAAAAACTTAGGAAATTCAGTGTAAAATTGTCAATTTTAGAAAAAGGGTGGGTTATATTACCCTAAGCCCTTCCGTTACTAATACTTTAATATTTTTTAAAAGAAATTGTAAGAGCAAATAAAAAACTTTTGCAATAATAATATTACAAATCAAATAAAATATTAGAAAAAAGGAAAATTAGAAAAAAGAATTCATAATAATCAGATGCATTTACATTATATATTAGCTTTAGATGAGTGACAAGAACTGAGAAGAATTTAATAAAAATTTTAAAAAAAATTTTACTGACCAATATGAAGAATCCCTGAGCATAACTTTTAAATTAATTTTATAATCTGTATCTAGTGGTCGAGACTAGTGTTTAAATACTAACACTAGCACTAGTTTCTAGATCCATAATCTTGGCTGCCTGCAAAGCTGTAAATCTAATTAAAATAAACAGCTACTAAACACAGCCTTTGTGTCAAAATGCAGACTATATAAAGTTATAACCAATAAAACATCCAGAGTTTATGTTAAAATGTAACCAGTGGTCGAGACTAATGTTGATGTGTCAACATTAGCACTAGTTTCTGGACCTAATTTAATTTAGGCTGCCTGCAAAGCTGTAGATCTCAGCAAACAAGATAAACAGCAATTTAACACAGCCTTTTTTTATTTGTTACATAAGAAATTGGTGACATTTAAAATTCTGCTCATTAACATACAGAGCATACCCGACAGGAAAAAAAATCATTTATACTATCAGTATGTTATAAGCTTTAAAACAATTATTTGTTGCAAAAAAAAAAAATTTTTTTAAATCATTTTAAAAAAAAATTAGGACATTAAAAGATAATTAAAATGTGTCCAGTGGTCGAGACTAGCTGCCAAATGACAGCTCGCACTAGTTCAGGGGTGAAAGTTTCAAAAATTGTCAAGACTGAAAATTTCAAAATCAGAAGTGAGCGTGCCCCGTCCAATAATTTTAAGTAAACAAAAAATTAGATATGAATTCTTTTCATAAAAATTGTGAACAAACTTTTCAATAAAAACTAAAATACACAAAATGTAAATACGGCTTATAAAAATTCCGTATTTATTTTAGTAAATCTACTATTGTTAAGGAGTATAAACAAAAAATGCAAATAATTATTTATTTCAAGCAAAATTACTTCAGCTTTTAAATTTTTTTCAAACATTTAATTTTCTAATAAAATAAAGTGCTAGCTATCATTTTAAGGAAAAGAATAATACTTGGCTAAGTTAATACTTTGTTAATAAATAACAAAAACAATTTTCAAGCTAAACATAGTTTAATAGTAAAAATAATATTCAACAAAATGCTGATATTTAATAAATGTTAAGTCTACAGTGCTTATTAAAATAAAAATATATTGATTGAAAACATATTGCATGTACACAATTATCTTTACAGTATACTTATCAATTTTAAAAAGAAAAGTTATGAAATTTTAATTACTAACTAAAATGATTTATAAACAAACTAAAAACATTTTTATATTTAATTAAAATTTACCAATTCTTAAAATAAAAGTACATAAAAAATAAAGTGATTAATAAAGAGTAATGATTTAACTCTTTCGAAAATAGTTAGTTATAAAAGACAGGCATGAAAGTGGACAAAAATAAAAAAAGCTGAACTTTTATACTGGGAGGAGAGGGGGGCGGGGGTATGATACTGAGATTTATGAAAGCAACTTTTAACTATGCTGGAAGATTTTTATTTAATATTTAAAGTGGCAGAAGCATTTAGACAGTTAACTTTAAATTTTTCTTAAATATAATTTTAAAATTGCGACCACTACTATATTAAAAACAATTAAGCAATTATAGGAAGGCACGACTATTAAATTACTTACTAATGAAAAATATACCACATCTTTACAGTAACTAATTCAAGAGAAAACTTACTTCTACTTCTGTCAAAAATCGCGATATTGGATTTCAAAATCGCGTGAATATGAATCGCGATATTGGATTTTAAAATCGTGTGAATATGAATCGCGCGGCTGGATTTTAAAAACTCGCGTGAATATGAATCGCGATTTTGGATTTTAAAATCGCATGAATATGAATCGCGATTTCGGGTTATAAAATCGCGTGAATATGAATCGCGCGGCTGGATTTTAAAATCTCGTGAATATGAATCGTGCGGTTGGATTTTAAAATCGCGTGAATATGACTCGCGATTTTGGATTTTAAAATCGCATGAATATGAATCGCGCAGCTGGATTTTAAAATCGCATGAATATGAACCGTGCGGTTGGATTTTAAAATCGCATGAATATGAATCGCGATTTTGGATTTCAAAATCACGTGAATATGAATCGCGCTGTTGGATTTTAAAAACACGAAAATACATATTGCGCGTAAATAAATCGCGTAATTAAGAATCATGATGCATAGTTTTAAGATCACGTGAATACGAATCGCAGTGAGTAATTTTTAAATAGCGTACAAATAAGAAAAACGATATCTGATATTACAACTGCGTGATAACGAATCGCAATATTGGATTTAAAAATGCGTGAATACGAATCGCGATGTTGGATTATTAAATTGAGTGAATAGGAATTCCTAGTACGGCTGTTAAATCGCAACACGTAACTATTAAATCAGTTAAATACGAAAATCAATTATTGATTTTAAAATCGTCTGATTAAAAATAGCGATTTTAGCATATTCCCTCGCAGTTCCTAATATTTAAAATTCCGAAAATCAGCCAAACAAAAGAAATCAAATATCGGCGGTCGGAAACGAAACGCTCCGACTATCGTTCGGGAGGCTTGGGTTCTCTAATTGGACTCCCCAAAAATTTTAGTTTTTTGAACATGGTCGAAAATTTTAAAAATTGGGAGAAAAAGCGGATTTCCGCTTTTTTGCGGAAGTCTTTCATCCCTGAAAAGAAGATTAGTAATATTCCGTTTTGCTCCGTCTTGTAGTTTTTTTAAAAAGACGGAAATCCGTCAAAATACGGAAAACTTTCACCCCTGCACTAGTTTCTAGACCTCAATTATTATAGGCTGCCTGCAAAGCTATTTTTCACTTAGATAATAGCAATTAAACACAGCCTCAAAACCACACTAGAAAACTCTAAAGGGAAACAGCGTAATCAAAACTGCTACCACACACGTCTAACATTTGGAATGATATTTTTATTAAGATCAAAACACTGTACATAAAATTATCATAATTCAACATGCTTTCTAAGATCAAATGAAAACCTTAGATCAGAAACAAATTAGAACCATTTATGCTTTCCTATTTAATATGAATTAGAGGGAAGCAATATTTCTGACATGATTTAACAAAGACCTAAAATTGCACTACCACTTTTATACAAAATAGAAACCGACAATCGGGAGTTGTAACCATTCTTTTGTATTAGAACCCATTCTTCAGACTGCTCCCGGACACGCCAAAATAAGAAGAAAAAACGGTAAATAACTACAAAGTAAATTTTTCAAATATTTAACTATTTTTGATTACTTTTTAAAAGCTATAGCAAGACATAAGTACTATAAAGTGGTGAATTATATATGCCTACGAATTATTTCGAAATAATGGTGGAAAAAAATCTACTAAAATGAATTTATTAAACCAAGAATCACAACTGATAAACTACCACTTTAAAATATATATTTGCTGTCCGGAGCAAGTTGGCATCTCTGCAAGAGGAAAATATAAGTATTTTAAACAATAACCAATTGAAAAAATACATGCATAGATCTAGTACAATACATCCTATATTTTTATAGCTGATTAAGTTATTTCAAATGTATAATTGGTGTTGCCAGAAATGCCCAGCCAATATAAAATGTGCCACAGAAGAGTTCCAAAATGCAATTAGCTTTTCTATTTGTAACAAATCTATTATTTACGTAAGTTTTTTTTTTAAAAAATATAATGAACTATGAACAGATTCTAAATTAAAATAAACAAAAAGAGAATTACCAGTTTCTGTTTCTTTTTCTTTGTCCTCACCTTCAATTTTAACTTTTTCTAAATCATTCTAAAAATTAAAAAAAAATACATGAATAAAATAATTCTAGAAAGGAAATACAACAAAAATCAATAAATTAACAACTTACAGACATCTCTAACTCTTTATCAGAATCTGACTGGAATTCACACTCTTCATCTGTAGGATTGTATGCACCAGTAATTATAGCTGCACGCTGAAAATAATATAAATGATATCTCTTAAAAAAACAATTGTTGATTTCATAGTTAGTAAATTAAACTTTTAAATAGTCCAAAAAGTTTTCCCATTTTTATTCTTATTTTTAAGTGTATTTCATAAAAATACTGATCTTCATGGGGAAAAAAAATAAGTTAAGGTAGGGTTAATAAAATTTTATTTAATGTTTTACCTAAAAAAAGTTAAAAATGCTTTACATTAAAAGAAATAATTAAAAGACTTAAGATGGGTTGGAATTTGCTCATATTATGCAGGGATAGCAAAGTTTAGCCCAGCCCAGAAAAATTATACCCGCCAAGTAGGTTTTTCATCAATGTAATATTTCCAATAAAATTTCCTTACAATTATAAAACCAAATTGTTCTTCAGAATTATCAACTTATTGTTTCATAAATTTAACCTAGCGACTTAATACAAAATTATATAGAGTAAAATATTTATATAAAGTTGGTCTAATCCCAAAGGTACAAAATAGCTAGCACTGGGAGTAAAGGTGTGTATACATAGGACATTGCTAAATTATATATTATTTATGTATAAAACAAATGTGTAATATGCATACACATAATACTTATGACATGATTTATTTCAATACACACGCAATATTCCAAAATGAATATAATTTTTTAGACAAAGTATATAGAAATAAATTATGCAGTTTAAAAAATTCTATATTATGTTAAAAGATTAGACCAAAATAGCCCCATTTTATATAAGATCAGAATAAATTCATACAACTTTTATTTGACAGCTGTAATGTTGCTTGTAAATAAAAACTTTATAAATACCAAAATTAAGCCAAAAGCAAATACTCACTTTATCGTATAATGGTTGAAAGATTTTTTCATATTTAATTTCCAAGGCATGAAGTTCTTTAAAAAATTCAGATTCTTTATTAACATGCTCTAGTTGAATTCCTTTTAAAGCTCTTACAAGTCTTCTAGCTGATTTAGACATAAGGTTAGGATTTAAAGCACAGCTCATTTTCACATGTTTAAGTATCAGATCATGAAGTTCTTGATCAATTTCTTTTTGGTGATCATCTTCTAAAAAATAAAAAAAATTCATTAAATTAAATGAACTTTGAAAATTAAATAATTTAATCACATATTATTTAAGTTATTGTTCAGATCAGCCTTATGTTGAATTGTTAAAAAAGATAATTTTAAACTTTTACTGTGTATAGTAAAAAGCAGAAAGAACAGAACTAAAGAGGTTAATAGCAGGAATAAAGAAAATTAAACTTAATTAAATATACATACACTTTTGCTAAAATAAAATTAAAATAGAAATTTAGAACAATGAAAATACTGAAATTAAAATAACTTAAAATAACCATAAATAAATAACATTATTTCAAAGATGCCTTATTAGTTACTAATTACAGTCCTAATAACAAAACGAACACATTTAAATGCTTACAATCAGTTTTTTTTTTTTTTTTAAATAATAAAGAACATTTTATTTTTATTTTATAGCCGGCGCTAAACAGCCAACCTAAACCAGAAGACAAGGGAACACCTGGATCAAGTATTGGGAGAAATTTGCCCTTGTCGAGGACTTTTTGATGGAACTAACCATCTTACTGCTCTCAAAGAATACTAATTATTTTAGCAAACACACAGGAAGGTAATAGTTGACAGACAACTAAGCCTGTTGGCGCAGTGTTGCAAAAAATTGTAACCTAATATGTACAAAAGCATGAACATCTATTTATTCCTCAATGGTTTAAATAGTCTTGTTAAGCATTTCCTAAGATCAGTAAGAAAAATCTTACTGCTCTCAAACAATACTTATTATTTTAGCAAACACACAGGAAGGTGATAGTTGAAAAACAACTAAGCCTGTTGGCGCAGTGTTGCAAAAAAATGTCCATGCTGCTGTACATATTAGGTTACGTCTTATTTCATACCTTAATGAATCAAATAGTCATGTTAAGCATTTCCTAAGATCAGTAAGAAAAATCTTACTGCTCTCAAACAATACTTATTATTTTAGCAAACACACAGGAAGGTGATAGTTGAAAAACAACTAAGCCTGTTGACGCAGTATTGCAAAAAAATTTCCATGCTGCTGTACATATTAGGTTACGTCTTATTTCATACCTTAATGAATCAAATAGTCATGTTAAGCATTTCCTAAGATCAGTAAGAAAAATCTTACTGCTCTCAAACAATACTTATTATTTTAGCAAACACACAGGAAGGTGATAGTTGAAAAACAACTAAGCCTGTTGGCGCAGTGTTGCAAAAAAATGTCCATGCTGCTGTACATATTAGGTTACGTCTTATTTCATACCTTAATGAATCAAATAGTCATGTTAAGCATTTCCTAAGATCAGTAAGAAAAATCTTACTGCTCTCAAACAATACTTATTATTTTAGCAAACACACAGGAAGGTGATAGTTGAAAAACAACTAAGCCTGTTGGCGCAGTGTTGCAAAAAAATGTCCATGCTGCTGTACATATTAGGTTACGTCTTATTTCATACCTTAATGAATCAAATAGTCATGTTAAGCATTTCCTAAGATCAGTAAGAAAAATCTTACTGCTCTCAAACAATACTTATTATTTTAGCAAACACACAGGAAGGTGATAGTTGAAAAACAACTAAGCCTGTTGGCGCAGTGTTGCAAAAAAATGTCCATGCTGCTGTACATATTAGGTTACGTCTTATTTCATACCTTAATGAATCAAATAGTCATGTTAAGCATTTCCTAAGATCAGTAAGAAAAATCTTACTGCTCTCAAACAATACTTATTATTTTAGCAAACACACAGGAAGGTGATAGTTGAAAAACAACTAAGCCTGTTGGCGCAGTGTTGCAAAAAAATGTCCATGCTGCTGTACATATTAGGTTACGTCTTATTTCATACCTTAATGAATCAAATAGTCTTGTTAAGCATTTCCTAAGATCAGTAAGAAAAATCTTACTGCTCTCAAACAATACTTATTATTTTAGCAAACACACAGGAAGGTGATAGTTGAAAAACAACTAAGCCTGTTGGCGCAGTGTTGCAAAAAATTGTAACCTAATATGTACACAAGCATGAACATCTCTATTTATTCCTCAATGGTTTAAATTGTCTTGTTAAGCATTTCCTAAGATCAGTAAGAAAAATCTTACTGCTCTCAAACAATACTTATTATTTTAGCAAACACACAGGAAGGTGATAGTTGAAAAACAACTAAGCCTGTTGGCGCAGTGTTGCAAAAAAACTTCCATGCTGCTGTACATATTAGGTTACGTCTTATTTCATACCTTAATGAATCAAATAGTCATGTTAAACATTTCCTAAGATCAGTAAGAAAAATCTTACTGCTCTCAAACAATACATATTATTTTAGCAAACACACAGGAAGGTGATAGTTGAAAAACAACTAAGCCTGTTGGCACAGTGTTGCAAAAAAACGTCCAGGCTGCTGTACATATTAGGTTACGTCTTATTTCATACCTTAATGAATCAAATAGTCATGTTAAGCATTTCCTAAGATCAGTAAGAAAAATCTTACTGCGCTCAAACAATACTTATTATTTTAGCAAACACACAGGAAGGTGATAGTTGAAAAACAACTAAGCCTGTTGGCGCTGTGTTGCAAAAAATTAATCCAACAAAAAAAAAAAGGTTTCAACATAAAAATAAAATTACATTTCATTGCATTTACATTATTAAACCCACTAAAGCCCAGAAAGTAAAAAACAATTCTATTATCTTTATCTGTTTCCTCTAACCTAGTACCTTTCTTTGTACATATAATTCATTAATATTTTTGATAGATACATTTTTCTGTTTAAGATTACTGAAACCATGTACTGAGCTACTATATTTTTAAGGGATAACAGTAAAAAAAAAAAAGCATTAAAGGTATTTTCTAACCTCACGAATATTGTTTTAACAATCTACTAAGCAAATCTTGAAATATCTTGATTCATGTGTAGATTGCAAACTGCCAGTTTAAGTCAAAAAAAGTAATAAATTGATTCTGACAAATGGCTAAAGTTGATATCCATCCAGTTTGCCACTGCACGCAATTAAATTCCAAATGAAAAATTGTAATAACAATTAAATAAAACAGCTTAATTTAATTGCACTAGCAAGACAGACCTAATTTAAAATTTATCAAAAGAGCACTTTAGTACCAAATAAAAATGAGAACTCTGAATATACAGGATAGTATAACTTGCATTTTTTCCGGCAGTTCAGAAAGTGAAGTCTTCTTTTTTTAAAAAAAATTAAGGACTTTAATAGTGAAAAAAAATAATTTCCTATCAAATATTGAACGTTCTGTCAAATATCGAACGTTCAATCTTTTTCGCTCTCTTTCTGGCAATGACATGATTTTATGCTCAAAATTTTTTTGTTTTTTGCTCTCAAAAATTGATCAAGATGAATTTTGACCTTATTAGAAATAGCTTTCACCACAAATTTTTTTTTTTTGGAGACAAGAGACTTGTTGACAATTCACTTATTCTTCCAAGTAATTTGCACCTCAAAAATGGATAATGTTAATGATGTTTGAAAAGCTAATTCTAGGAGTCAATGATGGCACTAATTTCTTTCAGCGATCTCACACTTGCCAGTTGGCATCAACTAATGCCTTCATAATAAGTTCATCAGCTTCAACTAGTGATGCATCTTAATTACCAGACTGAAAATTTGCAAATCAGTTTCAGCACTAGTCCTTCATAATAAGTTCATCAGCTCTAACTAGTGATGGATCTTAATCACCAGACTGAAAATTTGCAAACCAGTTTCAGCATCAGCACTAGTATACTGTCAAATACAACTTCTCCATATATATTTCATTATTTTAGTTGATCTTTACCTTTTTGGCAATAATTAAGTAAAATATGCCCCAAAAAAATGATTTTTTTTTAAAAACCTGTATTTGATAGAACGCCAGCCAAAAACTATTGCTCGGAATCAATCTAACTTTTTTACAAGCAAGTCTTGTCATATCAGCTATACAAATATACATTATATCAGATATACAAATACAGATATATGATTATGCAGCTTAAGAGTGAATTTGGTAATGAAATACAATAAAGTCTTGTGTTAGGAAAAATGAAATTACTTTACAAACAATATAATAAGTAACAAAAAAAAATAAAGATAAACAGAAAAAAAAATTTAAGATTAGATCAGAATACACAATGACTGTTGAATATTTATTGCAAGTTATGTGTCAAATAAAGTAAACTAATCCATTATTAGAATTTTTAATTATGAAAATTTTGCTTACTATCCCCAGCTTCATCAGCTTCTATTTTAACAGCTTCACATTTTTCTGGCTCATTCTGCTCTTTAGGGCCATCTGGTCCGCTGCAAATTAATAGTTCTTAAATACTCTGATAATAAATGAAGCCATTATTGAAATAATCTAAAAAATAGTTTTAAGCACTTTCTTGATAGGTGGTTTACAGTCGAGAAATAATCCGCAGTTTAATATTAGTATATTTAAAAATTATTACTTGGGCTCAAAATTTTTCTATTGAGATAAACTAAAGCATGCGATTGATCAAAAACAAACTGATCAAAAATTCTTTTAAAGTGCCACAATTTTACTTTATTGAATATTATGCCAATAGCCCAAGTTACTAACCTTACCATAAGACACTGAAATATTTGACTAGTCCTTTAAATAGAGTTGAGAAACACTGGTTTACAGCAATCAGTACATTATGAGTACATCAGTACAAGCATTTTTGCTCACAGCATAGAATTTTCAAAAGCACAATTACTCAACAAAAGTTTTCTTAATTTTAAAAATATTTTTAAAAAAACTAACACTTCTAAAAGTGTTTTCTTCAAAAATAAATATAATGGCAGAATCACATTTTAATCATTAAAATTAAAGATAAGGTAGACTTCGAATGAGCCATGATATATATACTTAGCAATACTGTTTATCATTACTTTATATTCACACACTTATGTTCTGAAAAGCTCTTTAAAATACTAAAAACTAATCTCATTTCTTTATATAACTTTTAAAGCTTATGCTCAGCCTCTTTAAACTTAGAAGATTGCTAATCTGTCAACAATAAAAAAAACTTAAGCTTTTAAGATGAAAGTCAGTAGACTAAATTTTTTTTTCTGCATCCTTAGAGATAGGAAAATTTTTGTATCGATATCTGCCTTAAAATACTCCCTTTTGTGCCCTTTTTAAGGACACAATGAAATAAAAAGGAAAAACACATAAGGAGACAAACCCTAAAGGTATAACTCTGAACAATTCCAGGCTAATCATTACTTACATTTTTTACAAGTACAAAAAACCTCTTGCACCTTCGGAATGGTAATAGGAGCAAACAAGTAAAGATACAGAAATTTCTTAGAGTTAAAAAAATAAATAAATAAATAACTAACTATTAAAAATAACCTGAAACACTTTCCATTTTTTAAAAAAAGGCATTAAAATGTTCTCAACTTAAATTTCATAAAATTAAAAAAATTAGTAATTAACAAGTTACATTGACAGGTTATAAAATATATATCTGTCTAACAGTTGACAATTCCAAATTTATTAATTTAAATTATCACTCATTAAAATGAAGAACTTAACATAACTATAGTATAATAATAAAGGAGTATAGTATAATAATAAAGGAATACTTACTCCTTAAGATCACCCATGTCCAAAGCTTTTATTTAAACCTAAAATAAAATTTATATTTAGATAAAAACAAGTATTAAGTAACACCCTTAATATAATTTTGAGGAAAAAAATAAATGTACAATCAAACAAATTGAAACTACAGAATCAGGGCCCGCATGAAGAACTTCAAATTATTAGCAGAGTATCAATAGTATTCGCCAAATTTCAAAAATACTAACATAATATTAATTCCATAAAAAACATCAAATTTATTATAAATTGAACTATTTTATAAAATGCAAATTTAAATCAAGAGTCATTTGACAGTTAAGGAGAAGTAAATGAGCAATGGAATGGGAGAGAAAATGAAAAATGTAGATGTTTTATTGTCTTTGAGAAAAAGAAATAAGAAAAAGTTGGGGGTTAATATCCGATTACTTCTTAGATTAGAGTAGTAATATAAGGATAAACCTGAAGCAACATTAGATGCTTTAATAGATTCAGATCATCTTTTAAATAAAACTTTTCATTCTTTAAATCTTATTTTGTAATATAAGAATTCTTACTGTCTTGATTGTAATCCAGGGGTGATTGTGACCCAAGTCAAAATTCTGGGTTAAAAAAAGTTTAAATTCAAAAAAAATTTAAACCAGGTCTTTTTAATTTTTTTCAATATTTCTTAGTTTACTTAAAATATATTTAAAATTTTACACATACCTATGATACCCTGGAGAAGAAATTAAAATTTACAAATGTGTCTTTCTTTCTTGAGTTTATGATTAGAACTACTATTTACTGATAAAAAATTAATATTAATCATGAATGTAAGCCTATAAAGTATCTCTGGCTCTTCTACCTCTGAAAATTTGATTTCTGGAAACTTCTGTGATCAATGATTATTTGAAACGTTTGGACCTGCGATCTCCGGAAACTCCCGGATCACTGTTAGCAAAAAATCCGGATTTTTTCCGGAGCACAATCAGCCCTGGTAATCAAGAATTTTTTTCAAGCTATCTGCAACTAAGCTCTCTAGGATAAGATCTTTCTGCAAGATACTTTTAATAATAACATATATGTTACTAATTTAAAATAACAAAAACACTGTTTACAAAAAAAAGGACTCATTTTCGCATTCTGTTGGAGAGGGACACACAAATTTTAATCTTCACATTTTGTAAACAATCAACATAATAAAAATTTAAAATCATGAAGTTCGTAGTAGTTAACTGCAGAAAAAAAGAGTGATGACGAAATCTTGAGAATCGTACTTCGCAAATGCGTGTTTTGTTTCAAGATAAGGTTATAAAAAATATGGCATTAAAAATATCGAATTTAAAAAATTCAGAGAAATTAATCGCAATAACTGCCAACAATTTGATAGAATTATTGCATTAAAAAGTAAATACTCAAATGCACGATTCGAATTTTCCATACTGTTTGAATTATATCGCGATATTTAAAATCAAATGGAAAAATCAATATCAATAAATACCGAAAATACAATCGAAACATTACAGCTATTTACGATACTGTCGGTGTAAATTTAGCGCTTCAAAAAGTGATTATTTATATGTCTGTTTCAAATATAACTTGTAAATTTTTGTAGAAAAAAACATTTAAAACTTTAACTTTTCAATAAAAAAAAAATCTTTCTGCAAGACCTAACATTCTGTGACAATATCACAGTGCCACTGCGATTCTGACAGGGGGTATTACAATAAGTTTATTTTGCTAAACAATGTTATTGTAAAAAGAAAACAAATTTTTCAAAAATAATTAGATGTTAATGTGCATCTAGCTACCACTCAACCAGCTTTGACACAAAGTGTAATGGAAGTTTCATCATGCAATATCATGTGATCTGGCAATGAACGTGTTAATTTAGATTTAATGGGCCTTTTTGTTGTATAATCTCCGTTGCTGCTCATATTACCTAGACTTATAATGATTGTAATTAGTTATGCAACATATCAAACATAAATTACTATAATAAAAAAAACACTAATTTGTTCAGGAAAATTTGTACTAACTTAATTTTAAGGATCGAGGAGAATCCCATTTATCTTCTAAGTAGCAAAAGTCATTCGCAGAATGCAGGGTTGGGTTTTTGACGTCAAAAAGTGGTTTTTGACATGACAAGGGTATAATACTGGTTTAAACCGTCAAAAACCCGTCAAAAATGTCAAAAACTAAAGTTTGCCAAAAAAATATATAAACTTCAAAACTACCAACAGTTGCCATGCATTATATTGAAATTTAATTATACTATAGGTAATCAGCAGGTTTTAAAATATTTTTTAATTAAAATTAAGGTAAAATAACAGATTTAAAATCTCAGAAATTTATATTCAAATGCATGTGCAGAAAAATTTTGCACAAAAATTGTTTAAATATTTATATTTAAAAAAA
>NC_092209.1:28361323-28408147 GCF_043381705.1 Parasteatoda tepidariorum | reverse complement strand
CAGGGATGGGGAAACTACGGCCCGCGGGCCAACTGTGGCCCGCCGGAAGATTTTATCCGGCCCGCGGACAGAATTTTAACTAGCCGATCAGTGGCGAATATATCTACTTTGTTTAAAACTATTTTTGTTGATTTCTTTTTTAACAAAGTACTGATGACCTTTTCACTTTCTCTATTTTTGTTCTACAAAACATAAATTAATTAAAATAGTTAGCACAAACAGCTTTAACTGGTAAAATGTTGAAAGCAAAAGTTCTTTATAGAATAGCTGTAGATTAGCTCCAACTAGTATTTGTCTTTCTCGAGGAGCAGACATATGGAATCTAATATAGGTGAATTGTACTTCACATGAGGCTGACTACGCGTTTTAAGTTCCAACGAACGGATTTTTCTGCCGGCTCTAGTTCTAACATTATTTACTGCGTATGGAAAGATTGCACACATACAACGTCATTGTAAATAATGGTGAAATTATTAAATGTATAAAATGGCTACTGCCTTTTTGAGTTATTTGTAAACATTTTTTATCCCAAAATGGCAACTAAAAAACGCAAGGTTGATGTAGAGTGACGTGCACTCAATGATGAATTGACTTTATTTTATTTCAGAAGATTTTACTCGGCCCACCAAACTTTTTTTTCTTGATTTTTGGCCCACGACCCAAAAAGTTTGCCCATCCCTGCCCTAGACAGTCATCTGATGGCAAGTTCTATGTATGCTAGGATAGGTCTCTTTAGTTAAAGGTGAGGTGCCCAGAAGTTGACAGGATTTAGCGATTATACTGCCACATATACAGAAATCTCTTCCAGGTCCCAGTCAGTGCCAGATTAAGCATAAGCGGGGGCCCTAGGCCATTCATATTTTTGGGGCCCACAGATTTTTTCTCGCATGTTTCTTTTATTTATTGAAACATAAAAGTATTTATAGATCTTTTCATTTATGAAAGCATATTTAAAATTAAAATAAATAATAAATTAAATTTTACTTTATTTTGTTAAATTGCTTCTTGTTTAAACAAGTCTCAGCTCGCTATAATATTGCCTTCAATTTTTTTGCATGCAAATCAAAATGACTAATTTGAACTTAAAAAACATTGATAAATCTTATAATACATAAACTGTAATAATACTTATAAATAATAACTAAGTAATAAACAAATGTGATTAACATTATGTAAAAAAATTATTGTATTTTATTTATATATTTGAAATTCAATTTTTTTTTCAATCATTGTTAATTTTTTAAAATTTATTTTCAAAAACTCCATTTTAAGAGGGCTCCAAGGCATGGCCTAATTGATAATCCAGCACTGGTCCCAGTGAGGATCTTTGCTATGCAGCACATACTTACTTAATCTCCATTGCACCCCTATTAGAAATGTGCTGCCTTATTACTATAGCAGACAGCTCAAGACACTTTGCCTGGAATTCTCCTAAAAAGCTGAAGTTTCTTTTGTTTCATGTTTAAAAATAGGGGAATTAGAAGAGATTAATGTCAGTGGCATGTCAAATACATAAAATAAAAAAAACCTATCCTATCCTAAGATGTGTTCTCTTACAAACACAGATAACTATTAAAAAAATTTCATCGTTTTACTGGAGAAAATTCGAATTATCAAATTACATCGCTCTTGCTTGATGCAGGTGTTAAATCAGCCCTGGTTGTTTTATACCTTTATATTAAAAATCCTTTGTTTCGTCCATCAATAGATAGAATAATTATGAACGTGCTTTTAATTACTATTAGATGAATAATGAAGTAGATAATACATATTTTAAATAGGGATCAGCTTTAACTAAAAAGAGACTCAGAAAATTTAAAGTCTTGGCTCCGTTTATATCCAAAGTCTAGCGCACAAACTGAAAGTGAAATTAAGTTTACTTTTCAAGTTATCAGACAACACATTTTTCGAAATAAAAGCACGATTCTTAACCAAATTTTCAAAATTTTATGACAATTACAGTATATTTATATAAATGTTATAAACCAGTATTTATAAGATATGAAGCCTAAAGAAATAAATTCAAGAATGATGCCAAGACATAAGTGCGCCTTAAGCCAAAGCACGTTCTATTTTATAAAAAAAATTAATTCATTATAAAAATAAATTACAATATGCAGGTATAAAATCAATACTAACAAGAAAGGAAGAAAAAAAATTCCACAAATATTATGAAATAATATTTTCTTAAAACCTTGTGAACAAACCAAGCCCAGAATGCTTTTTTTTTTTTAGCCGTGAATGAATCACGCACTTTATTTAATGAAGAACCACGTTCACGTGAAAATAACTTATTTCAATATAGAATGAAATAAGTAGTTTAATTCAATAAATAAGTTATTTAAAAAATTAATAGAAAATTTTTGAAAAAATTTAGAGAGAGACTTGGACAATTTTACATAACTTACCTTACAATTTGCCGGACAATTGACCGAGTGGAAGCAACGAATGGCGGCAAAATGTGAGCGAAAAGAAAGATTGCCAGATGATAAAACCTAAATAGTTTTTGATAAAATAACAAACAAAAAAAAAGAATTCTATCTCTGAAATCACTAAAACGAAATTAAGAAAACTAATTAAGAGTCTTTGATTTTAAATTGGTTTTTCAATATTTCCAGCAATGATTTTACCAAAAAAGCATTTTTTGAAGATGCATTCTTACGAAAGCGATTTTTGAAACGCGATTGCAGTTTCACCAAATGTAGTAGTTAAGAAGAATTCTCACTGTATGCAATTCTCGTACCTCCAATCTCCACTTTGGAATATAAAATCCTTGTTGTTGTTGTAATGCATGTGCATCGCACTAGAGCTGCACAATGGGCTATTGGCGACGGTCTGGAAAACATCCCTGAGGATTACCCGAAGACATGCCATCACAATTTTGATCCTCTGCAGAGGGGATGGCACCCCTGCTTCGGTAGCCTGACGACCTATAAAATCCTTAAAGGTGGAATATATTTTTCGACAAAAATCTCACCAATTAGGTCAATCGCAGGCATGCTAATGGCCCTTTCAGCAGAAAGTGCGTAATGCATTGAAGAATCATTCACACTGGGTTCGATTTTTTCGCATGCGAACGAGAAACTGATTGGCAAGTGTTTCACAAGTAGACAATTTCAACAGGCAATTGGTTGTCAAAAATTGCACCTAATCAGAAAGAACCTTCAGTGCAAGGCTACCGAAAGCAGCAGTGTCAACATGGCCACGCAAACAGGGAGAGTTCATGAGGAAAAACATTGATCAATTAACTGTATGAGATCAACTAATGGGGCCTAAATTAACAGTTTACTATATATTATATTATTTCCGGCGGCCGAAGATGTAGTAAATGGTAACTGATGCACGTTAAATCTGTCGAGTCGCAAAGTCCTGAATGTTCCCATAATAAATCAATATCTCTGGTCCAGGAATTTATTTGTCTCCTGGATTAATTCAAAATTACAAGGCTACGGAGTTGAACATTAGTAGTCGTAAGCCAAAAAAATTAGGTCGACTGTTCAACGAAGGATGTAATATAAAATGTATATACTTTAGAATTGAAATATTCTCTACAGCTTTATTTATTATAAACTACGACTTCACTCGACATTGTATTTTGGAGTGGTCGCTTATACGAATCGCAAGCAGAGAGAGTTTTTCCTCATCTTTTATTCTATCTTTTGTGAAGCCTTTTATCTCTGCAACTTATACGATCTGCTCTTCAGATTAAAAAGTTGGGCGTAGTTTGTAGTGCAGTGAGCTACTTAAAAAAAATAGTAGTGAGAAGGACGATACAAATAAAGTGTAGTTTGTAGCTACTCTGGGCAAACTTTAAACGTTAAGTGAAGAAATAAGGTTAAAACGCAACTGATTTTTCGAATCTAATTGATTAAAAACTTCACATGTTTGTGTCTCTGCAACAAGCGTTAATAAGAATTACGTATTACTATCATTTTAACTAGCCGAATACTAGCCAATTTATCTCATGCCACATCCTTAAGAGTAAATGTACATTCAGAAACCATTGATGTTATTTCTAAGAACGGGAATATATTTTAATGATTTTTGATAGACTTTATTTTTGAAAGCCGGTAAAATGAAATAAATAATTCGAAAATGAAATACAGAGCAAAATTGCACATTTCTAATAATCTCCAAGCATTTTTCAAATTAAACATTTCTTTTGAAAGAGGCATGAAAAGTTGAAAATTAAAAAGAACAAACTCATAAAAAATTGCTTAGAATAACAAAATGGTTCATAAAAATATGAATACATGTATAATGATTTTTCTTATTTATATAAGACAATTTTTTTTATTCAAAACCGTTTTGAACATGGGTATAAATTAAATTCCAGGAAAGTTTGACTCCTAATTGTAATGAATAATGACTACATTTCAGAACCAGTTTGTAGTCATTTAACTTTTAAAAAAAGTATTTGCGGCTGCAGTTAACTACATTTTTAAAAAAGCACTTGTATTTAACAACAAAAATAATGTAGTTTTTCGGACCACTGAAATGAGTTTACTAAACAAAAACTTTGAGTACACTATATAGATTTATTACCAAAAAATGAACTTTAAACCAGCTTGAACGAAAAACATACTTCCGTCTTGGACAACGACAGAGAAGATTGTGGTTTCTTGTCATGGCCTAATTGAAAAAAGAGAAACTTCATAGAAAAGAATTTTATTTTCGAAACGTTTCTGAAATAGGTTTCAGTTAAAAATACTGCGAAAAACGTAAAACGTTACAATCTTATAAAATAACATTTTGTACCATTTTTGTTCCGGAAAATTTTCTCTCTAGTTCTCTCTAGGAGTCACTATGATCCAAAATAATAAAATTAATGTAAATAATCCATTCTTTAGAAGAAATATTGTAAAGCAATCATAAGCCACATGATTTTTTTTTTGTCATTCTTTTCAATGTTTGTAATAATTATAAAACAAGCCACGCTGTAAACTGAGTTTAGAAGGCTTCTTTTCCTCCAGGTGATAATAAAACATCAGTGATAAGTAGCATATGAATTATGCAACGAACAAAAAGTTTATTTTAAAAAGTTTAAATGTAATTTTATTCTTTCGTAAATCGCTAAAAAGATTTTATCGCTTAATCAGAGAATATTCACGTTATTAGTTTTTTCAGAGAATCTTCTTTCTAGTTTCATTATTAGTAAATATAACCAACACCTTCTAGAAAAGAGAAAGACTTCGCCCAAATAACTTTAGCGAGTATAAACCGTACAGTGGTGGTGGTTAAAGTTGTTGTTAAATTACGTAGCACTAGAGCTGCACAATGGGCTATTGGCGACGGTCTGGGAAACATCCCGGAGGATGATCCGAAGACATGACATCACAATTTTGATCCTCCGCGGAGGGGATGGCACCCCCGCTTCGTTAGCCCGGCGACCTGCGCGCGAAGTCGAGCACTTTACGGTAGCACAGTTTAACGAGGACCAATACCGCACACCCTCGGTCCCTACGAAGACTGATCTAAGTGGTCACCCACCCGCACACTGACCGTAGCCAGTGATGCTTGACTTCGGTGATCTGCTGGGAACCATGTCTTAACGATCAGTCTACTGCGGGACGGTGGTGGTTAAAAGAAAGATACTACAACGTTTGGTCTATTAAACAGGATTAGATTTCTCCATTACGGTAACCTGAGTGGGAAGGTCTTGGCTCTTTAGGCGTTGATGTAACTCCCTTAGCAAATTCATAGCTAAGATTTCATTTCGATAGGAGTTGAGTATCATTAGCAAAAAGGCGAAAACATTATACTCTTATTGAAAAAGTCATTTTTTAAAAAATCTCTCTTTTCATCCTTATTCCATGCAAATGATTCATCTGAATGAATTTCATTCATGAGTTCATTCATCTTTTTTTTCCTCACATGAGTGTTATACTGTGATTGGCGATTGAAATGGGCTACAGGTGGAGTACAACAGAACACTACCTATGACAACACTTCGCCTGCTTACACCATTAGAGTTTGGGAAGTTATACGAGAAGGAAGTATGTTAGTTTTGAGGTGATTTTCAAACAGATTAAAACAGTTTAAGTTAAGAAACTATATGAAACTCAAAACAAAATTAAACATAGTTCTCAAATTAAGGGTCGCAGAAATTAAAAAAAAAAAATTTTTTTTTGGCAATTAAATGCAAAAAATACGATGATAGAGGGAAATATCGTAGTGCACGCCTTTGCAACTGAGTAGAGGAGAAAAGGAAAAGAGGGAGAGTCAAAAAATGGGTCTTCTCCCTAGATGACGTATTCAAGAGTTGCGATAGCGAATCCATGAAAGGAAAAATTTTGTTTTTAATTTATTTGTTTCTAGGACGCTAAAAATGAGTATTAAAATCCACTACCGCAGCATTTAATAGAGTTTTTTACCTTTGCATGTACTAAGTCACCCTAGTTTGCGGCGACACTGAGTTAGCCAAGCAGTCGGGATCTAAGCTAACAGAATTACTAATAATCTAATTAAAAATGTTATTTAGTGCAAGCGTAAAACATAAAAAACAATATAAAAATATTCATTAAAGGCGCATTAAAAACAAATTTCAACCTCTTAAAACAAAAGCTAGTTAACAGTTAAAAGCTCTAAAACAAAATCTAGTCTTAAAACGCAAAGCTAGTGTTCTAAAAAAAATTCCCATGCGACGTTTTCTGATGATTCAGGATTATTAAAAAATTGAGAGAATGAGGAACGATATTTTATTGTTCCAGCTATAGTTTAGCCCTGTTGTAGAATATCCTCTTGGTTGTGCAATTTTTTCCTCTTGGTGAGCAGAATTGGCGAACTGCCTTACATCAGTTGATGTTGCAGTTGAATTTCTATTTAATCGTCGAACACATTTTTCAATTCTAAAGCTACAAGCCCATAAAGCTCTAAAGCTACAAGCACCGAGATTCAAAATTCGGCTCTGTTCATTGAAAATTACGACAACAGTGTGCGGATGCGAAAAAAATATTGGAGAGGCAATTTACCGATATTGGCAATCGAAATGGGCTACGGGTGACCAGGAGCGGACTAAGGCCTAGGCAACCTAGACACGTGCCTAGGGCCCGAAAATAAGGTTTTTAATTTTTATCCTCATACAGGTGAAAACTTGCAGAAAATTATTTTAGAATTTTTAAATAATATAGATTTATACATCACTAACTGTCGGGGACAGAGTTATGATAATGCGTTTAATATAGGATATAATAAAGGACTCTAATCCAGAATAAAACATATTTCTTCAGCCCAATTAATACCATGCGCAAATCATTCATTAAATTTAACACTAGATTGCTTAAGGAAGTCATTTTGACTGCTTTTAATTTCATTTAGAAAAACAATGATGTATATAATGTCACAATTTCTTAGAATTTTGTACAACATATAATTTTTTTAGTGTTAATATAATATTTACTAAAAACTTGTAATATAACTGTACTGTAGATAATATAAAAAATTAATTTTTAAGAAATTTCTTTAAACATTATTTATTCTTATACAATCCAGTCATTTTGACTGCTTTTGGGCAATATAGGTATACACTAAGTTTCAGTCTTTCTAGTGTTAATTGAAAACGCTGATGGCGAAAGTTACATGGAAATGACCACTTTTTGCAATATCGTTCAGGAATTGTACGAATTTTTTTAAGTTCTGCACATAGGTGGAATGCAGTACAAACATTTTGTAAGAGCTAACACTTGAGTATTAAACCTATTTGTGATACCAGGTGGTCTGCTCGCTCCGATGCTGTGAAATCCTTAAAGGAAAATTATGAAGAAATTAAACATCGTTTACGTCATTTTTCCTCAAACAAAGATGAAGGCCCGCTTTAGCCTTAGTCCGCCACTCCAGGTGGCGCAGAGCAGAATTCTCTGCCTATTTCAGCACTTAGCACGCTTTCACCATTAGCGTGTGGACAGTCATAGGAGAAAGGAGTACGGTTAGTTTTGTCTTGATTTTCAAGTAGATGAAAAACTTATAAGTTAGGAATATATATATACATAACTCAAAACTGCCTTAAGCATAGTTCTTAAAGAAAGTGTCGTAGAAATTTGAGCAAATATTTTTGGCAATTAAATACGAAAAATGCTATAGAAAGAAAAATTATCGTAGTACATTCCCATACGACTGTGAAAAGGAGGGATGGTCAAGACATAGAACATACTTCTTTCCAGATGGCGTATTCGAGTGTCACGAATTCTATTCTACATAATATTTCTGCCTCTTTTTTTCTTTTATACAATTTTAAATATCAGTAGTGAAATTTATTTTTGTGGCGTTGTGTTTGAAGAGATTGTTTTACTTGTAAATATGAATTCCCCCTTTTTTTGGATAAGACATTTTTAGGTATAGGTAGTTAAATACACTTTTGTGGTCCCGCGTATAGGTGCTTTCGTGAATATACGGGGGTTAATGCAATGTGAAACCAGAAACAGAGAATTCGTGAAGGTAGAGGGGGCTATTGTGAAACCACGAAGTGGTGGGTTTGTGAAAGCAAAGGTCAAGAGGAACCCGCGAAGTGGAGAGTTTCTGCAAAATTTTTTTCTCACTCTAATTAGCATTTCAAATACCAATGTAATGGATTCATGGTCATGATGTCGAAGTAAACGGTTGTCACTGTTGAACCACGAAACGGTGAGTCCTTGAAAATGGAGGCCAATGAGGTTCCACGAAGCAGCGAGTTCTTGAAAATGGACGCCAATGAGGTCCCACGAAGCGGCGGATTCTGGAAGGTTTTGGACACTGTGGAACCGCAAAGCATTAAGTTCCAAATTGTTCAGAGAATGCCTTAAAAACGGTGATATAGAGATGGTAGATATTGTGCGTAATGTGGAAGGAGTAATTAAAAATAAATGATATAATGCTATTTAAATGACTTAAAATATGAGTTTTTGTATTGCATTATTTAATTTTAGGAAAAGCGTTAAACTGCCAAGCTTTATTGCTACTGGTGCAACTGGCAAGGAACTGGAAAACACTTGTAAGTAGAAAATTATTCCGCAAAAATTTTTTTCAGCAGTCCAGGTCTAGCTGATAAAGAAGAATGTACAACTATGAAATCTTTTAAACACAACCCAGATGACAAGGAAACTATGAGCTCCAAGGTCCAGCATTGGGTGTAACTCACAGTAAAAATGCGTCTTAAATCCCATTTGTTCCGACCACATTTCTTTATTTTAATCCTAATCAGATCTGCTTCTTAACCGGATGCTTAAAAGCACTGGTATAAGAACATTTTATTTTTTCTTTTACTGAAGGATAACCGTATAAAGCTAAGCACAGGTGGCGCTAGGGGTTAATATTCCTCGTAAGACCTCGGGGTTACTACTTCTGATTTATTTTTAAGCCTTAGTTTAAAAAAGCGGGTTGTAGTGCATCTACCACTACAGAAATATAATTCCAATTCACTAGAAAAAACATGTCAACTCGATTCTACGGAGGGGTACCTTTTCATAGATGAAAGTTAACATTGTCGATAACTACAATCCCCACACGGGTTACCTATACTATAATAATGTACTTGGTGTTTGCAATATAACTTAGGAAGACAGGTCGCAAAACATCAAAACTTGTTTGATTGTCAGAGACCTGATACAGTTCAAAGACGGTTATCAGAAATATCCTTAATCAGGCCATCAAAGTGGTTTTGATTTTTTTAAAACTCAGCTCTCCTCAATAGTGATTGATTAGATATTGTTCTTTTTTGCTTCTATATAAATTTGAGACCTCCAATTTATATCCATTTTGATAGGGATTCTAAAAATTAATGTATTAAAGGCAGTGATTATGGAACACCTTGAGTTTTTCAAACCAGTAATTTCCCTTACCCATGTTCAGTGCCATCATATGCTTAATAATTCATTTTGGTAACCTAATAACATTTTTTAAATGATTAAATGATCATTTAATAAAAGCAATTTTCATTACTAAATTATTATTAAATAAATAATTAATAACAATAATTAAATTAAAAAATTATTTTTTTAAAAAATAAAGCAATTTCCATTGCTAAATACTAAAAATAACTTACTAGACTCCAATTAAGAATACAATTTTTATTACTATACTCTTATAATCCCATTTACATTGAATAGTTTATTGAAAAGGTATAACAAGAACAAAAAAAGTAAAATCAATTTTAATAAATAATAAAAAAATCTGCAATTATTAACTGAATAAATTATAAAAATGAAATAATTTTTTAAAATTTTAGAACATTGACTAGCAGAAAAAAAATCAAAATAAAACAAACAGTAGAATAACAAATTAGAATTTATTCGAAAAAAAAAAAAAAAAATAGATTCACAGAAAAAAATAAAGATAATTTAACCCTAGATAACTAAGCATTTGCCAAATGGACTTTTGCCAGCTTTGTAAAGTTGGCTTGTTACCGTAATACTTATACATCTTCAAAGATTTCAAACGTTACATATTATCACTTATCTATATTTTAATAAAAAGTTAAGAGTCCATAAAAATTTGACATAAATCAAGATATAGAAAAATAACAGCATGCTTTGAATTTATAAGTCAAATGATTTAATACAGTGTAACATGGATTTAAGCTTAGTTATTTAGGGCTGAAAAAGTGTTCTTAATATCAAAGTGATTTTATGGAAAACAAAAATAATAACAAGCCAGATGTTTGGGAAGACTAGTTGTAGTATATTTCTAATAGACAAAAACTCTATTTAAAAAGTTAAATCCACAAACTTTTTTAAACCAGTTGAAACAAGAGACAAATTTTTATTTGGTATAAATTATGTTCCTGGTTATCAAATTCTGTATCATAAAAAGTAATTAGTATAAAATAATTTCAATAAAAAATTTATTTTTAAATATTATACAACTTCATAGGTTTTAAAATTTTTATAAGTTTTCCGGATTGTAAAATTTAATAATCCAATTTAATTCTGCCATGAAAAAAGCATTTTTTAAGAAAAATTCAGTAGTTTTATTATTGAAAAATACAGTTCCAAATATTGAAACATTTTAGAATGCATGAAATATTATGGAGAGTGCTTTTGAAATCTGACTGAACAGAACCCTCGCTGGTTTTGTTCTTATTCTATTTTATACAGCAATAATTTCATGAATTAATATTATTATGTTCTTCTTTTCAAAATCTCCTTAAAACATTAAAAAATTCAACAATAATGAATTGGAATTTGAGTTTAGAACCATAATTACTTGTCAAAAAAAATTATAAATGAATATAAGATGGGGGGAGGCATAATAATAGCACAAATCACTAAAGTGCATTAAAACATAAGTTTCAGAATATAAAATTTTCAGAAAGAACTCTATAGTTATAAATAATTGACAAATTAAAGTAAGGTAATGAAGAACAAATATTAAAATATTTTTTACCATTCTTAAAATACTATTGATTCTTTCAGATGTTCTTTTGATTTTCAAATGAAATACAATTCTAACTTTCTGCAGCTTCCTCCTATTATAGGAGGTTATTAATGTTAAAATCATATTTTACAAGATAATAAATTTATTCATCTGTTAAAAAAAATAGACGAAAAAATACTTTTAAGGTACCATTTAAATCACATACATTTTCACATCATTCAGATTCGTTATAGCAGTATTTCAAAGATAATATTTGAAATACTGTTACAACTTATAGTAATACTTTATAATGGTAATAATACTATACAAATTTAAAAAGAAATATTAATAAAAAACAGTTAATTTCTTTAATGAATAAACATTTTTAATATCTTAACATAAAGAAAAATTCATTACAATTGCACATACTTTATTCTGCATTCAATTTAGATTATAAAAAACTACAGTTATTAACATCCTTTTGCGAACAGATCTCTGAAGTATACAATTCATGTGAATAGATGTTACATAAATATAAATTTAAAAGCCTATTCTAAATTGAAATTTATCACATATTAGCACAACGCAAATTGTATAGATAGTGAAAATGAAATATAAACCTTGAAATTAAGTTAACAAAATCAAATAATCACTTATCAAAATATGGCAAAATATATTGATTTATACAAATCTTATCTGAAGAATTCCATTGATTTTTAAGAAAAATAATTTAAATGAAAACTGAAATGAATTTAAATGAGATTGGAAAAACACACATACAAAAAACAGTCATTAAAAAAGTAATTTTAAGAGGAAATTTCCTAAATAAAACCAGGATATCACAGATATTTTAAATTTATATCTTTTATAAATCTAAAATAATATGTGTCTCATATATTTTCAGGGAAGACTCAGAAAAATATTTAATAAAAAACTATTTTAAACTACTTTTGTGTTTCTAATAATCTAATATATTATAACAAAATGTTTAACAGATTTGTAATAATGTATATTTATGCGTGAAAATGAGAAAATCAGAGCTGAATTAACCAAGGTTTGTGTTTGCATACTGGGATAAAAATTCTAAGAAAATATGAACCTTAATGCAATGAAAAATTTTAAAATAAATAATACTTTTGCTAAATGCAAAATAATAATAATAAATAAATAAAAGAATAATTAATAAATAAAATAAATTAGCACTTAAGATCCTTAAAACACACGAATTAAGAAATGTTTTCATATTTTGACTTCTGGGATATTTGTAATTGAGTGCTACCTAAATCAGAGATGTGACCAAATCAAAATAGAAAATACTGAAATTACATAGAGATACCAATTTAGCAGCATATTAAGATATTACTGTACAATTGCACAATAAATATTGAAACCATTGCACAATAAATACTGAATTTAGGAAAAATACTAAGAAAAAATCAAAAATAAAAACAAAGATTTGATATTAACCCTAATAACAGAACATTTTTTATTGAAAGTTTTATCTGAACTAATAACACAACACTTTTAACAAATATATTTTAAAATCTTTTCATACTAATTTTTATATGATCATATTTATGTTGAATATTTCAGATGAAAATATTTTAAAACAACACAAATACAGATATGATATTTAATGTTCTTTTTACAAAGTATTCGATACCAACTTTTAAATTTAATTGATCCTGACGGAATCTATTTATTATGTATTTGAAGATACAACAATCCGTACTCTTAATAACAAAATAGTAAATCTACTGAAAAATCTTAATCATGAGAAATTTTTCTAATAATTATGTAATTAACTTTTAAGAAGTGGCAACATATCACCTAAACATGGTAAATAATAATCAGGTACCAACAAATGTTGTTCAGCGTCTGAACTTTTCTGATGTTCTCTTACTTCCTCTAGTGAACTAATGCCAGTCAGAACTAAAAGGGTTTTTATACCATGTCTTGTACCCAAAAGAATATCTGTATTTAATCTATAGAAAATAAAAATAATAATAATCTTAAGAATCAGACCACGGTATACAATAACAAATATGCAATATAGATCAGTTTACACATTGGTTAAAACATAGAAATAAACGCTAACATACTTTGTAGAAAAGGTTATTAATTCTAATATTAAAATAGAAATAAAAACATTTTTTAACAGGATATGGTGAGAGAAATAACTAAATCTCATTGTGATTTTGTAATAAAAATAAAACAAACACTAGAGACTCTTAATCAGTTGCCAATCTTTTCTTTCAATAAATAATTTTAAGATATTACAAAAAAAAAAAAATATATATATCAAAGGTCATTCTAAAATATTTTACAATTGATGTAACAAAACTTAATAGTTGTTAGATTAGCCATTAGTTATTCTGCACATTTGGATATATCGGATTTGTTTTCAATGAAAAAAAATATAAATACACAAAAATGTTCTATTATTCTATTTTTATAATTGAATTTCCTATACATTTTTTTGATAAGGCAAAAAGATGTGATTCGATTTTTCTATATATCTCTGGAAACACAATGTAATTGAAAAATAGTCAAATGTTTCCCAAGTGTAGCAACTAAATAAATGAAAAAATTTAACAACAGAAGAAAAATGCGTCAGAATAAAAAAAAAAAAAATTACATGCTATTTTTAATTTCTGACACAGCATGGAAAAATGTATTCCCTGATTTTTCTAGACTGACTTTATAAAATTTCCCTGAATTTCTTCCCCTTATTTACCTACATAAAATTCATTACAAACCATTTTAATTTGCTATTAAAGTTAAAAATTTAAAAAAAAAAAAATATATTAAATAATGTTAAAATACAAATGAATTTCAGTAAATAAAAAGTAAAGCAGTAGAATGGACTACAAATACTCTTTTTTTCAACAGCTGCTAGTGCAGCTATTTATGGTATGACAAAGATAGCTAGTAGCTTACTGAGGGCAACATTTGTGGTCGGTTAGTATAAACGATGAAATACTTGTGCTTTCCAAATATTGAAGACAAACATTGTTATGAATGCAATATTTTCTGATTATTAACTAGCAAAAACATCAATTTGTTACATCAACTTCTATAATTGATTATAACTTAATATAATTTTATAGAAGTATTAAGTACATTAAGCTTTTAGATATTCTTTGATTAAAATTGAACCATAATCAAAAATTTGTACCAAATGTTGTAATAATGACAGAATTTTTAAGTACCACAAATCCAAAATAAGATCTTTTCCCCAATTATTGAGTACTTCAATAAAGTTTCTTCATTATTTCGAGTACGATAAAATGTTACTATTTTCCTATAAAATAGCCACCCTATAATGTTATTATAAACAAAGGTGTCTTAATATGTTCGTATATTGTCATTTATAATTTTAAACTGATCTTATTACTTTGTGTTTTCAAAAAGCACAATATAACAAAGGGTACTGTTTTTCTTTCTTAAATTAATGACTTAATTAAACACTTATTTTAGAATAATATATATTTTTTTCGAATGGCAGGCACTGAACATTATTTGATTGGCCTTAGAAGATGCCAGAGATGTTACTCGTTTTGCGTCACCCAGTGGGCACCTGTGATTGCCCATGCCACACTGCCACAAACCCGTTCATAGGGTGGGCCACATTCACACAACAGAGGACAACACAAGAGAGAGAAACATCCATGTTCAGAGCGGGATTCGAACCCGCAGACTTTGGCTTCGCAGTCAGGCGTGCTAACCGCTCGGCCACCTGGCCGGCTGTTTTAGAATAATGTAGCAGGAGGTAAAATGCATTTAATTATAAATGATTATAGTGAAGAAAGTTAAACGATTAAAATATTTACAGTCAGATATTCATAGGTAATACAAATATTGTTAAATGACCAAAAAGTATAAAAGATAACTTATTTAAAAAAAAAAAAACAACACTCCATGCAAATTAAGATATTCATTGAACAATCATTCAATTTATTTAGTTTTAAACTCAGGTAATGCACTAGCAAATCAATAATTCTGAATAGCTTTAAAGTAATAGCAAATTAACAAAATTGTAAGTTTAAATTTACCGCCAAATGGAAAATAAAAATTGCTTTTTTATTAAAATATAAAATTTTTTAACACTTTAAAAATGTTAGCTTACTGGAAATATTTTACAAGCTGGGCACCAAAGTAAATATTTGTATTTATTTTTGAAGTGTCAGGTCACACATATTTACTTTTAGATACTAACACACTATTCAAATTTACATTTCGGATGCGTATTATGGCAAAGTCCTGATATAAATTTCTTATGCTATATAAAGATAGCATAAGCACACTTAAAAATAGCAAAAGGATATAAAAATTGGGCAAGCATGCATAAAGATAGCATTAGCATATAAAAATAACATTAGCATACACAAAAATAGCTCACACCCATAAAAATAGCATAAGGGTATATAAAAATAGTATACGCATATAAGAATAGCATAAGGATAGACACTGAAATAATTTTATTCATTTAATAATTAATCTAACTAGTAATGCCTTAAAAAACACAGAACTATGAATATGAAATTGCAGAGAAAAAATAAAAAAATACTGTTAAAAATGAAGATTAAGAATAGATATTTAGTTCCTTTTCAAGCACTGGGCTTATGGGACTATAAGCCCCATAAGCCTGAGTGATTATAAGGCCCTGTCAGTAATTGACATTTTCTAATGACAATTTTTATTTAGCCACCCAAAGGTTGAGTGGAAACTACTAGATTTTCTCTTTATCTCTCATGTACATAAAATAATTTTAAGTAGACTCAGACTACACTTTTTAGGGCTTGATCTTCTGATCAGACAGTGTTTCAAATACAACAGCAATTCTAAAGTTTTATGGCAATAAAAAAAGTCTAAAACACAAAATAAGGGGGGGGGGAATTCATAGACAATAAAATTACCTATCACCAATCATAATACAGCGATTAAAATCTATGGCAGGAAATGTTTGTTTAATACAATCGAGCATGTATCTTTCAGGTTTCCCCAAGGCGTGAGCTTTACGGCCTGAAACAGCTTCAACAGAAATTACAAATGTTCCAGCTCCTAGAAATAATTTAAACTAAACATTAGTTTTGATTACTAGCTCAAAGATATAATGATAACTGAAGAGCTTTATTTGAGAAAAAAAAATGTTAAATGGCATTTTCATAAAATTGAGAAAAAGAGCTTTAAAATTAATTATGAGATTATTTTTACACACAGACATGCATTTATGTCACAATTACATAAAAGAAATTAAAAATTTTGATTAAGGATAATTTCACTAGATAAAAGAGGAAGAGGGGAACGCTATTGCACAAATATAATATCTCTAAATAGTAAGAAACTTCAAATTCTTACTATTTAGAAATAATATATATGTATACAATAACATACTAAAATATTTCTAAATAGTAAGAAACTAAATATGAATATTAAAATTTTTATAAAATATAAATTAGAATGTGTTTTTTCCAGAATAAACCAAGAGTGGATTTATTTTTTGTAAATATCACCTTGGAATGACATAAAAGTATTCATCACTGTCTTGGTCAATCGGATAATGTGATGCATAAAAGCATTTCCATTTCAATAATGTACTGTTGAGGCAAAATATTTATACATTTTAATAGTGCGAATCACAGGTTTCAATAACACAGATCCTAATAAAATTATCAATGATCATGCAAAGCTATAACACTTCACAATTTACTGTTGAGGCCAAATATTTATATGTTTCAATATAGCTGACAACAGGTTTTAATAGAACTGATCTTAATAAAATTATCAATAATCATGCACAGCCATAAAGCTACACAAATTATGTATGTTTTTGGACTTCCTTCCTTTCTAGTAAAGCATTCATCCTTTTAACATACAATTTATTTTTTCTTGCTCAGAAACACAGAATATGGCCAATATAAATAGTCATAATTTAAATAGACATTTAAGATTAAGGACAAGGGACATAGGAATGCTTTTTAAAAATTAAAAGACTGAGCATTTATAAATTTATTTATAAAAAAGCAAAAGTAGCACAATCATTTATTAAGAATACTGTATACTTTATGATGTGAATTTATTAAAGTATAAATAATAGTGTCAATTTAGTCGATTATAATGTTAAGATGAACAAAAAAGTAGGTTATTTTAAAGTTTAATGATTGGGTTTTATTATTATTTTCAGTTGTATTTAATTCTTTTAAAAGTTAAAAAATAAACTTTAAAAAATACGTGTTAATAAAAATAAATAGCAATTAGTAATTAATCTTTCTTAAAATTTGTAATTAAGGTCAAAACTTTCTTAATTAATAAAGTAGAGTTCCAATAATTTAGATATTAAAATACAGTGAATTGAAACTCTACTTTATCTTTATTCTGAAAATAAAATTTTTACTCTGAGCATTTTTATTAAAAATAAATAAATAAATAAAAAAAATGGACAGCTCTATTTAATTTATTATTCTGAGATTATTTAATTGTTTATAGAAATAAATTTTTACAAAACTGAAATGAAAGAGACAAATCATAAATTTCATAACTCCTAATTTTATTTCAAAAAAAGAATTGCTGAACTTGATGCAAATAGAGAATAAGTGGATGAGCTTCTAAATCTTAGCTTTAGAAATTCACAATTATAAAATTGTTAATTGAGCTTTATGTTTCATTTAGATTAGTGAATAATTCCTACCTTCATTATAGCTATTATTTTCCCTGCTATATATAAATGAGATTTTAAAAAAAAATCAAGATATTAAAATATTCTAATGCTAACGTAAAAATCGAGCGTGGAATGGCAAAGTTACTTCATAGTTTTAAAAAATGAACACCTTTTAGGGAGAACTATGAATTCCTTTTCATATCGGAATTTTACGATGTTAAAAAAAATAATAAAAAAATAGAAGAGTGGCACTTTATTTTGCAGTAATTTGAAGCAATTTAAAATGGTCCAGTGATTCTAATTTGCAAATTTTAACTTTAACAGAAAAAAAAATTTAAAAAAAAATATTGTTCTTCTAGCGTGTCTACCACTACAAAAATTCCAATTCATTAGTATATAAGACACATTAACTCGATTCTATGTCTGGGTACTTTTTCATAGATAAAGATTGACATCACCATGACTGGGTACTTTTTCATAGATGAAGATTGACATCATCGATAACAACACTCCCCACATTAGTGACCTTCGGACGTGATGTGAACACGCCTACCTTGACAGTAACTCCCACTTCGATTTGAACACGCCTTCTTTGCTGGATTGTCCACATTGAACAGTAGACTTGCTACTTGTGACTGCGACATTATCCACCTCCTCGCGCTCAGTCTCGATCACTCATATCGTCGGCTTGTATACACTTGACTTCTAATGGCAATGCAGGAGTTATCATGACTGTGAACTTTATACAGCTCTCACGATCAGCACTCAAAAGTACGGTGATCCTTATACAGCTCTCCTGACTTCTCACAAAACGGGAATGAATCAACTAGTGGTATCCATTCATCGAATTCTATTATAGCTATAATTCTGGTGGGGGAGTACTATAGTGTGTCTACCACTACAATTACAATTCACTAGTATAAAAGACAAATAAAAGAATGTTAAGTCGATTCTATGTTGGGGTACTTTTTCAAAGATGAAGATTGACATGACTCTGAAGGTTGACATGACTCTTATTGGTCGATATGACTCTCCCTACAGTTCTCTTTATTTATTTCAACCGGGAAGATAAAGGTGATCTAAGAAACCCATGATGCCCGGTGGCTGAGCGGTAGCGTTCCGCGCTGTCGTGCCACAGGTCCCTGGTTCGATCTTCGGGCCGAGCAAGGTTGACTCAGCCTTTCATCTCTTCAGTGGGTCGATAAATGAGTACCAAGCATGCTTGGGAACTAAACACTGGTGGTTCCGCGTTTGGCTGACCACCTGACAGGAACATCTGCTTCTGCACCTCAGAGCCCAAGGTCAAGAAAACTGAGATGGGCACAGTAGGCCTTGGCCCTCTATGGGCTGTCACGCCACTGAGTTTAGTTTAAAAAACCCATGACTAAACATGATAAAAAAAACTGACTTATGGGACCATAAACTAAAAAAATCAGATGAAAATGTATCAAATGGAAAAAAAAAAGGACTTTGTGTGGAAAAGAGACTTATTTGGGACCATTGTTATTGCTTAAAATTGGTTAAAATTTTAACTCAGAAGAATTACAAAAATATATACCTGGCATAGTCAAGCCCGTATTGCCAGAAGGAAATTGTTCATCTCTGTTGGTGGCAATAAAAAGAGTATCCGGATTTCTCACGTAACTTGCTGCTTTAGTAAGTTTGGGATAACTGACATGATGATCAAATCCAACAACAACTGCTCCAACCTAGAGGAGAATAAAGAAAACATTAATCTTACAAAACAATCTAAAGTAAAATTACAACCCACAAATATGAATTATAATGGGCAGTAAAACACTGTGTGGAAATTCTTCTCAAGGAGGGGAGGAAATATTCTGTACAATCAGGACTGAGATATAAATTTTTCTACTGTAGACATAAATTGTTCAGCAAAGATATTTATCATTCTGTGATGTAAATTTTTAGCACTTTCTGTTTTCAGAGTTAAATGTAATAACACAAAAGTTGGAAATTGATATGATGACAAACTTAACTCACCATACTTAAATATAAATAGAATATAAAGTTTGATTTTTGGTTTCAACTGATTAATATATATGCTATTTCTAGCTTTCACTAACCACAGCGTGGACATAAAATATTTCTATTTATAGAATGTCTATAAAAAGGAATATTAGAATATCCTAGACATTAAAGGTAACTCTGGAAAGTTTTCTTCCCCATGCAGCAAAAATGTGAGCTAGTTTTATTAAAAAGTCCATCAAATTTGTTCAAAGAAGTTCTCTTGTCTTCTGAACTGGGTTAAAAAATTCATTAACTAACTTGTTGATAAAAAAAAACTTTTAACACAAGACTTAAAATTAGGGGTGAGTTACTTTTATTATTTGAATTTGATATCCATGCTTTAAGATTCCATTCACATTTTTAATAAAATTTATTTAAAAAATAATTTGCCCATTAATAATTAATTCCTGAAATTATAGTAATAAATATCATACAGATAAGGTTTATGCCTTCACCTCAGGATCCAACTTCAAACTATGAGTCCACGGTATCCATTCCTCAGGTACAGGATCCGGCTAAAAAAGCAAACCAAAAATTTATATGAAAATAAATTACAACAGAAATTTTAAATATTATTATCACAGGGTTTTGGTAATCAAGAAATTTATTAATAATTAACAAGGTAAACAATTTTCTGATGAATATATTCTCTAATTAACACACATACACAAAATATTCAAATAAGTAACGCACATTCTCTAATTAACACACATACATATTTTTAGTTGATGGTAGAACTTACACAAGGGAGAAAAATTTCCAAGACTGAAAAATTTTAAATAAAAAGAAGCATGTTCAAAGCTGTTTAACCCTTTCGCGACGGGAAGAGCAAACGTGCGCTTATTGCTGACGCCGGCAGTCTCTCTTGCGAGTGTCTGCCCAGGGGCGGAGGGTCTTTTGTTGTTAAGCCTAAATCCATGAAATTACCGAAATATCAACGCATTGTTTAATAATGTTCTGTAGAGTATTTAAACGGCATATGCTTTATATATATTTCTATAGATACTTTATTTACTTAAGTTATTTCTTGTTTAAATATATATTTTACACATTTTATTTTCATTACGTACTAACCATTTAATAACTTTTAACATTATACATCTGAAAACTAAATATATGACTTAAAATTCTTTTTTCCTATGAAAAATTTGAAAACACTAACATTCCACTAAAAACTCTGGACAGCAAATCGAAATACCCAACGCTGCAGCGAGAAAAAAAACCTCCCCTGCTTACTGTAAACAAATAGCACGTGCGAATTCAAAGAGCCGTCATAAAGCATGCCATTCCAAAACATTCCTTTCTCCTTCATTCCTTTCCCTTAAAAACCATGTGTATGTGAGTCATAATACTCTCATTTTGAGTAGAAGGTCAAATCTACGTGTATCTGAAACCATATGGACATACAATGCCATCTTCTGGCAAAAATTTTATTTTTTAAAACGTTCCAGGACACTGGCACTAATGGGTGACGGCCGGAGGTGAACAAGAAAACGCTCTTGCACGCCGGTGTGTCGGCCGGGAAGTGAGTGCGTTTCTTGCTGGGATGTACAGGTGACAGTCGGCGCGAAAGAGTTAAAAAACTAATTGTAGATTTGCATACTTTAAAAGAAATTTTTTTTTTTACATGACATCTAGTCAATGAAGTTTGCTAAAAAATAGAAATTATAAACTCTTATGAAGAAAACCATGTTGATTACTTAAGAGATATAATCTAACCTTATTTAAGATTAAGAACCTTATTATTTATTGATTTTTAAAATGAACATTTAATGCTAATGAAATAAAAGCTAATTTAATCTGGTTAAAAGCAAAAAATTTTTTTTTTCAGTCATTCATTTTTTTTATAAAAATCTATGTAACTTAATACTTGTTGGAAAAAATATTTCGTCAATTTGAATCTTAATTTGTCAAGTTGTGTATTGTCCAGGAAAAGTTTCGGTTTGAAAAAGGAAGTTGATAGTGTAAAATTTCCATTGAAGAGGTTAATGTATTTATCATTAGTTGAAAAAGGCAGTATTAATGGAACAAACATTAGTTATATCCTGAAGATGACGATAAACATTAGTTGAAGGATGCCGATGAATCATTGTAGGCAATTACCATTATCTATTTGTCCAATTATTTATTGTCCAGAGTGTGAAGATATGAAACAAATAGGAACTGCTTTAACGAAGAATTAAATTCGATAAATAATAAAAATATTTTTTTAAAAAATATGGAATCATATGCAGTTTCAAAGTAAAAAATGATTCATTTTTGTGTATACATAAATTAATAAATTTAGAAAATTGTCCGGAGGGTGGGGCTAAACTTCACAGGGCACCTCCATCCACCGAGAAATCAAAAATGTAAGTGTCACGTATACGTTAGCATAGTTTTCGCCAAGGAAAGTTAAGGAATCCATGTATTGGCTATTAATCAATTACATTTAATGCCAAGGCTTGTTTTCTTAGCCTAACGCATTCAAATGTGCTGGCGGAAAAGAAAGCGTGAGGAATAATAACGAATTTTAATGAATCCAAAACATTAGCAACCATAGAACAGTTCTCGAATTCCATGTTAACGTGTTAGGCAGATGTAGAGGGAATGTCTAAAAATAGATTTTTTTCCGCACTCAACTCAAGGTTGTGGAATAAAAAGATTACAGATTATATAAATGACTTTTACTTATTGAAAAATGATTAAATAAGAAACTAATTTGGTTTTTAAATGTTAGGAAATAAGTTATACATATTTCAGCAAGACATAGATACATTCAGTTCAACAAATAATAACAAAACTTTTTAAAAATTTTTCTGATGCCTAAGTGTTGACTTAGAATGATTCAGTTGAAGATGCAGTTATAGATTTTATTACATTATGTTTCATTGATTACCTTCTGAACTTAATTACATTCTACCTCATTCAGTCTCAAAACTTTTTAATAAAGACAGAAACCTTTAAAAAACCTGAAAACTTTCACCTTTGATCAGATTACCTTAGATTTATATTATCACAAGATTCTTATTGATATTATCAAAAGACATTAGCACTGAAAAAAAAAGGGAAAAAATAAATAATAATAAAAATAACTGCCAAGAAGAATAAGAAACGTTCCATAAAAAAATGATAGAAATTGTAGGAAAAAATATGTCTATTTTAAATTTGGAATGCTAGTAAATACATTTTTAGATTAATTTAGAAAAAAAAACATCAAAGCATGACAAAAAATAAATATTTTTATTGAAGAAACAATTTGATATAAACAATAAAAAAATAAGCTAATCATATATAATACCAAATATACATAGCCAAATATACATAAACAAATATTCCAATAGTTCAAAATTTTAGAAAAAACATACACACATTAAAACCTTACCCCAATAGGTAAATGTTCTATATTAGCTTTTTCCAGCTCTCTGGCAATACCTCCACTTCCAAGAATGTAAACTTTTTTCTTAAAACTCATACTTTTTAGATAAGTTGCAACACAGTAGGCAGTTGAGATAATACTATCCTGAAAATATTTCTTATTATTAGACTTTAATATGCATGGGAATTTAATCTAAGACTATGTCAACCTTCATCTATCAAAAGGTACATCTTGAGAGAATTAAGTTAACATGTTTTATATACTAGTGAATTAGTATTAAATATTTATAGTGGTAGTTACGCCACATTACTCCCCTTCCAGAATATTGATGGATGATCCACATTAAATAGTATATTTTTAAGCAAATCAACTGTTTAATGTGGATGATCCATCAATATTGGCAAGTTCTTATACCTTCCAGAGGTCACCAATGAGGAGAATTATAAATCAACCATGTCAACCGATTCTATCATGAGGTACCCTTTGATAGATGAAGGTTGACATAGTCTATAATTAAATTCCCTCAGCATCTCTCTACATTAAAGAGATACAGCGATTGCTCTATTGTTGTTAAATAAAATTTTTGCCGCAGGTACTTATCACTTTCCCACACAAAAAATGGGTTTGAAAAACATGAAACTCAGCACATTTTTAGAGGAATGTTTAAGGAGAATCTTGATATATAACTGCTTATTAATGCAGATGTAGGTTTCTGAGGTTTGAGTCAAAAATTAAAGATTTCGTTTTTGTGCCGCACAATCCCGTTTGGCAAAAATTATTAGCAGTAGAATTATGATTATTTATGTCTGAATGATTCTTACATCTGGAGATCTATGTTTGTTATAACTCTTATGTCTGAAGAAATGTCTGTTTGTTCTTTAAATTTATTTATACAACTTAAACAAAAATTAATAATCAACAACAAAATAACAAAACAAAAAAATACAAAAAATTCATATTTTCCCCAATCTTATAAGAGATAATATGGTTATTGTCTACTTTTCATTAAAAAAAATCAGATTATTTCAAAGTGGAAACTCAATGTTAATACTTAAGTAAATGCATAATAAAGATAAACTTATAAAACTCTGTTCG
This sequence comes from Parasteatoda tepidariorum, assembly GCF_043381705.1. NCBI lineage: Eukaryota > Metazoa > Arthropoda > Arachnida > Araneae > Theridiidae > Parasteatoda > Parasteatoda tepidariorum. The sequence goes on along the minus strand of NC_092209.1, from coordinate 28,383,680 downwards.
GGTGTTTCTTCTTGTCAACACATATTTATCCCAAGTCAGCTTTAGACAAATAAATTCATTTTGATTATACTGATGCATTTCCTTTGTCAATTTCCTTATCTAGATTAAATTCTTACATTTTAACCACCTCAGACACTGAAAAGCAATGGTCAGCATTTTATTAACACTAAAAAAAATTAACGATTATTAATACAACCAGCACTTTGCTAATTCATAATTGGAATGAAATTGATGTCTAGAAATAAGATATAATTTCTAATATATATATATATATGGGTCATTCTCACAAAAAGATGATTTTTTAAGTCCCTTAGTAATAAATATTAGGAAATACAGCAGATTTCTTAATATTTTTCTCCATCATTTTTCGTAAAGTTCTAACTAACAAATCATATGCATTTCTGCTAAATGTATTTAATATTTCATTCTTATTTTTTAATAAATATAACTTCAAAATCCCCTCCCTGGACGTCCCTACGTCTGTGACACAAAATAATTTTTAATGTCTGATAAAAAATTTAAATTTTATTTTAATGGTTTTTGTAGTTTTACCTAGTTAAATGTTTATAGTAACTTTTTATTCAATATTTTTGTTAAAAAATGTATTTTCATAAAATAAATGACTACTAAACTTTGTCCATCAAAAATGAAATCTCCCTCCATGGACAATTAATATAGTTCGGTAAATATGCAATAAAGGGCAGAATATGAGAAATCCCTATAAGACAGCTGCTGGGAAAGATAACCATTCTATTTTCTAATGTTAACTATCAGTTGTTCTCTTTGGTGTCAGTTTTGGATTGTTGTGTTCAAATGGGGTTTGGCAAAGTTCTCATCGTATACTCCGTGGACATCATAAAAAAGGTTAGAGAATATTATTTTATTTTTGATAGATGAATTTTAGATTGCAAAAATAGTGTATTTAATAAAAAGAACTGCTCCATTTTCGTAACTTTAAAATCAAAAATCAGTAAAATTCAAGAACTAGTTTTTGTCTCCTCTGTGGACATAACAAGTCCATGGAGGAGAAGACACAGTCAATGGAAGAGACAATGTGTTAGATAACCATAATACAATTTTAATAATTAAAAAACTATTTTCTTTTAATAGATATTTTTTAAATTGGAACAAATGTGTTAATTTGTTTATATTTTTAAAGAAAAATTAAGTTTAACTTTTTCTTATCGGAGAAGTAAATATTGGCAATTTTTCTAAATAAATTCTGTGATGTTTAAAAATTTTTTTCTCTTCAAATTTTAGGAAAAAAATGGCAAAACCAAAATATAAAAAAGAAGGCAATCAAATGTTCAAATGCAAAAGAGAAGGGAACAGAAAACACTTAGTATGAGACAAGCTAGACAGAAATTAAAAGAAAACCCTATATTGCTTGAAGAAAGTAAAAAAAAAAAAAAAGAAAAAAAAAGANAAAAAAAAAAAGAGCAAGAAACTTTAAAATCTGTATCAGAAAAAAATTTAACAGAAAAATCGTGATTAAATGTACTTAAATTTCTAGAAATTGATAGAGCAAGCCATTTGTGCCCAGGGAAAAAAGAAAAGAGAAGAGAAAAAAAACAAAAACGTTATTTGGATGACAGTTTAACTTGCATAAAATGTTCATAAAAGAGTACCCTCAAGACTCAACTTTCATGTGGAGTCTGAATTTCTATTTCAATAATCTTTACATTTTAATTTATTAATATTCAGTAAGAGTTACTTAAAAAGTTGTACACTTAGGTTAAAAATGGATGTTTCCTTTCATAGCAGCATGATTAATCGGAAGTAGTTCTATCTCTAATAATGAAACATTTTATTATTTACTTATTAATAATTAATGAATTAGTCTTCATTGACATTTTATATTTTATAACATAAAATGTCTTCTCCATTGACTATTACATCTCTTCCGTGGACAAGGCAGAATTTAAAATATTTCAAATCTTGTAAAAAATAAAATAGAAAACTTGACAATTTTTATAAGGACATATAACAAAAATAAATAAAGGCATTTATGTAATTTTTATCACTTTTTTAATTATTATAATTTAAGAAATTTTTTTAGTCTATTTATACCTTTTCAGTGAGAATGACCCATATATATATATATATATATATAAACTTGTGTAATTAAATTTCAAAAATGATTTATTATCAATAAAAAAGAGTATTCCTGAAGTTGCTCAAATTATCAAATGTTGATACATGCTTTTATTAGTTCAAAACATCATTTTGAAGAACATATAATATTGGTAGTACGTATTAAATATTAACTATAAATTACAGTCAATGTTAGTTACACTTTTGTTTTTTAAATTTTTATACATTAACTTATAGATAAGCACTTTCTGTAGAAATAGCATAACAAATTTTAGTAAAAATTTCAAAATGTTAAGCAGACATCCTCATTTAAAACTCACCAAAGTTGCAGGAAATCCAAGTTTCTCAAATTTCTTCAAATATTCTTCTCTGGATTTGGTGCTATTGTTAGTAACATAAATTATATGCTTTCCCTAGAAAAATCATAATAATTTTAATAAGAAATTAAAATAAAAAAGAAAAAGGATAAATGACTATACAATGCATTTTGATTAATAATAAACTATTCAAAATTTCTTTGTTGTTTTTAATAAAAATGAACTATGATTAGAAAGAGTATACAACTAAAAGCTCTAAATAAAATAAGTATTTTTCAAAGGTTATTAGTTTAAAATTGACTCAATTTCTATATATATATACACATGTTACTATGAAAGATCAAAATTGGTGGTTGTACATTTTAATTAGGTAATGGTTGGTGTCGTATCCTCTATTGAATCATATTTCATGGTGTGCTTGAATAGTTTTTGTTATTTCTATGGCATTAAATGAATACAAATCCTCTTCTGTGGGGTAGTTTAAGAGGTGAAGGCCTGCAGCGACTGCAGGGCAGTTAAAAGTATGATATGGGGTCAGTTCCACATTAAGAGAGTTGCCACAGTTTTGATATTTTCTAGTCCCATTTGTAGAAGTTTTCATGTTTTTATGATGTTTTGTTCTTAGTCTGCTGAGAGTAGTGGCTGTCTTCCTACCGATGTCAAGATTAGTTATTTGATCGTGGGCTTTGATTTTTAAAGGGGTGAATAGTCTTGACTTTGCAAAAGCATTTGCATCTGCCAAAGTGGTTGGGATTGTATTTTGATTGAGATCTCTGGCATTTTTAGCCAAGGAATCAGCTATTTCATTGAACTCTAGGTACATGGGCCGGGAATCTACTGCAAGAAGCATTTTTTCCGGAGACGCTGAAGTTGTCCAAGTCGTTCTATGATATTCAGGATTAGGCTTGAGGTACCTTTGCTGAGGACCTGTAAGGCAGTCCTGCAGTCGCTGAAGATGGTGATACCACTAAGCTGCTCCGAAGGAATTAGGTAATATCAAACATATAATCACTTTTATAAATGTCTAAAATATATGCTAGATCTAGTAAAGTGTCCTTGTCTGGCATTCCCTACATTGAAAGTTTTTAGGTCAAGTGCCATTTCCCAGTATAAATGTTCATGATATTCCCTACGCAATTTTTTTTAAAGGTCAAGTGCCCCTGCCAAGTATACATTTGCCTGATGTTCCCAACACTGATGTTTTTTCTAGTCTATCCTAATTGGAGATTCAAATATGAAATAAATATTAAAATTTCAATGAATAAATTAATATTAAATCAGAAATAACAGATATTTTGGACATTCATTAAATCAACTATGTGGTTATCGACGTTTACCAGAGAAAGTCGACATTCTCCAGACTTTGGTCATTCATGGTAACAGCACACAAATATATAGATGAACTACTTTTATAAATTTTGAGTACAGTAACAATGAATAAAATCAACATACATAATAAACAATATTATGAACTGCAGTGTTTAACTTTATTCACTGTAAAGATTTGGATTAAGTACTGTACTAAGTCACTTTAAAGATGGACTAGAGCAAAATGGGTAACCTGAGGCTCTGACTAAAGCAATTTAGCTAAAATTGATGGTCTGATCAGCCCCCCCACTTGTAAATTTTTACTTACAGCGATATGCTTTATAAATTCGGGAACAGAAAAAAAAACTATTTATTAAAGTTTCAATTTCTTTTTAAAAAACTCTCCCCTTTTAGAAACAGTTATTTTTTTATCTTTTAAGGCAGAAATATAACTATTAAGTTCTTATAATAACAAAAAATTTTCTATGTGAGTTATAAATGTATAATTATGTAATCATGTGTAATTATATAAATATGTATGATTATATATAATCTATAAAAATTTAGCAAAAATTGATCATATGATCAGTTTTTCTGTAAATTTTGATTTAATTAGTATATAAGACTAATAATAAAAGTTTTCAATTTCTTTTTAAAAAAGTTCCCCCTTTTAAAAACAGTTATTTTTTTGTCTTTTGAGAGAGAAATATAACTATTAAGTTCTTGTAATAGTAAAAAATATTTCGATGAGAGTTATAAATATATAATCATGTAAATTTAAACATGCATTAATGAAATTATGCAAGGAAATGACAGAGTAAACAATAAGTGCATGAAAAGTTTTAGTATTGGATAAAAAAAATTTTTAAAAAAATTTATGAGGAAGGGCATCATAAATATTAAAATGTGCCTTAATTGTTAAAACAGAAATGAAGAAAATGACAAAAGAATGGGAGCTATATGTACAGTTTTGCGAGCTATAACAGTGTTTTCATCATAGAAAAAAAATGGGTGAGAATTTCTCACCCTTTCTCAAAAACAGGGTGAGATTTCAAAAAATTAAGTGAGATTTCTAAAAACTAAAAAAACAAAAACTCTCAAAAAAAATCTTTTCTTTAATTATAATAAATTTTTAACGTCTTCTATTTTTAAAGCATTGAATATTTTTGGTGCATCATCATAGAAGATTTTGCCTTTACAAGGTATTTGTCCATCTTACATTAGCACATAAAAAAATTTGAATATCTTACATGAAGAAACCTTACGGTATAAACACGTGGTTGCAGAGAAATGTGTTCTGAAAGGGGTCCCGTGGTTGTGTTCTGTTGTTCGAAAAGGTTCTGAACAATACTGGTAAATAGGGAAGATGGAACAGGGCAGATGTTGGAAATATAATGAAAGATCCAGGAAGAAAAGTGAAACGGATTTTATTCTAAATGGCGTAATTCGAAGCTTTTTCCAAAATGCGAGAAATTTGCGAATTTTCAAATTGATTTATAGAATGCGCGAATTTCTCGCGGTAATAATTTTTTAATGCGAGAAAAGAAAAAAATATGCGAGATTCTCGCGCTCTAATGAAAACACTGTATAAGTATAGTATAAAATTTAAATCATTCATATCAATTTTGTTATATACATTAATTATATTTCAAAATGCATTGTCATTTTAAATTTAATTGGTTTCATTAATGTAAATTAGTAAACTAATTATAATAAGGAATTTTTCAAATAAAGTTGAAATTTTTTTAAAGAATTTCTTTACTCAATTCAAAATAAGAATCTTTTGAAAAACTATACAGAAAATATAAAGAAAAGCTAAATAAACTTAAGTAATACAAAATCGCACACTTATAGGTCTTTAAGTATTTTTATAACCCTTATTTAAAAAAAAAAAATGATAAAATTATTCTTTGCTTTGTCAACAAATAGGTTTTGACTTTTCCTGGCAATTTCTTTCTCTATTCTATTTTTATTTAAACATTTATCAAATTTTATTTTAGTCTCCCTTCTGTCTAATAATACTTTAAAAAGACAATCAATTCTGAGGATGAAAATGACGCACCTGCTATTGATATATGGGACCCGGAGCTTATGAATTTTTGATGCTCCAGCACCAATTATAGATAATAAGCTTAGCTCCAGGAATTTCAATATCTGTTTATGCATGCTTTTGAGATTCAGATTTTAATCAAAAATTTTCATTGTAAAAAGAAACAAAAAATAAAAACATCATTACACAGAAAATAAAAATTTAAGTTAATTCACAGTTGAGTTAAGAAAATAACTGAATCTAAAAAATCCTCCTTCATAATTGATCTTAAATCATTATAAATGCACTTCAATGTAGAGAATAGTCTCTTTACAGTGACTTGGCTAATGGGTAATGCTGTTACAATATGCAGGCAATTTAAATGTCGAGGTAGCATAATTGTGGCCATGAGGTTAACATTGCAAACTAGTCTGTGTTACTATGCAGAACTCATAATTATCAACAAAAACATCATAGGCAGTGTGAAGAATTTTAGGATATGAACAAGGAAGACAAGGTCAAATGCCCAAAAGGCTAATATTAGGGTTGGGTTTTTTGAAGTCCTAAACTAGTTTTGGACAGGACACATAGGTTTTACTGTCTTAAAGTGTCAAAAACCTTGAACATTGCCAAATTATAAAAATTTTATATGTGTAACCATTGTACACATAATAATTTCATACATTAATAAATATGTGATACTTTATATACAATTTGCTTTAACTTATTACAGGAAAATAATATATATATATATATATTTTTTTTAATGGCGGGCACTTGGAGCTATTGTCCATTGGCCACAGAAAGTGCCAGAACTGCTAATTTTCTTTTCGTTACCCAGTGGGCACCTGTGGCGAAGCCACGGCGGTGGAACAGCGTCGCCCACGTCACACTACCACAACCCGTTTATAGGGCGGGTCACATTCACACACAAAGGAGAAAGGACATAGAACACAGATAGAGGGAAAGAAACATCCATGCCTTGCCCGGGATTCGAACCCAGAACCTTTCTGATGCAAGGACAGTTCCCTGCCCCCTACACAGACTGGTCGGCGGAAAATAATATATAATAGGAAAAGATTTATAACTTTTGAAGCTCCATAATTCATTGAACAACAAAAGTGAATACCTTATCCTTTAAATATGAATAAATATGCTTTTAATACTGATAAGCTATGTTTTCACATAAGGATAAATAATGCAATATTAAAAATAATAATAAACTTTTTTAATAAAATAAAAACTTGTCCTCATTTGGTTTCTTGTTCAAAAATTAACATTTTATTTTTCACATTATTTTTTTAAAATTGTGATATACTTTGAACAACAGGGTTTTGAGCAATTTTAGACAGGACAGTTTAAACCCTGGTTTAAACCATGGATTAATCCATTCTGTCTTAAACCTTGCCAACTCTGGCTAATATTGCATAAAATTCCTTTATATACAAACAATATTAAATTAGTAAATAAAGAAATTCTCATTATTATTATAACAAATTAAACATATTGTAATAATACATGCAGCATTTAAAATAAATGATAATATAAACTAGTAAATATTAAGTTCTCAGTAGAAATAAGTACCAATAAAACAAGGGGAAGCATCCTTATCGAATAGATATAATGAGAATCTATGTGTTATAAATAAAATGTTGGAAAATACTTTTTTTTGCTTAAATTTTACAAAATATAAAACTAAGACTTTTTGTGTTTTATGGCTAGGGTCAACAATGATGTTCTTTTAGGGATTGTAAAACACTTGTAAAGTCTTTTAATGATGATTTAATAATGATTAATAATGAATTAATTACAAAAGAAAATAATATCCACAAGGACACTTTGCTATATATTTTAAAACTTTATCTATTCTTGAGTAAGTTGCAATAGCAATTTCATAAATAGAAAAATCATTCATAATAATACACGCATAGAAGAAAAGAATATAATGCATATTTTAGAGTAAAAAACATAGGTAAACATTTTTAAATAATAAGAAACTAAATAATGAAGTAAAATAAATACCATATTTTTGAGAGCATTAATGACTTCAACAGAGCCTGGAATAGCATCATTACCCATCCATAACACTCCTAAAAAATTAAACAATTTTAAAACTCTAATAAAAAAAATAAATAAATGAATGAAATTTTTTTTTTAAAAATTAAAACAATAATTAGTTGAAAAACTGTCAACAAAAAGAGGTATTGAATCAAAGGTTATGTACTACTAATATTTAATCTTACATAAAATAAAAAGATTGAAATCATATTTATAACCAAAATTATGAAATTACACAATTAGTATGAAGGTAATGTCTATTTTTTATTGTACACCAAAAAGCCTGACTTCAAAAACTTTTATACAAACACTTAAAAATGGTTAACCAAAAAGTTAAGCATTAACAATTAAAATTCATTGTAAAACTTCCAGGTTACCACTTTCAATAAATTTTTATATAAAAACTTAAAAAATACAGCATTCAATATTGTTATTGTATTTGCACTTCTTATAATATGACTCGTGCTATTTACTATTCAAATTGTAAATCTATTTAAATTTAGTTCAAAACATAGAAATTGAAGAGAACACTCAAACAGTGCAATTCTAATACTTTATTTATGCTATGATATTTGAACTTGGTGAACTTCAGCACCCTCAGTCTTACCTGGTGTCATCTTTGAATATTTATCCTTTTTAGAGAAACTTTGGTTTACCTTAGAACATTCTTAATTCTAGAGGCAGTTAGCTTTAAAAAGGGGGACACTTGAACTTTTAGTCGACTATTTCATTTATTCTAATTATCTTACTTTAGTCTTCTATGTATTTCATGTGATTTTCGTATTTTTACCATTTGATGTTTTACCTGACCTTATTTTTATTGTTGGTTACTAATACTCCCTTAGGTGTTTTAAGCGCTTTTAACTTCTTTTGAGGATTCTGTTTTATTTTTATCATCTTTTTGATCTTGTGATTTTTCCTATGTGTATCAATCTTTTTGGTTTTGATTTTACTTTACTGTAATTTTGTAGTATTTAGTTCACATGACAACGGGCGTAACCCTTATCCGAAAACTCCTTCGGGGGTAGGTCGGTTACAATTAGTCTTATGCTGTGATATTTATTTCCATAAATTAATTTTTGATTTACTGCTTCAGAATTTATTAAAGTTAGACTATGAATACTATGAATGCTATAATAAAGTGTAAATTTAAATACAATTTCAAGGATATAATTTTCTAGAATATCAAGTCTGTTTACAAATCCTCTTCTTAATACATCATAAAAGAGACTGGAAGTTTTTAAGATTTCATTAATGTGTAGTGATATTAATTTCCTCTAACTGATTTATAGTTCACAACCTTTTAGAATTTATAAGATACAGACAATTACTGTGGCATAATGAAGTGTAAATTTAAACACAATCTCAAAAATATAACTTCCTAGAATATCAAGTCTGCTCTCAAATAATCTCCTAAATTGCCATAAGAAGAGGGATGCACTAGAATATTTTAAGATTTCGTTATTTTCTGTGATATTAATTACCTTAATTTGATTTATGGTTCACAACCTGTTAAAATTTATAACAGAAAAATCCTATGAATGGTAAAATAAAATGTAAATCACAAATCTTCTCCTAAACTATCATATGAGGATACATTAGAAGTTTTTAAGATTTTGTTCATGTGTTGTAATATTAATTTCCTTAAATAGATTTATGTTTCACAACCTGTTAGAATTTATTACAGAAAAATCCTATGAATGGTAAAATAAAATGCAAATTTAAATATAATCTCAATAATATAACTTTCTAGAATATCAAGCCTGCTCACAAATCGTCTCCTAAACTATCATAAGAGGAGGGATACATTGGAAGCTTCTAAGATTTTGCTTGGGGTTTAGGATGTTGTCACTGTTTACACTCAGTTAACCTTGGGTAATGCTTATCATTTGATAAAACATAAGAAAGATAACATTAAAAAGAGTTGAAATGTTAATTTTATTAGTAGTTATTAAGTATATTATAAAATGTTATATAAGTTCATTTAAAATATTTTTGTTTACTTTATTTCCTAGATTTTTCCAGTTTCCACAACTAAAATTTCTTCCGTTTGACAAACCATCCCAAACAGTGCTGTTTATTTTAAAATAATATAATCAATTCAATTACTTATTTAAAAGAAATTAAGAGGCTGAAATAACCGATTTTAACGATTTGATCAAAAATCTCACATCTTGGTTATGCAAACCCTAGATATAGGGTTATACATACCCTGCAGTTTAACTTCATTTAATTTAAAATCGACTTCTATATTTAAATATCCTCCTCATTCAGATATTTTTTAAAGATTAATTTACTTTGCAAAATATGAAAACTTGCGAATTTAAATGAAAAATTACACAAAAATTAACAGTAGAAACATTCATAAAAAAATTTATAAATTAAAATGCAATTTAATAACAAAAATATTACACAGTTTAAGGAAATGTTTAACTCTTTTTAGTGGTCATGCCTCACAGCAAGTTCTTTTGAAAGAAATTTTTTCTAATTTGTAGCATAATTAATTAAAAATCGGTAGCACAAAATAGTTAATAGAAAAAGAATATATTTCCAGCTAATTTACAGCATCTGGCGAATTCAATCATGAAAAATAAATATTTTGGTGCATAGCTAAAAAAAAAAAGATGAATATTGTAATATTGCTCTAAATAAGATTGCAACACGCATGAAGTTAACTCTTATTGCATCCATCATAATAAAAAATGCTCATTTTTGAACACAGCTAATGTAAAAATAAATCGAGATTAAATTGTTCCAAATATTGTATGGCACAGACATCCTTCCTTTTCTGAATTTTATCTGGATAGTCTACAGAGTAGCCTGATTATTACAGATATTAGGACTAGAGACACAATAATTTCTTCAATTGTTAATTTATTTAGTTTTTATCATAATGTTTGTGAAAATCACACATTCTTTTTTCAAAAATTTTTTTAAGGTAAAGGTGTAGAATCAGAGACACCTTGGTTTAATGATAATTTCATTCAGCTTTGCTGAAATCCTGTTTTTGAATATCCTGATATTCTTTGGGGTCTTTGCTTTACTGCAACTTTTGTTTACCTTTATTTAATTCATTCATAGTTTATTTACCAAATTGCCAATTATGAGAGAGGCTTCAGATTGCAAACTGTTATCTATTTTAGCAAATCATAATTGATATTTTTGGGAAGATATCTGTATTTTGATATGCTGCAAAATGATCGCCAAGTCTTGGAAACTTCAACAATGTTTTTTTTTCTCCTGAGTTTACTTTTACACAGAAACGACTTATAAGCAATCTGTCATAATTTAACTAGCGCTTTTTTATATTACTAAGAATGCATTTACACATAGTATAAATTAATAAGTACCATCACAATCAGTCATAACATAATCAATAGAATTCAGGAGCCCAGAAGATATGATAGTTTCATCAATTTTTTTACATTCTCGTGGTCCCATTTTACTATGAATGCTTAATATTTGAAGAATATTGTTGAAGCGGAGTAAGTTAAGATTGTATAGTTTTTCAAAACTAATTTCTAATATAAAGTTACAAACGGTAGCTAAATTGTCAAAACAGAAAGGGATCGAAAAGTAAATAAACAAGGAAAGCTGAGTCAAAATTGCAGTTAAGGAATGAGAGTGAGTAGATTTAAAAGTATTAAAATTTGAATCAGCGATGTTAGCGCCATCTAGAAAAATAAGTCTTAGGTATCATTCTTACTGCCTAAAATCTTTCGCATGAGATGCGAATGAAAATCAGATTGATGAAAAAATGGAGTAGCATAAATAACCCGCGAAAAACTCACCACTGGCTCTCATTCACATCAAGCAGGTTCTCATTCCAAAGAATTTAAAGGAATTTACCGGTAGACTACGAGTCAATATGAAATCAATAGAAGTTATTAATAAAATTAAACAAACAGGAATAAATAAGTCAATGAAAATATGATATTGCTTTAACTAACGTAAGAAACGTCGAAATAACAGTTTTTTTTAATCTTCTGAAGACTGATCTGAAGCAATCTGCTAGAAAAACATAGTGCACAGTAGATAACAGAGGACAAGCTTTATTGGCTGCTGTCACTGAGCGGGTGAGTGACTTCTTTGATTAGCCTCAAAAGGACCGAGAGTATGTGGTACTGGTCCTCGTCAACCTGTTCAATCGTGAAGTGCTCGACTTTACGTGCATGTGATCGGGCTACTGAAGTTTGGAGCAGTTCTTCCTGCAGAGATGCACTCGTGATGGCATGTCTCCGGATCTTCCTGAATAAGCAGGATTTTCCTGTAGAGTGAGGAAAATATAAATGAATGTCTATGAATAATTTTTGATCAAATGATCGGTCTTTCACGTATTAGGACTTAATCTTAATGGTTCGAAAGCATGATCTCAAATATAGTGATTATTTAGTGCAGTATGGTCCTAATAGTTTGGTCAGGAGAGCGATTGAAAGATTCAACCCCTTAATGTTAACCTCATTTTATACATCTTTAGTTATATCTCGAAAACTTTTTACGCACAATTATAAAATTCGTTTACACAAAGATAACTGTTGACAAAAAACATTATTTAATAATTTTTTACATTTTATTTAATGGTAGCAGAAAAAATTTTGAATTGCAAGGTATACGAATTATTTAGAATGTAATTTTATGTGGCAGAATACAAAAATTCTGAGAAATTGACCCATTGGTTCCGGAGAAATCAAATTTTTAAAAACTGAATAAATAAAAACAATTCTGAAATCCAAATATTCATGAATTATTCCTCAGATTTCGTATAAATAATTAATGCCTATACATCTTTTCTTAATACTAAACTATACATTTTGAACTTAATCAGATATATTTCTATACTTGTAAACCAGACAAAGCCGTATAATATTAGGTGAATTAAGGACAGCAAAATGAGGCATAATATGATTTCATTGTGTTCTCCATGCAAAAATGCGTGAACGACTTAAAAAGCTTTGTTAGGCAGTCAGATGATCATGGTACCGTGGTATGGAACTTGGTGACAAACAGTGAAAAACAATGAGTGTGAATTCGAATTCTGGGGCTATCTGAGATGTCGTATGTAAATAAAATGGCTAATAATTTTTAATTTTATAACAGAACAAAAAAAACTTTTGTTTTCCTTTTTTTTTTAACCTTTTTTAAAGTGTGGTAAAATGTGGCTTTTACAGTGCGGTAATTTTAATAAAATATTTTAAATTACTGATCTCAGTTTTCTCTTTTTATTAAAAAGCGCAATGTAAAATTGTAAGCAAAGTAAAATTTTAATTTCAAAAAAGCGTAATGTAAGCACTATGTAAATTTTTTAAAGATTCCTTGCATTCTCTGCATACACCTAAAGGGTTATAGTTTGATTTCATACGAACCTATAATTGTCAAACTTGACCTTATTTATTATTGACAATCTAAGTAAACATGAGGTAAACCACAAAACTGTAGACTAATTAGTTCTTAGTACACAAGAACCTAACTGTAGTGTTAATTTTTTTTTGTACGTGTTCTCTGAATACACTCATAGGTCTACATTTTGCTCTTATATTAACTTATTATTTTCAAACTTTATCCCATTTAATACTTCACTATAAGAAAACATGGAGCCGTTATGGTTCAGGGAAAAGAAAACTCGCCTCCCAATGAGGTGATCCCGGGCTCTCATCGATAGCTGGTTGTAACGAATTCCACCCCCGGCTAGCACCGACAACTGTGCTGACGTAAAATGGTAGACGGTAGACAATGGTAGACGGATCATGGGTTAGACTGCTGTGGTCAGGCTAAGCATGAGGGGATTTCTTGGTTTTCTTTTTCAATGCGTGGTTTTCTGCAAATGTGGGTTAGTTCCATCATAAAGTCCTTCATGAAGGCAAAATTTCTCCCAATACTTGATCCAGGAGTTCCCTGTCTTCTGGATTGAATTCAAAATGACAAAGCTACGGAGTTGAAGTTTAGTACGCGTGAACTCCTTTTTGAGTCGGTTGTTCAACGACGGTTCTAAAATAAAATATAGGTACACATGAGGACAAACCGCAAAGTTATGGATAAATTAGTTCATTCATAAGGGTGCCTAATCCCCCCCTTTTTTTACAGCGTGCAATTTTTTTTAATATCTATTTATAACTTTCAAAACTTGCTTCATTTATCATTTAAATATGAGTAAACACGAGGTCTAGGCAAAAAAAAAAAAAATTATAGACGAATTAGTTGAGGCACAAAGGAGATTAATTATGATGTTATACTCACTTTATAATATAGGAATATAATTACATAATTGCTTGTAACTTCTCTTATTATTGATCTATAATTTAAAACTTGGTCAGATTTATGGTTTTTACGATGTAAACTTCGATACCTAGCTGCAAAATTATAGACAAATTAGGAGCAGCACTATGAGGTATAATGTGGTTCCATTGTGCGCCTTATGCTAAGTCTCGAAAATAACTCAGAATCTTGATTCTCATTAATCTGCCAGATGATCACTGTCCCGCTTTATGCTATGCAGGCGGGAAACTGCCAATGTGAGGAGCGTGATTTCGAATCCCGGGATTTTTTTCGCAGGATTTTGTCGCATAAGTAAATAAAAAGACCGTTAATATTTTCTTTTTATTACAGATTTAAAAATCTTTTTTTTGCTCTTTTTTAACGTTTTTTTCTACAAAGTAATTTATTCATTGTGATTAATTCAGTGTAATTAATTCATTGTAATCAATTTTAACAAAATTTTTTAAAATATTGTTATTAATGTACACGTTATAAAGAAAACGAAGAAAGCGTCTGAACACTATGCAAAATTTCTAATACTTCTTGTGTTTTCTGCATACAGATAAAGACCAATATTTAACTTTTAATATTTATCTATAACTTTCAAAATTTGCCCCAAATATTATTTCTATTAGACAAAGCACGAGGCCAAATCAAAATAATTATGTACGAATTAGTTGCTGCGAAAGGGAGCCTAATTGCTATGTCAATCTTTTTTTTTTTCTATCCCAACTGCCAAGTCCAAAAGCATGAGCTCAAATTCCGGAACGGTTTCTAGCATGTTATGTAAATAAAAAGACTAATATTAAGCTATTAATTTTCTCATTTTATTACAGATTCAAAAATCTTTTTATTTTTAACTTCAGCATGGTAATTTTCATAAAGTATAATAAATTATCGCTATACTATTCCCCTTTTTATACTATATAATACTATACCTTCTCGCTATACTATATAATACTATTCCCCTTTTTATAGGAAACGTCGGTACACTATGAAAAATTTCTCAATATTTCTTGCGTTTTCTCTATATACATAAAAGCCTATATTTTGCTTAATATTTACTTACAATTTTCTAACTTTGTTGATAATTTGCTTTAATTTATAGCTTATAACTTTGTTCACAATTAAATTTAGAATGTTAAATATTCATAGGGAGAATGAAGTTAAATTTTAAATTCGGAAATTAGTTTGCTTATATTGGCTACTTCAAGATTAGTATGTGAATCTTTTCATATAATAACGTTATGCTCCATTTTCCCTCCTCGAATATATAGCATAAAAACATCCTATTGTTAGATTTTTTATGATAAGGTTTAAAGTTTTTGTGACGGTGATCACGCACTCTATGGTATTTTAAATGGTCATTATCACTTATTCAAGTTCCATAACACAGAGAATTCAAAGGATTAAGATTGTTAGTCACAGAAAAAACTCTATTGTTTTTAAATTCTTGCGAAACATATAGTTTTCAAACAAGTGAGTGGTCACAATGTCCAGTCTTCCTTTCTTATTGGTTCAAACACTTAGAAAAAAAAATGCAGTGTCCGTTGGCCTCGTAACAGAAAAAAAAAAAACGACTTTGAACGTGAAGGAATCTGTCTTTTGATCAAATAAAAGGACGCTTCACTTACAATTCGTCGCTGAAAACGATTAAAAAAAAAGCAGACGACTGACGGATCGAATATTTTTAAATCGTAATATTTTTTTGATATGCACGATTTTAGTCGCCATTATTCTTTTATCGATGTGTTCATGAATGACTTAGGCATACAGCTCTTTGCGATAATCTATAAGCAAAGAATTAATTCAATAAAAATTATGCTAAAAATTAGAATTTAAATTCATAATTAAAAAATGAATTTAAGAATTAATACTGCACAAAATTGCTGGTATAAAATGTTTTTAATGTTCTGTGGCCTTTATTTTTTAGTGAAAAGATAAAGGTTAAAAAAAATAAAAAATAAGGCGCTGAAAAAAAAAGCTTATTAACAAAAGAAAAAAAAAGAAAGTAAAATTAAAACAAACCAAATATTAATTATATAAATAAATTACACTTAAATATTTAAATATTATCATAATAAAATAATTCTTAAGTTAGTGCTGTAAAGTTAAATCTCAAAATTCTGGGCAATGGATATTTTATGTAAAAAAGCATGTTCATTAATTTTTTGACCGTAAAAAAAGGAAAAAAAATTAACCAGATTTTAACATGTTTTTAGGTACTTGGCACAACATTTGGATTTTCGGCCAAATACTTTTTTTCAAAAAAGAGAGAAAAGAGATCCTGCTTAACCAGCTCTTTTTTGTAAAATTTTCTTAAATTAATTTTCAGTTTGAAAAATTAAATTTGTTTAAAAAGAATGAAAAAAAAATTGCAACAATTATCTCAAACTTTGATAAACATTTGTTCATTTTTTCAGCTGCTCCAAAAAACAGTGATTCAATTTATTTTCAAAAGAAAGTACAAAAAAAAAAAATTGGGGGCAATTAATGCACCGAATAAAGCTTTCTTCCAATTCCTTCTCGTGCTTGTTATTCAGGATTGATTCAAAGCTATTTCTGAAGGTTGCTTGCCCAAAAATTATGACGGTAGAGCAGCCGTAAAATATATTAATGAAACGTGACCATAACGAGCATTTTTGTTGTTTTGTTTGTTTATTTTAATAAAAATAAATGGTGCATATAAATATGTTGCATTAGAAAGAGTAAATTTCATTTCCCAGGGATATTTTATTGTAATCAAGGCTTTTCTAACGAAGCGCTAACTAATCTAACTAATACACGTACGGAAATTTTGATTCGCAATATAATACATAACTTAATAGTAAATAACTTATATCTAGATTCATAAAAAACTTTTTGTAAAACTTGTATCCTGTCAAAATATGCAATGAAAATAAGTAATACAAATTTGCAAAACATTTTTCGGTATTAACTTTCGTCATTACGCAGGGAAACAAGTTTTAATTATTTTTTGCTGAATGAATTTTTTTTTATTTTTATAAAAAGATCTTACATACATTCGTATCGATAATTTCAAAACTAAAATCGGTTTCCTTTTCCAATCTACAGTTTTTCTTTGAAGGACATTTTTACTATATTTTTTATCGAAATGAACAAGTTTAAAAGCGTTAGATAAACCAGAGGGTCTCGTAAGAGTTGCGGGGAGTTCTAGGGGAGATAAGGCACATCATTAGGATTAAAAGTTCATAGGAACCCATGCCTGGATAGTCATCGTACGCGGCTAGACGCGATTCTCTATTTTGACTTGTTCCGATGCGCATGAAGATTTAAAAAAAAAAAAAAATCTGTAACTTTAGCAGCAAAATTAATTTAGGATTTTAAATCCCCAAACCGAGTTAGGCAATATCAAGTATTTGCATAAATGCAACAAATTTGTTTTCCCCAGTGTTATTGCAGGTAAAAAACATTTAACGAGTTTTTTCACTAATGTTCACTAGCAAAATGGTTAGGTTTAAATTTCAACCCAATGGAAGCGAGAACTAAATCTGTAGAACCAAATCTTCGCTGATGAAATGACATTTTTTTGTTTTTTTAAATTTCATAATTTTTAGATTTTATTTGAGTTTTTTTTCCAGTAAAGAAGTAAAATTGTGGGGGATGGTGAGCGAAGAGAGCAGGGGTGTGAAGCATTGATTTTTTAATTTTCGAAAAACATTTTAGCATGAACGTGCAATTCTGAAAGAAAAAATATGAAGCTCAAGCTTTTAAATAAAATCAGTTTCAATTGAATGACATGGTGCAAAAAGTTATACATTTATCTAAACACCAAAACTTTGTCAAAATATCAAGGTATTGCTGTAAAGAAAGGGACATTTGAATTCTAAATTAAGGAATAAGGTGACATTATTTCAAACCTACTTCTGAAACTTCTTTTTTTTTATGTTGTAACAAGTAATAATTATATCTGAATTATTTCTTAGTAGGGTAAACTAATCCGTGAAGGAACACTTAAGCTTCGCTTGCCTTTTAAAAAATCATATTAATTTCAAAATTCGTAATTTTAGTCAAATGTCAACATATTTGTTACTAATTGCAAATTATGTAAAAAAATTGTAGAGAACTTACATTATATTGTATTAAAGTTTTGGAGGTTCAAATAACAAGTAGTAAGAAGACCAAGTGAAGGAACAGCTCTTACCAGTGAATGAACACCCAGTAAAGGAACACTTAATTTTGGTTATTTTTTATTGCTCTTTATGAATTTATAAGTCATACAAATATTCAAAAACAAGCCTATTCTTGAAATTATAGCATATAAATACTTGGATAATGTTAACTCTTTTTTGTAATCATGAATTGAAAATTAAAGTGTCAATATATTAACACATACTGTTCATTCACTGGGAAATCTATGCACAGTAAAGGAACATGCCTGTTCCTTCACTGGTTAGAAGTTGTTTTTCGTATTTTTAACATACTTTTGATGCGGAACATCACTAAAGGTACAAGAAAATTAAGGTTTATCTTTTATTTTCACTAACTTAGAAAAAAACCCAGTAAAGGAACACTTGTTCCTTCACTGGTTTCTCATCGTTTGGTGATCCAGTGAATAAGCATCCCCTTATCTCAGTACTTTATTATGCTATGATGCTTTAAAAAATAAAACGTATTTTCAATAACTATATTTTGAATTCTTATTTTCACTGTGAGAAAAATAAAACTATTACATGCAATTGATTCCACTTCAAACATATAAATACAAACACTCACCTTATAATTTTTTCAAAGAAACAAGGTGTTGCACAGATAGTAACAAATTCAAAATTTTTTCCAGAGAAGTCTATTTGACCAGGTAATCCAAAACATTGCTAGATGACTTCCGATTGTTTGGCAGTTAGCTATTGTTACCAATCTGTCTAAAGAAAAGCTTTCAAATTCTTATTTTTGATCAATATATATGAAATGTTCCTTCACTGGGTAGTGTTCCTTCACTGGTTGGTTTACCCTATCTTTTAAGTTTTTTTGAGAAAGTTTCAAAGGTAAAACTGATTATTTTTATAATTTTCGTCTTTCTTAAAACTTATAAACCAAAATTTAAGCAATTTTTTCTTTTTCTTGAAAACGACATGGTAAAATGCTTGTGAAATATTCCGATTGTCATGTAATTGTAAAAATGTTTAAGATACATGGTTGAATAGTTTAAAAAAAATTGATCTCTGAGAAAAAACAAGAGTATACCAATTGGGAGAAAAAAGAAAACTAATTTTCATTTTCAATTTGCGCTCTAATTGAAGTAAAAACATTTAGTTAACTTATAGTATTATTTCAGAAAACAATAAAAAATATCGCAGAACTTCCAATATCTTTGTTTTCTGGTCATAATATAAATAAACAAGAACTTTTTTAAAATTTTAATATCAGGATGTACGTATCAAAAAGAAAAAAAAAAATTGATAATCAACAATATACCACAATTTCTGCCATAGATATTCCTGTTAATACCGTAGTCGATAATTATCGAAATTTACCATAATATCGTAGTCAATAATTATCGTTATTCATGAAATATTATAGTCTAAAACTACCGAAATTCGTCATAACATCGTTTTCGATAATTATTAGTATTAACCATGAGTCGAATTTTTTAAATTCGATATTCATGTTAATATCGTAGTTTATAATTATCCTTAATTACAATAATATTGTGGAAGATAATTATTAATACTCACTATAATACCGCAGTGAATTATTATCGATATTCATAAAATTTATTATTATAGATATTCACGATAATTAACCTTACAGATATCTACAGTGTTAGGGATAATTATTCAAGTCGATAGCTTATTTTTTTAGTCTATGGACTATATAAATATTATAATCTATATCGCGTATCATAAATCATTAAATCATTATCATAAATCATTATAATCGATAAAAATCGTAATCATAATATATTTGAATCAGTGGTTAAAAGCACTAATCTGTCATTAGGAAGGACCGGGGTTCGATCCTCAGTGGCGACAAGAAGGCCACCCAATTTCAGATCATTTGGTACCAGTTTGTCTGGGAAGTAAAGGTGGCTAGTGTTCAATGCTGACCCTTATTGCCACAGTTATGTCGTGGGTCTAAAAATTGTGGTGTCTGAACCACTATTTTATTTCATAACAGTCGATCCAAATCTTAGTTTACGACTATCAATGTTCAACTCCGTAGCATTTTAATTTTTAACCCAACCCAGAAGACAAGGGATACTATAGATCAGACATTGGAAAAAACTAGCCTTTGTGGAGGACTTTTTGATGAAACTAACCCGTATCTGCGTTGCATGGAGATTAAAACCACGAAAACCTCCTATGGTTAGTCCGACCGAAAGGGCATTTCAACCCATGATCCGTTTACCATTGAGTATATTTTACGTCAGCACTGTGGTCGGTGCGAGTCGGGAGCAGAATTCGTATAAACCAGCCACCGCTGGGGTTCGAACCTGGTTCATCTGATATTGCGATAATTTATATTTATTTATATTTGTCATTGAACAGCCGACCCAATTTTTGGGTTTAGGACTACTAATATTCAACTCCGTAGCCTTGTAATTTTGAACCCAATCCAGAAGGCAAGGAAACTCCTGGGTTAGAAATAGGGAGAAATTAGCCTTTGTGGAGTACTTTTTGATGGAACTAACCCAGATTTGCGCTACATGGAGGGGAAGACCACGAGAACCTCCTACGGTTAGTACTGGCGGCAATGGGACTCTAACACTGGATCCGTCTACCACGGAGGATATTTCACGTCAGCACTGTGGCCGGTTCAAGCCGGATGCGGAATTCGTATCGACCAGCCATCGCCAGGATTCGAACCCGGTTCACTTTATGAGAAGGTGAACGCTCTATCCCCTGAGCAATCATGACTCAGTAACATATATAAGAGCAAAACGATAGTTGAAGAATTCTAAACGATGCTGGTCTTCACTGTGGATATTTTACGCCAACACTGGTTGGTGCAAGCCGGATGCGGAATTCGTATCGACCAGCCATCGCCAGGATTCGAACCCGGTTCACTTCATGAGAAGGTGAACGCTCTATCCCCTGAGCCATCGCGGCTTACATTGCGATAATTTAGAAATATTAACACTTCACAACTTATTCCCGAATCGCGTAGCTCTAGACATAACGTTAAAAGAAAAAAAAAAGGTCCGAACGCGCCTGCATCAATTTGCATTAAAATAATTCGAAAGGTGTTCATGACAAAGAAGCGTGAAATAATATACAGAAAAAAAAATTCACTTCCACCAAGCGTTAACCTCCAGCTATTCATGCGTTATAAATCACCGGCTATGACTTCTCTTCTTTGGAAGAACCCAATCCTGATCATATTATTTCTGACCTTGTTTTAAAAAACTGGTCTAGACCATAGCGCATAAATGAAGGTGGATTTAAATTTCGTGTGGTGTTGCTGTGAAATTTGAAATAACCGTGATTTACCTCATTTTATACATTCCTTTCAAGGTGAATCTTATTTTTTTAAAAAAAAAACAAGGATTAACAATGAAATATATTTATAAGAATGTGTTCAGCAAGTGAAAGTAAACAAATAAATAAAATAAGCCAATAACTAAAAAAAGAAAGAGGGCATTTCACACAAAATAACTTCTAAAATAATGTTCGGATGTTTGAATGAAAATTAACAGTCTTAAAAGGGATAGACTACCCTAAGATGTTTTTTTTCTTTTTTTGGCTTCAAAGAGACCTTAAATTGATAAAGTTAACAGCAAGGCAAATACCTAAATACCGAATTTTCAGTTTTTGTTCCTAAGTCAGTCGGATTTGAAATTGGAACAAATCTTCACTGACTTTAAATTTAAAATAGTATTATTTACAGAGGTTCATTGGATTATTTCGTTTCATTTTGTGGTTTTTTTGTATTATGGGAAATATTTCGGGATTTTATTAGAAAATTTGGAAACGCTAAAAAAAAAAAAATCGCCATTTTGCAAACATTTGGTAAATTAAAAAACTCCCACGATCTTCTGTTGCTAATATGAACTCGAAAAAAATCTTGCTTTTCATCTAAATTTAAAAATTGCAGGTGCTGTCGATGCGGTAATAATAATAAATAAATAGAATAAATGAAATTTCTTTCAGAAAAACAAATCAAGCTGTTTATCCAGCATATCCAGCTGAATGTTTTGTATTGCTTTGAGAAAATTAATTTTTACAGTTAACTAGTAGACTACTAATTAGTTGTACAGTCCGCAAAAAAAAAAACGAATCACCCTGAATAACTTTCGTTCTAATGATCGGATTTTCTTTTTAATTTCTACCCTTCCTTT
>NC_092209.1:28320394-28357913 GCF_043381705.1 Parasteatoda tepidariorum | reverse complement strand
ATGTTTATTCAGAGAAAGTACGTTTTTGTGTCTGATTTCGTAACTTAATTAATAGTTAGCACTAATTAATTAGCATATTTGAGGTCACCCCCAGGTTTGATCGCAAATACTACTTAGTTCGTGAAAATCCGATCATTAGAACGAAAGTTATTCAGGGTGATTCGTTTTTTTTTTTGCGGACTGTACAATAAAAGAACTATTTATATTTTTTATAAATATTATAATATTAATAGTATTATAATATTAATAGTATTTTAATATTTAGTAATATAATATTTAATATTATTATAGTTATGATATTATTTGAACTATTATAATATTTAATTGTTATAATTTTACTTTAGTTTCTTTTATGAATATGAATGCAATTATTTTTATGTAATCACATTTGATACAACATTATATCGACGATCGATAAATATTTTCAGAATATTTTTTGAAAAATATCTAAATTAAATTCTTGTCATATGTAGCCCAAAAACATGGAATCGACCATTTTCAGAATTTTGATTTATTTCCTTATCTAACAAAAAAATTCTTAAATTCCTATAATATACTAATTTTTTCCTCTGCCATAACGGCCTAATCCCTTGAGGCTTCAATGGACATACTTTAAAATAGCCGATTAATTACTACTACTTATTGATTAATTTACATAATCGGCATTAAAATCGTACATTTATTGAATAAACAAAAATTTTTTTGACGAATTTTGATTTTCGACCCTTTAAAGTCCAGAATCTGAATCCCCTGGGTTAAAGTTTTAACCCTATAAACATTTATTTATTTACTGCTTAGTTTTTCTCTATATCTTTAAAGTAATTCAGATTAAAAAATTTTCAATTTCTAATTATTGAATATTAAAATGATTAAACATGTTTTTAATTGCTGAAATAAGGGATTTGAAGATTTTTGTCTCTTATTAACACTGGAATAAATAATTGGGTACATTATTTATTAGTTACATTCCATGAATTATTTGGTTTTCCAAATGTAATTTCTAGGAAGATTTGAAAAATATATAATTCGAATCGTAAAGTATATAAATTTAATGAAAAGTTTATAAGTCCAAGGTTTCACAGGACGTATATGTTACGCATTTTTAGAACTTCATTTTAAAAAGACCATTAGCATACATACAAAGCTAGACTAAAATACGCAAGTATCCAATAAGCGAGCGAGGCGGACTTCCATTTACAAAGCAATTCGAAAAGAAGTGCGAAAACAATTCCGGGGATTAACGATTACAGCAAAAAAAAAGAGGGGGGGGGAGGGAGGGGGAGATCCCCTAGTAAAACTAGGTTAGATAATTTTATATAAATTAAAAATTGGATTCGTGTGAATTATAAATTGTATTCGATAATTGGCTAAAATATAAATTGGATTCCAGTGAAAAGTTTAAAAAATATGGTAAAATACGTAATTAAAATGCGCAAATATGTAATCACATAAAAGCTTGCACTTTCTGAATGCTGCCGTAAATGAACAATTAAGACTATATATTCCATATTACAATTATTCTCCATATTTTTAGGATAAAAAACTAAATGCACAAAAAAATATAGGGGATATATTTTTAAAAAAATCTGATTTAGTAATTTAAATTATAATTTGAATCAATAATTAGTATGATTTCGGTGGGTCGCGCAAATCAGATTGCATCTTAGAACGTAAAAATCTGATTACTAAATTAAAATATATTCAAGGCGTAATAAATTTTATTACTTGTACTGAAATTATGAATCACATTCAACCAAAACTTATACTTTTATTTTAAAACAAAATATATTCGTTAAATTTTTATAAACTCCGTTTTATATTCTTTAAATTATTGCTGAAATTGTTCCTGTCTTCGTCGTATAACAATTGGAATTTACTTGGAAAAACACTAATTTTCTAAATTATAGATGATGAAAAACATGAGAGTAATACGTAGTACTCTAAATCAAATGAAAAATGGTTGATAATAGTTGACATATATCGCATAAGTTGTGATTAGTTTCAGGAAGACACGATACGAAAAATAGATCTCGGGAAATTGCCGAGATGTGATTAGATTGCTTGTCTTACTTTACTTAGAACGCATCTATATCAGGCAATTTATTTCTTACTAATACACTTCTGAAAAAGCAATTTCGGGAGATTACGAGTTGTTTAATCAATCGGCATGTTGTGTGATGTTCGATTTCTAATTTAAATTTGTGTATAATAATTTCCGCGTCTTAGTTCGAAAAAAAAAGTTTTGATATTATAAGAGTTAGTAAATAATAGTTCATGATTAAACTGTATATCATTTTAGCATTTTTCATGAATGTATAATTTATAAATAAAAGTAGTGATTTTCAATTAAAAATTTGCTATAAATCATAGGGATTGCCATTATAATGTTAGCAGTAAATTATAGTATGTGGAATAAACATAAAGAAAAGAATAAATTATAGTATGTTACAAAAGTCAGAGAAAAGTATATTTTTAAAAATATAAGGTTTAAAAGTGTTGCAATAAAAGTTAACAATGTGCAAAAGAAAAAAAAAAAAAGAAAAAAAAAAAAGGAATTTCTTTGAATAACTTAAAATCTCTCGAACTATTATGATCAAATTTCCTTACATGAGAATCCGTTCATTCATTGAATAAAAAGTTATTAAGAAATAATAATTTTTTTTTATATAATTCGACATTATGTATAGTATACGTTGAAATTAATATTACAAATTAATGAATTTTTTTTACATATATATGCGCGCGCACACGATGAAATCAAAGCTTTTACCAACCGTAGGTCGCTTAGCCACGTGACACAATAGTTTCTGTGATCGGGTAAATATAAGGTAAAATGCCGGGTAAGGTAAAAATATTTTTTGTGAAAGAAATGGCTGATTTCTGTAAGTTTATGTTCTAAAAAGCACCAATATGCATATAAATACCACAGATATTCTATGCACCTACTATGTATGTTCACTTACTTATAGGTTCGTTAAGGATACAAATCTAACGCCTTTTTGCAGTGTTACAAATGTTTCAAACATAGTGATGTTTTTTGTGCTATTCGGCTTTAATATTAATCAGATTCGATTCAAAAATTGTTATAGCATTAATAAACAATGCAAAACTAAAAGAAATGAATAATTTGGAGGTTGGAAGAATAGGATTTATGTTGTAATTTAAATAAATATAAGTTAGATATAATGTTTTCATCCAATATGTTTTTTTTCCTCCAGATTATAAATATGAATAATTTCTTCCTTAACTTACTGGTAAAGCAAAAGTTCACAACGACCATCAAGGCTAGAAAACATATGGAAGCTTTGGGAACAAAGCAAGGGCCTCTGAAGATTTTTGAAGTGCAGCCAATGTTTCAAATATAATTCGTACTGTTTGGCTTTAATGTTTATAAGATTCAAAAGTCTCTAATGGTAAAAATAAATAATGTAAATCCAAAAAGTGCGAATAATTGGAATCTGGTTCTTATTATGGAATTCTATTTCATTAAAACGAAATTGAAAGTCGTGTGTACAAAGTTTTTCGATAACTTTCATAAGTTTTTCTCGAGAATTAACATGCAACGTTTCTACTTTAAATCCACTGGTAAATCAAATGTCCTCCAAGGCCAGCAAAATTAATAATTTCTAACACAGCATTTGGCATCGCCAGAAGGACCAAAACATCGCAAGGTATCCGAAGCTCACGCTTGAGATCTTTCAACTCCGTTACCCTTCAACATATAGAAGGATCTTTTTTTTTTCTTCTCTTGTTGCAATTGTCTCAAGCAACAAAATGCTCGCGAGGGTGGAAAAAGAATCAACAGAAAACGAGACGGAATTTCGCTTGTTTTCACAACACAATCTCTTTTTAGAAGAGTTGATGAGGAAGAAAAAAAAAAAAAAAAAGGTGATGCGCAGGTCAAGGCGATTTAAGCGATGCAAAAGCAAGTGAAAGTTGAAGTATATTCATGAGAAAGCTTGACTAAGCCTTTTATTTTTATTATCTTACCTCCCCAAAGAAGGTTTGTGGCTATCTTTCCACGGGTTTGTTATTGTTGGTAATTAAAAAAGGAAGAAGGCTTGTTGAAATTAAGTTTGCGGATCGTGGGCGAATTCTGTTTGAATAATGACGCATCTTTATGTATTTAGAAATCATTGTTAAGGTCTTAACTTCTGTAATAACTTAGAAATGGCAGTGTTAATGTCTTCCTGGCTGTTTTGTGTATGAATTTTTGAAACAAAGTTATAAAGAGAGCATGAACGTAAAACGTTACTCAGCAAAATTGGCAAATCGGTGATTTGCAAGCTTCTACATACTAACCCAGTTATGAGAAACTTGCCCCTAGTTTGGGACAAAATTTATGATTTTCAATTTTTTTTCTTTATTCTACCCGTTTGTTTAACTTGTGTCTTTATGATTTATTCTGGACCATCAATTTACGACCGGTTTGTTTTATTTAGCGGATTGGTAGTGCAAGGAGTTGCACAGACGAGCCATATATGTGCAGTTTCTTATTATTATAACAGTTTACATTATATGTTTTTGTAGCTTACTTTTATTGTCGGTAATTAAACAGAAAGAAGGCTTGTTCAAATTAATTTTGAGCACTTTCATGCATCTGGAAATCAATTATATTTAGTTATAACTTGGAAAAGGCGATGTTAATGTCTTCCTGGGTGTTTTATGCATGAGGTTTTCAACACAATTATAAAGAAAACTGAACTCATGCAACCTTGTTAAGTGTCTTTTCACACATCATGCTAGTTAAGTATAACCCGTTTAAGGGGAACCTACCCTTCAATAGAGTCGAAGCGTGGAACTATCTTTCGTTCATTTTTCATTTGTTTTATTCCTCATTTTTTACTATCTATTTTCTGGTTGTCCCAAAAATGACAGTTTGTTTAAAAAACTAATTAAAAGAAATGAAGGAGAACGAAAAGAATGTTCTAGTTAGGAAGCCAGTTCTTTATGATTACAATAATCTCAAAAACTACAAAAATAGCTGCAAAGTTCGTCAACAGATAGCGCTGATGTCTTGGAAAACTTTAAAAGAATGTTTTTGACTGTACAGGTTCAGACCCAGGGAGAGCTGTATTAAGATCACCGTACTTTTTGAGTGCTGAATGTGAGAGGTGTAGTCGCTTCTGTGTTGCATTTAGCAGTCGAGTGTATGCAGGCTGACGTTGTGTGTGATCGATACTGAGCTGCAACAGCGTGCGGAGGGGGATAATGTTGCAGTCACAAGTAGCAAGTCAACGTTTCGATGTGGATCATCCATCGAAGTAGGCGTTACCAGATCGAAGTGGACGTTACTGTCAAGATAAGCGTGATCATATCACGTCCGGGTCACCACTACAAGTTCAGACCCAATCATCAAGTCCAATCCCGTCTTTTATGCAGTAAACATGAAATAATAATTAATTCAAATTTTGTTCCAATATATTGCATTTTAATGTAATTAAAAATAAATAGTTAAAAGTTACATAGAATGAAAAGTCATATCTTGCCGAGGATTGCGAGTGGGAAATATATGTTTAACAGATGAATAACATCTCGCAAACTAACTTGTGCGTGAATGTTTTTATCTTAACCAATTACAGTTCACTTCAGTTCAAAGTTCGGATAGTAGAAGTTGAAGTATCATAGTCTCATTTCACAACTGCGTCAGGGGGCAGTTGTTGTTTGGTAGTTTGACTCAGTAGTGAGGATACTGCAACTGCATCTCAGGCAATTACAACTTAAAAATTTGCTCGAATGAATGGAAGTTATTGTGAAAAAATTATTCTGTGCCATCTGTTGACGAACTTTGTAACTAATTTTGAAACTAGATAAGAGAAAAATAGTTTTTTAGGAAGAAAACAACCAAAGAGTACATTTCTATTTCCTTCCGTTTTTTATTAATAAAAATAAAACGGTTGGTTGTTTTTGGAACTTTTGGGAAGATCTGGTTTATTTGATTTTGATAGGTTGTGCAAGCATAAAGGAAGTGTAAAGCATACAGGGACATAAAAATATTTTTTCTTTTTCTAATGGTATCACAGCTTTTTTGTCGGCGAGAGCCTTCCCTGGAACCTTCCTCCAATCTACTCTTTTTGAAAAATATTTTCAAAATTAAGAGACATTAGATTTCCTCGACTATACTATATTATATAAACGCCTATACTATATTTGCATATCTACTATGTACTCTATCCTCTCATTAAAAATATTGACAGACTCACGTTTAGAAGTAAAGTTCGTTGGTGCGCAATGCCACACTGCCAACATCACGCCATTGGTCACGAAACTGTGGAGATGTAACCTCCATAATACATGGCCAACAATTGGTTAGTGAGAAAATATTTTACTTAACTTTATGAAGGTTCTCTATTATTTTTGTTTTTCAATTCGGAAAACATATTTCCTTTTAACCAAACACTGGTTACTATTTGAATTAATTTACTGATTTTTTTTCTAATTGTGCTCAATTTTAACTTTAAAATTGCTAATTACATCATTTAATGTCAGCTAGTTGGCGTAGAAAAATAGTTCTAATAATATGCTTAAAAACCTCTTAGTGATGGATTTGACTCATTTGGCGGAATAAGTGCTTCAAATGAGAAAATGTAATCGGATTAAATGACATCAATTTGGGATGACAGACTTTTCTGAGTGTTGTACTATCTGTCCGTTATATGGATGAATCGTAACAGTTACATCCTTCTATCTGGGATTATCTCAAGGAAAAAAAAATTCCACGCTAATTTATTTCCTGAAAAGTCAAGTCGAGAAGAAGTTTTGTAATTTAAAACTCGATTTGTAATCTAATAAGGTAGTATTACAATTAGTTGTAATCGATAAGGAAATAAATGTTTTGTTTTGGAAATATATGCTTTTTATCTTTAAAAAACTCATTCGATAATGCAATTACAAGTTTAATTTAAGGACTTTGTAGTATAAGTTTGATATGAACTCACTATTTTTGAATTTTCGTTCTTGCATTCGGTAATGGAACTATAGTTCAAATACTCTGAACTCTGTAGATTTAGTTTGAACATTTTTGCATCTTTCTTTTTACTTTGGCCACGGAATAAAAAATTCAAGTACTTTGCATTCGATAAATTTAACTTGAAGTATCTTTTTTTACATTTTATTCTTACTTTTGATTATAAAACTATAATTCTAATAAAACTATAATATAATAAAATTATAAGACTGTAATAAATTTTGATTATAAAACTATTAATGCAATAATATTAAGCCACTGGAAAGGTCATAAATAATAACAAATAAATAAATTTGTATAATAAATAATTAATTGGGTCGGTATATGTTTTTCAGTTTTATGCATGGTTTCGTAATGATGATCAATGCTGATTTACTGTTTATTGATCAGTATTGACAATTGGAATACTTTTTTCCAACCCTTTCGAGGATAGGGTACTAAACGTTTTGTACTTTTAATTCCTTGAAAGAATTACAGTGAAACTAATGTTATCGTCACTTAATAATATTCTTTTAAATTTTAAACGAAATATTTATAATTTTCGTTCAATTTCAAACAGCAGCCATTTTATAAGCGCAAAAATATTTATAACTACACGTTGTGACAGATAATAAGCAGTAAAAAAGAAGCTAATAAAAGCAAAAAAGTAAAGTATTTACGCAATAGCTTTGTTAAATACGATGATCTCAGGGTTTTAAATCATTACAAAAGCCTTTAACATAATATATTTAATAACAAAAACATGGAAGATGTTCACGATGCAGTGTCCTAGAGGAAACTGATTACAATTAATGATTTCACATTACTGCGCAGAGCGCCATCTGTTGAGTTTTAGAAATTATTATTATTAACATTGAGAAATATTATTAACAAGCTCACTGTGGGCCAAGGGAGTCATTGAGGTTTAGGCTCTCCGATTTCGTGACCAACGCTATAATTGTGGCTATGTGGTCAGAATTGCGCACATGCCGTCTTTACTTCTTAGACGAGGTGGTACCCACCGATCTGGAGCTGGACGGGTTTCACAATAGTTAGTCCTAGTTCTCCTAGAATCCTAGTTCTTCACAATAGCAGTTTAATGTCCGTACCACTGAACAATCATGGCTCGTTAATAAACGCACAGAATAAAACAAGTTCTCCTAGAATCCTAGTTCTTCACAATAGCAGTTCAATGTCGCTACCACTGAGCAAATCACGGCTCGTTAATAAACGCACAGAATAAAACGAGTTCTCCTAGAATCCTAGTTCTTCACAATAGCAGTTCAATGTCCGTACCACTGAACAATTACGACTCGTTAATAAACTCACAGAATAAAACAAGTTCTCCTAGAATCCTAGTTCTTCACAATAGCAGTTCAATGTCGCTACCACTGAGCAATCACGGCTCGTTAATAAACGCACAGAATAAAGCAATTTTCTCAATTTTTATTTCACAATTTTCATTTCCTCAATCATTTAAAGTAAATTTCTAAACTAATGTCGAAAGATACGTGATGCAATGAGTATTAAATTCTAGATTCAGATAATTAGTTCTATCAACATTATTTTTCAACTACCGGAAAATGGGTTTTCCATCTCTAATGTGTACCAAAGTTTATTAAAATTGGACGCGTTTGCGCGGTTTGCCCTTCAAAGCAGAATTTTCATTAAAACTTATTTTGCCAACTTTTTTTATTATTTTGTTTTAATTTGGATCAAAATAAGTGAAAAAATATTAAATTTTGCATTTTAATAATTTATTGTTATGAAATACACCGGTGTCCTTTTTCTGCGCTAAAGGTAAAATCTTCCAAACACGACAATAAATTTTCATTTTTACACTTATTAGTAGTTATTTAGATCTAACAAAAGCAGTTATTCATCATTGAAATTTCTTTAATTCGCTACATCATTGATAAATTTTTGAATATAAATAAAAAACAATTTTTAATTTCTTTTTAAATTTTATATTTTAGTACCGCCGACCAGGTGGCTGAGTGGTTAGCGTGTCTTCTGACTGCGGAGCCATTGGTCGCGGGTTCAAATCCTGCTCAGGGCATGGATGTTTATTTCTCTCTCTGTGTGTTCTATGTCCTTTCTCCTTTGTGTGTGAATGAGTGTGAATGTGACCCGCCCTATAAACGGGTTGTGGTTGTGTGAATGGCGTGGCAGAAGTCGAATTCCTGGCCATAGATGGCGCCACTGAAAAACAGGAACAATCGCACCCCCACTGCCTAAACAGGCATACGACAAAANTTGCAAGAGACGTCGTATATATAATTCCGATTATCTAACAGGGTTTTTAAAGTTACTATTAGAGAGTTTTTTACTATTAAGAAAAACACCAAAATATATTTTTGTTTGCAATTAGAGAATCAGAAAAAAAAAATATTTAGTGAAGGGACGCCGGTGTCCTATTTGCATCAAAGGGTTAAAGATTTGAAATTTATTTTTATTGGTTGTTTAGTAACGGAAATAATTAATTATTTTGAATTGCTTAAGAAGTAGTTCAAAAACCCTGCTGTGAGTTTTAAATATAAATTAAAAAAATCAACAATTCACCAGGTATTTGACCTATTCACGTAGGCGAAGGGAAATACAAATAAATATGTTTTATTTACAGCAGAATGTCAGTATTCCGCCTGTTTTTTTCTTCTTTAAGGTAGCGAATTAAATGCATCCAAAAGACCCACTCTCATCAACAGGTGTGCCCAGACTATCCTCTGTATGAGTAAAAGTAGTCATCCAACCTTCATGACTAATGAAAGGAAACACCTACATATCTTGAAATAAATTATTCATAATTTCATCCGATTAAACAGCAGTAATGAATACGAGCGTTATAATAAGATTCATTGCTGGTAAAACCAATACGGAAAATATGCACTTTAAAAGTAGATGTCTTATTATCTATCTACATGTACCTCAAAATTGAAAGTACTTCCTATTTTAAATTTATAACAAGCGAATTTTAGGTAAATGCATTGTTGTTGAAGGAATGTACATAAACCGTATAAGAAAAAAAAAAATCCTTACTGAATTTTAACAATAAACTGACACACACCTGAAAATAAGCTTTTTTTTCTTCCAGTTTTTCCTTGTCAACTAAATAAAATTACTGGTAAACATTTTTGTTTAGCAAAATATTTTTTAAACGAATAAATAGGGTAAAATATATATGGAGGCAGTTTCAATGGAACTTTTTAACACTACACATTTACAGCTAGTGTTGTTTAAAAACAAAACTAGGAGTGGAGGAATTAAGATTAACTGTAAAAGAATTCAACTTAATTGTTTATAATATTTAAAACTGATGAAAATGAAAATAATGCTTTGGCAAATTTTTGATTCGAATTCAATTTTATAAAATAAATTAGCTAACATTGTTGTGTCGATAGTTTAAATGAGTGGTTACCAACTGGCGGCCCTCGAAGCCTTTTTTTTGTAGTTCCGCGAACTAAAATATATTAGTTGTTATTTTTTTGTGGACAATTTTTGTAAAAAATCTGTATGGGTTTTAAATACTTTTAAGCTTTATATCTTAACAATTTGATATTTGTTGCACATTAATTGCTTAAAGTTACTGTAGCCAGAATTTTTTAATACGCAAATTAAATATTTTTAAAAATCTACTTCTTATTTTAATTTGTAATTCAGACTTTTGTTTTGTGCAACTTGATAAGAATCAGACAATAATATTTACTGTTCCTTCAAGCATGAAAGAGCCCTATATAAAATTTTGATAAAGTTGCGGCCCGCCATTTGACTGGTGTTTTTAATTGCGGCCCCAGGCCTCGTGTAAATTAGAAACTATTGGTTTAAATAAATGATGATAGGTCATCATCCGAAATATGTTTTTCAAAAATTATTTTAATTTCTTTCAATGTTTCGAGAAATTACTCTAAATGTTATTTTGCGAGAATTGAAATTTCTAAATACATAGGGTATTACATATTAATTAATAGAGCAGGAATATGATTGGAATTTTCAACAGATCTGAGCTAAATTAATTAAAAATATATTTAAATATGTTGACATACTTTATTTAAAATTCTTTCACGTGATGTTTTAGTATCCATGTAGGTTTTACTTCCTCTATAGAAAAAAGTGCTCAGGTTCTATTTTAGTTCTAGCACGAGATGGAATAAGTTTCAGAAAACAACAACAAAAACTTTTCAATCCCTGTAAACCTAATTAGACTTTTTCGGTCGCACGTTTCTTTCTATCACCTGGCGGGCAGAGCGGTCGCGAAAGTTTTTTTACGATTCTTTCGCATCTCCAATAAATAAATCAATCTTTGAACTTCCTATTGTTCGATAACGATTAAATGTCTTTCGGTATGCGATTTCCGGAAATACATAGAAAAAAATCGTTTGCTTTTGAAACCTAGTATTGTTTAATGGAAGTTGATACCTTTGCCTGATTGGAGAATTAATATGTTCCTCATGGTTGTTACAACTCGGCAGGAGATTGATTAACAAATTGATTTTCCTTGTTTGCGTCTTTTAGGCCAAACGATAATTTTAGAATTACTTAGGTGGCAAAGAGAGCTTCGTGAAAACGATGTAATGAGGAAGAGATTTTAATGAATAAGTTGAAGTGGTGTTAATTGCTTGGAAAGAAATATCTTAATATTCACCGCAAGCGCAAGCTTTAAGAATTCTGATGAAGGGAAATTGTGATTAATAATGTCACACGTCACGTGTAAATTCGAATTTAATTAACTTATTTGATACAAGTTAATTTCATTTAAATAATTAACACAAATTGTAACGCCTTTTATATTACGTTATTAGCAAAATATTTATTTTACAAATTTATTGATTGAAAAATGTTTAGACTTTATTCTAAAGTAATCCTATGGTATTATCTCACTATTGAATATTTTAGGTTAAACACATTTGAGACTAGAAAGACTGAAACTTAGTATATACCTATATTGCCCAAAAGCAGTAAAAATGACGGGATTGTAAAAGAATAAATGATGTGTAACGGAATTTGTTTAAAATTAATTTTTAATATTTTTTATATTATTTACAGTTATATAACAAGTTATAAGTAAATATTAACAATGAAAAAATTATATGTTGTACAAAATTCTAAGAAATTGTGTCATTATATACATCATTGTTTTTCTAATTGAAATTAAAAGCAGTCAAAATGACTTCCTTAGGCAATCTAGTGTTAAATCAGTTACGGCGAAACGTATTGGTCATTTTACAATTATTGAACTGTAAATAGGTTTAATATACTTTTAATGTGAGCTTTGTGTAAAATTGTGTCCAGTTAATATGAACAGTTGAAATGAGAAATAGAAAGTTGCAAATCTTTGTCTGATCTAAAAATTATATCTGATCTCAAGGTTGTGCATGACGTATTAACGTTACAGCTATTAGTGATTTATTATAACGCGGAATCAATTTTTGGCTCAGATTTAATTGGATACTTGCAAGAGACGTCGCGCGTGTTTGTCGAATCTTATTGGCTCCAGAATCATGGCATAATCGAATTTCACAATTTACTTAAGTGTGACGTAGCTCGCAGGTATCTAATTGAATCTTTTTTTTTTAAAAAATTTTTATTTTAATTTTTTAATTTGGATGGAACAGTAAGTTTATCCCCAAGAAACAACAACAATGAAAAATGATTTTAGAAATCGTGGGGTTTGTTCAGCGAAGAGAGCCGGGCATTACTCCATAATGTAGAAACATTTTAAGCTAGTCTTACAAGAGTAATCTGCAGTACCATATTGCTTAAACTGAAAATGATTATAAAATATTATAATACTACAAGTACTTATTTAGAAGAATTACAAATTGCTTATATCGATCATTTAATCAATAATGTAGGTAGACTTTTTAATCTGAGCAAAACCGGGTTCAATATATAGCCTATAAGGTTCAATAAATTAAACTAGCGGAGGATAATTTCTTTCATCGTTCAAAATATTTGCTAATAGCAGTCTTAAATCATACCTCGAAAACGATTTAATATTTAAGATTTATTTATTTGTTGTGCTTACAAGTTAATTATTGATATTCTCGCATGAGCATTATTCAATTCCACTCTGTGATTGGTTTCACATAAATCAATAAATAGTTTTTTATAGTTGAAATATGGTAAATAAAAACGAAAAAAGGAAAAAAAAAACGTTTAGAATGATTATCAAAGAAACATACTTCCTCATTGTTGAATTGAATTTATTTTTATTCGATACGAAATAATACTAAAATTGTTCATAAATGCATAATATCGTTTTCATAACTTATTCATTTTATTGTTATTATGAAAAAACATCGCTTTGAAATTAATTTTTTCAAGCATTTTAATTAAATAATTTCATGAAAATAACGGGAAATAAAAAAATAAAAAATTATTAAAGGAATATAATTTTATTTACAGGTTTCGAAAATCATAACTGGTTAAGAAATTCCCTAGCCCTCGGAACCTCTGTGACCCTTTCACGGAACCCTAGGGTTCCTCAGAACATCATTTGGGTATCGCTAGTTTAGAGGACATTGATCCGGTAAAAATACAGTGCCCAACACTTCCTGATACTTCTAAGAAATACATGGCGTGACGACAAAAAAAGCTTCAAATATAAAGCCAATTTAGAGTTTTATTGGCGTGATGAGCTACTTTCCAATTAAGTAGCATTTATAAATGTGAACCGTGTTGTAAATATAGTTATCTTTCAGATATTCTTTTATCAACCAAAAAGGTACGTTACACAAATACGAATGACTCTCTCAACGACCTCTTATCATTGGCACGTTTCGCTCCCGCTTTTGCGTTTTAAGTTTCTTATGTAAGAGGTGACAAATTGTAACTAGCTTAATTGAGATAACAAATGTGATAGAGTTAGCCAACTTTGTGAAGTATTCCTGCAAAATACCGCTTGTTTTAGAACCGAATCAGGAAAAAAACCCAGAATAAATAGCGTTTTGCTCTTGAACCAGCTAATTGCCTTTGACAGCAGCATAATTATGAGATCATTGTAATTAGGCTTTTGTTAATTTTACGTCACATTAATAACATTATTTCAACAGTTAGTTTAATTTTTGATTTGGATACGTGAAAATGGTTCTGTCAACAAAGTTTCAAATGCTGAAGTTTTTTTTTCTTTCAAAATAACAAATTGAATTGCAGGATTAATTAATTGCTGCGTAATCTTGAGTAATTCGGTCATAATTTGCTTGCATTTTGAAAAAAAATTTCTTTATTCATATTTAAACTCATTTTTTTTATTCATTAAATTCTAAATTACTAAAGTTGGTAAAACAACAGAATTTGCAATGAAGCATTTCTACCGGTCCAGAGTTCTTTTCAAGCATAGCTTCCAAGAAGTGAAATCCTCCGCGCCTTGTTATACAAATAAGTTACTCAGACTACTTGATGCATTCAGAGTATGCATACTCTACAGTTATATACAGTTACTACAGTATGCATAGTACAGTATACATACAGTTAGTACAGTGTGCATAGCTTTTGTACTATTTCACATGATATTTTTATTTCGTGATATTTTGAGTACGCAAGGTGCATATGTATTATTTAATTTTATACAAAGTTCCTAAATTCGTTCTAAAACGCATTTGCTATGTTATATACAAAGGTTTAAATTTAATTTATTCAGAGTACATACCAGTACATATAGTTTTATTATTATTTTATACTCATCATATTTCTTCTTCGTGATATTCTGAGCACACAACATCCACGTTATAATTTTTTGTGTGCAAAAACTCGTCCTAAAACACATTTGATAGGTTATATACAGAGTTTTAAATTTAACTTATTCTTATATTCAAAATATATTTTCCTGGTTACTTTTACGAGCATCGTTTATGTATTCTTTTTGAATATTTCATATCCATAAAAACCTTTAATTTCCTCAATTACTTTCAACAACTGCCAGAGTTCTGCAATACGGGTGAACCAGATCAGCGAATTTCAATCTTTTTCTCACTCACTTGTGGGTCTTCCACTGAATTGCGTTATCTGGCTTTGCATAAACGAAGAGGTTAATGTTTGGAGGCAAAGTAAGAAGTTGAGGTTAAAGAGGAGCGTCATGTGGGCGAAAGTAGTGAAAGTTAAAAAGTGTTAAAAGGGATGACAGTAATAAAACAACTCTACTCGCTAGACTGACAGAGTGTTCTGAATTTAATTCGAATATGTTACATCACTTTCCCTGAATGCGGGATTGTTCTTTTTTGGGTTAATTGAAGCATGTCATGATAAAGTCTCATCAAATTCGAGCCTCTGAGGTTCACAGTTATCAATGACTGACAGCATGTAAACAGAGAAAATTAATTGGATGTTTAGGATGCAAATTGGATGTTTCTGTGAAATGATTAAGCTTATAATATTTGTCATCATTTGGATGAAAATAAAGGGATTTTCTAAGTTATGTTTAGAGAAAGGAGTTCACAATTGCAGGAAGAAAAGAAAATGACTTCGAGTTCAGAACTCATCTTTTATGATGAAATCGAAGATTTAACCGATTGCTTGCTGTTTTTACACTTTTTTCTTTACTTGGTTGGGGACACTGCTGATGGGTTTTTCACTGTTGTTTTATGATTTGTAAGTTCTGTTGTTTGGTGATTTTGATCAGGCATCTATTTCCGGTAATATGAGTGTTTGGAGGCATTTATTATCGTTGGCAATAAATTAATTTTTTTAAAAGTATTTTTTCCACATAAAGAATTAAAATTCACCTGAATTTTGGATAATTTGATTCGAAAAATGTAGACGGAAACTTGGAGTTACTATGTTTTACAAACTACTATGGAGTTGCTGCCAATTCCTTTTGCTGTCTATAATTATTTCTTTTACTCAGAAATCGAATTATCTGTACTCTGTGAGGTTAACCTGTGTAGTTATACCTGCTAAATCAAAACCCGTGACGCCTAACACGAACCTGTTAAGCCTAATCTGTGAAGCCTAACGTGTGAAGTCTAATTTGTGAAGCCTAACCTATGATGCCTAACCTGTGAATCCTAATCAGTGATGTTTAACCTGTGAAGTCTAACTTGTGAAGCCTAACCTGTAAAGCCTGTATAAGCCTAAATATATAATTAAAATTATCTTTTAAACATTTTATATTGTGTGTGAATACACGTCAATGAAGCAATAATATACCATCTAATAGTATAATTTAGTTTGATATGGTTTTTTAGAACTAATTAAGTTTTGATATTTCTAAAGCTACTTTTCAACTTGTGTCTAGACAATTTCCGACTTTTTCTCCCTTCGAAATTTAGAGTAAAACATTTTTCGAGAAAGAAAAACGTTGATATAATAACACAGATTCAAGACAAAACACACATTCACGGCTAACAGAAGTTGAAATTCGTGACTAGGCTTCACTTCAATGAACAATTTTATTTTCGATCGCAGATACTGAAGTTCAATCAATATACAATCAGGACAGAATAACTTCCACGAAAATCACGATTTCCCCCCATTTAAACTAGAAGATGAGGAAAGGAAGTCACCGACCATCTGGAACAATAATTGGCCTGATGCTCTTTCATTTTACAAAATATCGGTTATGAGTGATTAAATTTCACCGCCTCTTCGTAAATGTCGACATTGCAACCAAAGCCTCATGAATACTTAGCATTGTTTTAGCATGTAATAACACAAAATGTAGAAAAAGAATAATCGATTTGTGTTTTTGTATCAGATTATTGTTATGAATTACAGTATTTATGTCCAGGGTAATTTTTCATCTTTTAAGTATTGAAGATATAATTTGTTCATGAAAAGTATACTTCGTTCCTTACATTTATGTGTTTTAAGCTATAAAATATTCAGTGTAATAGAGGTTTACTGTTTTATCTTAGTGGTTTAGTTTTCAACCTGTATTGATTTCATCGTTACGCTTCCTATTTTTTAGGTTAGAATCAGCTGTTGAAAAAGGAACAGTAATCTTAGTCGTTTAGGGTATTTTTTTTCCTTGTGTTTTGAATAGCAAAATCAATTTACTACAAGAGGATAAAGAACAGTATTATTATTATTTTAATCTTCAACTTTACAATTCAATTGTACATCATTGTATTTGTTTCAATAAAAGTATTAATTTTTAAATTAATAATTATTAGCTGCAATGAAGTGCTATTATAGAAATTTTCGGAGCACGTTGACTGTAATTTATGTGTTGTCTTTTTCTTTTCTTTCTGTAAATATAATTTATATAGCTTTTAATGCCAACATAATAAACCATACGATTTTTCATTTGTTTAATAATTTTGTTTCAAAAAATATTGATAACCAATGACAAAAAGTATCGTTGAAACTTTCTGTAACCACTAAACAACAGGCTCACGTTGAATCATACTATTGAGAAAATTAAGCCATCTTAAACTTGATTACATGACTATGTTTCAAATTTACAATTTTTTTAAGGTTGAAGAAAATTTACACAATATATGCACGATATTATAAACATTTTGCGAAGCTTTACGGTTTCGTTTAATACTTTTTGAGCTTAACAGCGTATGTGGGAAAATTGTAGTAGAAATTGCTAGTTGTAATGGTTTGACCTCTTAGCAATCACCTTTATTAAAAGTTATGTATATTACAAATACAAGTTAAGGTAAGATAAATGCTATGCAAAATCTATTTATTATTGTAATGTTGTACCGATTTTTCTGAGATTTTACATACTTATTTTATACACAAAAGAAAGGAATCTTTCTTTCTAGCATTTGAGATTCTTAATGATATTTATGGTTGGCTTGATAAATTTTTGAAATATTGTTATGTTATTTTGATAAATATTATTTTCAGAATTTTGTTATTAATATATCAATAATGCTATCATCTATATCCATATCAATAATACTAAAAAAGGGAATTCTTACATGATAATAAAAAGCTGGGTTAAGAAGTTTTTGCACAATTTTATTTCTAAATCTTATATTTTAATTAGTTTTATTAATTTTGTCAACAATATTAATTTATTAAAATAATGTTAAAAAGGCAACAGAACATACAATAACATTTAATTTTCATTTTAGGGATAAAAAGTTGTGTTACAGGGTAATAAAATGTACGGATTGTTGGATAAAATTTCATAGTGTCAATTTAACGTTTGTATTTAAATGATTTTGTAATAACTAATTATGATAGCATTTTTTAATTATAATTAGTTATGTAATATAACGCATAATTTTTTTAATTTCGACTTATAAACAATTAAAAAGTTTTATACATTCCGTTTTTGTATTCAAGCAAAAAATCTCTGAACTCTTTTAGTTTTCTGAAAATACTATAACATCGCACAGAAATCATAATTTTTAATATCATGAAAAACTACAATATTGTAGAGAAAAAGAAAGCTAAATCATTGAATTTTACAGAGAGTTCGACAAATTTTTATTACATTATTATCTAATATTTTATTATTTAGTAATTAGTCATTAAAATATAATCAAAAGAGAGAATTAGTTACTCCAAAAATAAAAATATTGTTTAACATAATTTCTAAGTAATCTTTTTGTATTTATCTCAAAATTATTTTACATCCTTCTCCTTTTTTTGTTTTACCTTTATAAAATGTATAGTCCAAGAAACTCTGCTGAAAATCTGGAAATGAAATTTGAAATTTCAACTAAAATAGTAAACAAATGACAGCAGCAAGAAGTATAAACAAAAGAAGCAAATATACAATAATTACTCATGTAAGATGATTTATAGAGCTAAAAATACAGTAAACCCAAAAAATATCTTCTGAATTGTATACATTTATCTAAAGAAATTGATACTTATATTATTTTTTTCCTGTCACAGGAAATACATATGCTTTTTCTATTATTTTATTAAACAAAAATGTATTTATTTGATTGAATAAAAACCGGTTATAAGTTTTTTGTTTCAATCCTGCTATTTATTACTTTTTCGTTGTCTTCGGTATCCCATGCCACCCAATTCTAAAGGTATTCATTGTTTGTTCTAAAAGACAGAAAACCAGCTGTTCCTTTTCTCCTAATTCCAAATGAGTGATTATTCATCCTTGTAAACGTTCAGCTTACTTTCTATAAATATCGTCTGCCATTAGAGGATAATAGATTCCACGGTGTTTGCAAACAAAAGCTAATATTTAGAGGATAACATTTGTCAAAACAAGAAAGAATAATTTGAGCCATTTTACAAAAATATCTCTGAGAAAACGATTTAAATCTGATAAAGAAGAGGACGTGACCTTTCCCTTTCTGCCATTTAAAAACGATTGTTGAAAAAAAAAAATCGTTTGCTTTATCTATTTGAACATAAATAATTACTTCGAATAAACAAATTGAAGGCGGTAAAAAATGAAAAGTTGTTAGTTTTAGTTTTAAATATAGTATGGATTTTTACGTTTCGGACCTAATGAGGGGTTGAAAAGAGAACAAAAGGTAATTGAGGTTCTATTTATTTATTCTATTTTAAGATACATCTGCGAGAAAGTGAACAGTTAATACCAAACCAAAGGAACTAAGTAGAAGTAGCTTAGGAGATTTTGAAATTTGTAAACTGAAGTGCTTTTAATGTGTATTTTTGCGAAATTTCATACGTACGCAAAATTTTGGAAGATTAAGATTATTTGTCATTATATTTTTACTAACCTGTGATTGTGATAATTAGTTAACGTTGTTGTAGATTTTTAGAATTTTCAAACAGAAACTGTTCTTAGATCTATAATTCGAAAACTTACTAAACCATTCCAATTATAATAACTTACTAAACCAGTAACTAAATTTAAAAACCTAAAATTTGCTGCCGCTAGACATTTTTTAACCCACAAATCCGAGGGAGATGTGTCTCTGGATCTAGGAAGTAAATTTTAAATTTCGTTGCACTCAGTCGTCATTTTACACCCTTCTCAGCACATCAATGATCCAAAAATTATTGCATCACATAATCGAAAACACTTTGAAGCAGTTTACTGTAGAAATATTGTTCCTTATAATATTTTTTTCCCCTTCAGAAATAATACTTCGAGAAACATTTCTTTTTATATCGATTTCGCTTTGTTCAAGTGACATGTTTTTATCGCCGCGCCTGTGAATGACTTGGAGGGACATTTGATTGTTTTGACTACTTTTCAAGGATTTTTTTTTTAAAAAGTATAATCACGCCAATTTTGGCTTAACTTTAAAACGAGGTTGAAAGTCTTATTGTTAATTTCAGAAATATGACTTCCGAGTTTATTCAGAAAAGAAATGCATTTTAGAGACATTTGACAGAATGAGATGATACTTAAGTTAATCAAGGTCTTTAAAACAAAATTCACTTTTCCAATGTTATGATGGATGCAAGCTCAGAATATTAATTTATTCTATTACGTTTTTAAGTAGAAGTTTCTTTAATAGAAGAAAATAAGAAGTTTCCTGATGTTTTTACACATTTCAAAGTCATTTCATTCAAACTAACTGAAATGTCACCTATAACGGTCTCATTGAATTCTTTAATTGAAACAAAAAATATCTATTTGCTAGTACTTGTAATTTACTTATTTTATCTGTGTTACTTTTTACTTGTTATTTTAACTGCTACCTTTTACTTGTTATCTTATTTGTTACTCTTTACTTGTTATTTTATTTGCGATTTTTTGCTTGCTACCGTTATTTTATCCTTCTCTTTTCTCAATACTTAGCGCAGAATACTTTTTACTAGTTATTTTATACCGGTTATTTCAACTGGATTATTTCCAAGATTTCCAATTAGCATAGATAGTTCCTAGATCCGAGACAGCTCCTAGATTTTCCAATTAGCAGATAGTTAGAAAATTATTGTTATTTAAATACAGATATCTAAAATTTTAATTGTTTAAAAAATAAGTTTTAAATAATTGAGAGTTAACTGAAAGTTTGCAATGACAAATAATTGAAAATTACATCGTAAATAACTGAAAGTTTACATTGCTA
The DNA here is from genome assembly GCF_043381705.1 of Parasteatoda tepidariorum. Lineage (NCBI taxonomy): Eukaryota > Metazoa > Arthropoda > Arachnida > Araneae > Theridiidae > Parasteatoda > Parasteatoda tepidariorum. Next base: position 28,337,054 of record NC_092209.1, on the reverse strand, counting down.
AATAACTGAAAGTTAACATTGAAAAATGATTAAAAGTTAACGTATATAATACAGGGTGTTTATAAAGTCCCGAACCCATTTTGGTGTTTAATAACTCATAAAATAATAAAGATAGATTAAAATTAATAACATAAATGGTTAGATAGACTCAAAAAGTTTCAAGACCCTTGTCAATGAACTTCCACGTGTGCCCCCTTCGTCGCACGGAGAATAACAAGACTATAGTCAATTTCACGCCAGGTAGCGGCAAGCATGTCGGCATCCACAGAGGCTATTGCGGTTGTAATTCTGGCTTTTAGGTCATCAATGTTCGACAAGATCCTCCTGTAAACATTGTCCTTTATAAATCCCAAAGAAATAAGTCCAGCGGCGTTATATCAGGTGATCTGAGTGGCCAAGGAATTGGACCTCCTCGCCCAACCTATCTTACTGGAAAATGGTCATTCAAAGAACTACGAACGATGATACCCCAATGAGGTGATGCACCATCTTGTTGCAAAAAGACATGTGGCTGAAGCTCTTCTAGTTGTGGAAGTACGAAGTTTTCCAACATGTCTAAGTATACAACTGATGAGACCGTCTTTTCTGTAAAAAAGAAATCTACCTGGCGTGAAATTGACTATCGACTTGATATTTTCCGTGCGACGAAGGGGGCACACGTGGAAGTTCATTGACAAGGGTAATGAAACTTTTTGAGTCTATCTAACCATTTATGTTATTAATTTTAATCTATCTTTATTATTTGAGTTATTAAACATCAAAATGGGTCCAGGACTTTATAAACATCCTGTATTTAAAATAATTTTATTATCAGCCTAATTCGATACATTTGACTGAAGCATATTATTTTTCAAAATGCTACAAAAAGGGAAGGAGGAAATAAAAGTTCATACGAATAAAATGGGTAATACAATCGGGTGTTTTTGTTGACATTATTAATGAGATTATAACTAATTTACAACTGGCCTTGTATCAGAAAGGTTCTGGGTTCAAGTCCCGGACAAGGCATGGATGTTTTTTTATTCTCTGTACTATCTCTCTTTACTGATCTCTCTTTACTGTGGAAGTAACGTTGGCCCACCTAATATGGTGCCCGCTAAAGAGTGACCAACAAATCTGCCCTAATAAACCTGAATTGACGATTATCAACCCAAGTGGGCATTGGAGAAAAAAAAACTAATTTACATTGAAATAATATCTTCGTCTAAACTCAAGGTGATTTAGAACTATTGATCAAAAATGTTTGCGCTGGTAAGGAAAATGACGAGCTAGAATCATATAGGAATATATGGATATTAATGCAGACGCGTTACATATCCCCAAAACTACTAGAGATAGGTTAAAATAATGATAATTTTATTACACAAAGATGGATAATGAGGCCGTATATTCCAGTGTATAAGTCGACTTTTCAAACACCCAAAATTTTACTAAAAATAGGGGGTTGACTTATACACCGGTAATAAAATACTACATTCGTTGACCGTAAAATAAACTGATGACAATGAGATATATATGAATAATTTTGTATCAATTTACCTTTTTCAAAAAATATCTTCAATACATTGCTCAATTAATTTTGTATGTTCTATCACCATATTTTCTTTACATATAAAGGGCTTTTTTGGAAATGATACCTTGAATTCTGTTAAAAAAAATAAGAATAAGATAATTTATTCAAAAGTATTTTAAAAGTATAACTTTTAAAACATACGATAAAACTATAAATTTTAGGATTCAAGAACATCATCTGTGTCCGATTAAAAACGTAAGCAGGATCGTCATACGAAACCACTCTGCAATAGATTCTAATGCAGATTCCTCTGCAAAAAAAAAAAAAAAATTCGTCTTTAAACTTTTCAAAAAATTCGATACTCCACAGTTTTTATTAAAAGACTTTACAATGAAACTGAATTTTTTATTGTAAACTTACATACACGAACTTATTTAAACTTTTATACCCGTTCGATTTATTATACCAGAATTTTTTTTATCTCGTAATAAAACATAGGGGGTCGACTCATACACTGGAACAGACGGTCGTTTTCTTACATAGAGATAACGTGAAATCAAAATTTTTGGCTGAATGGAATTTTTAAAGCAGATGTTCGAAGTGAAGTTGTCGCTTGCAGACTTAATACACAACTTTCAACAACGATGAATAGATCGGAAGACGAAGGCCTGCAACAATCCTTGCTGTATTGGCAATAACTCCTCCTGAAACAAAAATTCATACCACTAAATCCATGTTCAATTTAACAGGGGTTTCATGCACTAGAGCTTTCATGAAAGAGATATTCATAGAAGTCACATCTGGTGAGCAAGGTGGCCATGGGACTTGTCGAGCGCAGCCAAATTATAGCTTAGACATGTGGAATTCAGGTATTGGTGGAATTGATAATAGATATATTACTCTTGCTTTCTATCATGTAACTAACTTACACTTACACAACACCCAACCACGACCAAGTACTTTTTTCATGGCTGAATCTTTTTTAATGGTCATGGCAGGAATGTCACGTTATTTTGACCTCGGTCAGACTACGTGAATGGTGCTTGAGAAGCTACCCTTCTCTCCAAAATTCCACAAAACAGCCAATAAGAGGGCTTTCAAATACGACAGACTTGGCGAGCATCCTGTTTCGTAAACACGATGGCTATTTAGTTAGCTGCCAGGATCGAACTCATAGTCCCCAAGTTTTCTCTCTTACCAAATGCGCCAACGGAGTTGTTTCTGAATTATGTAGACATTTGTACAATAGTTTTGAGCCACTCTGCGTGCGTTTTGGTGTCCACCGATTGCGTTTGTAAACTGATTTGTAGAAAATAATGACACATACGTATATGGAATGACATCAAACCAAATTTGTGATTCTTGAAGTCTAATTATCGATTTCTTTAGTTAAATTATTTAATTTTTTTAAACTGAACCTTTGATTTTTTTTGTTGAAGGATTAAGATTAGATGATTGTTGGATTAAAAAAAATTAAATTGTATTGATAAATAATTGAAAGTTTGTATTGATAAAATTTAAAAAAATAATTAAATGGTTATTATTACTTTACTCAAATTGATACATTTAATTCTTTTTTTTCTTATTCCAGTTCCTTTTTTGTCATTATTTAAAACATAATTAAAAGTTTAAACTAACTAAGCATTTAAAGTTAATCTGCGTTTAATATGTAAGTTATTTATGACTTTCAGTCTAAAGAACATTAATTAATTTTTTCTTATTAATATTACATTAGTTACACCAAAATTACAAAATTAAACTTAACAGTGGTGGATATTTAGTGAAATTAAAACACAGTTCACAGCCATTCTTTTAATTAGTAGCTGACCCCCGAAAAATAAATTTTTTAACATTCTTAATAACATCTTAATTATAAGAAATAAATAGGCTTAAAGTGTGGCTGGAGAGGATGAGCCTCAAGGGGCCGACACTACTTTTCTCCTGTTCTATTTTTAGACTATTTCCACCCAACCTCGATCTTTTCCGATCAGAAGAGCATTGAACCGAGAAAAAAAGGGCCACAAAACCATTTTCGTGGACGAATACTCAACAGGGTGAGACTGTGAGTGTATTCGAGCCATGACAATAATTCATGAAACGGAATTTCTATGAATATCATTATGGACATAATAAATAGCAACACGGGCGTTTCCTGCTGCATATTTCTTCACCTTCAGCATAACTTGTTGACATAATGTTATGTCAGAGGCATCAATTGGTTATAAAGAAGTTAAAATTTATTGCACTAGTTTTACACTGTTAGAAATTTCTCGGAAAAAATAGTTAAATAACAATTTAGTGAATGGTTATTTTACCATACTTAATCAGAACAGTCAAATAACCATAAATAAAATGGTAATCAAACTGTTAAGTTTGAGAAAAACTGTTTATTAACTGCTTTCACTTAATACGGTTAAACAACCAGAATCTCATCTCACCAACTAGAACCACCTAATGAAGCTACTTAATTCTTTGCAACTGTGTACGTAGCATAGCCGAGCGGGCTCATCTGTCAATCTCATGACCGCCAGAACTGGAGTTCGAGTCCTAGTGTTGACAGCACAATATTTCCTCCATTCCCTTCAACACATGAAGAATTTACAGTGTCCGGCACTCTCCAATGCCTATTACCTTACGGAATGCCGAGCTCCTATGTCTAGTTAAATAATTAACTATTTTTTACTTTTATGAAAAATGCTAGTTGTAAATGGTTAAAAAACTGTATAGTTTTGTATTCATGGTTTTATAACTGTACTTTTCGTAAATGTTTTCAAAACCATAAGGGAAAAAAATGGTCTTTACCGTAATTTTTACGGTTAATCGGATGGACAATCCGTGAAGTTCGGAAGGTTATGAAGATTAAGGCTACAAAACCGTGAAAACAACCGATATGATGACGGCGCTGTGGTGAGCTTTGAATACCGGTCACCCTCCAATTCAGTGGCTTGGTTCGGTGGACGTCCCTGACAATTCGGTGGCTTGGGGAGGGGGCTTCAAGCCGATACCTGGGAGCCGAAACCTATCAAAATGGCAGCTCAATACCTACTGCATAATATCATCCATAATCATTAGACTACCATAATCAAGACCGATTGCAATTTTAATTGCATAGTAATTTGCGATTAAACTACGATCACAAGAAATAATGATCTAACAAGTAGTAATAAATATATCTAATCTTGATTATAGTTTTAATTACAATTACACCCAATGGAGTTACTAAGTGCTCTGTGAAAAATTTCATAATAGATTGCGGTAAATAGTACAGGCACGAAGGGTGCCGATACTTTTTACCGTAAAATTTATTTTAACCGAAACATGTTACAGAATTAAAAAATTGACGCACCGTAAAACCATTGAAACACTCTAATAAAATAAGTATTGCTGTAAAAATTACGGTAGAATATTTTACAGTAAAAATAGAATTTTTTAAAAAAATGAATTTTAACCGTAAAATGGATTTACGGATGATGCATCCCAAGTTCCGGTACTATATACCTGATTTTTTTACAGTGTCCTGGCAATATCTTCCTAGCAGCGTTGAGATAAATGTAATTAATTACAAGTAATCAGTTGCTAGTATTAAACATAATGATCGGTTGCTATTTCAATCGTGGATATTAGGCGTTCGGTTTGTAATTTAGTTTCACTTTTATTTTTAAGAACTATTCGAATGTAGGTTTTCGTGTATTACGAAGAAAAATTTTAAGTTTGTTTTGTTAATGTTGTCGATTTCTTTTTTAACTTGCAATCAACAAATAATTTAGTGAATACAAATGTAATAGTACTTTTTTCTTGTATCTTTTTACAAGAAAGTTTTAAGGTACTTTTTAGGTTTTGACATTTTTTTTGAAATGTCTGTTTTTAAAATGTGATGATTTTACTTTTTTTAAAAATTAAAATAAAACAAACAGTTGGCGATAAATTGCTGCAGCAGATATTTGCTTTAACAACTTCAAAAAACATAATTTAGTAACCAAGCAAAGCAAAATAAACAAAATTTATGCTCAAAATTGCTGACAATCATTTAAAAAAAATGTTGTTGTTTAACCGTTTTACGGACCAACTATTTCTAGTAATGGTATATTAAAATAGTTTTGGGATTGACATTAAATTTAAGAAAAGAAATTCATTCAGTAGTATATTAAAAAATAATTTGCATTTTATTACCATTTTTTAACATTGGTTGAAATTGTATTTACCATCGCTCTTTGGAGGTGATCAAAAAGTAGAGGAACCCAATAATTTTTATCTATTATTGTTTACAAAATAAATTTAGTGATTATTAGAACTTAAGATATTAACTGATGGCAGCACAAATCAAAAACGGTAAAACGGATTATTATGGACGCTTAAAAATTCATGGGATCAGAGGAAAGTACAAAAAATACGGTTTTAAAAATGGTCAACTGCAATTTTTTTCTTGCATTAAAACAAATAGAATTTCAGTTGAAAAACCTTTTAGTCTTATGAATCAGTTATAAATTTTCTCATGTTACAAAGGAAGTTTTAAAAGAACTCATCTGAAGACAATAATTTTTCATTGCGTATGGTTTTCCATATTGTCTTAAGTACTCATAAAAATCCATATTATTATTCACGAGTTCCCTTCTTTACGTCGAATCATATTTTTATTGCACAATAAAAATAAAGGCTTACTTTTAAAATGTTTTAAAGACTCGTCGAATGATACATATTGATTATTCAATAGAGAAAAAAAAAACATCATTTTCCCTTTGTAGATGATTTTATTCCTGTAAGTACAAAAATGAGATTCAAAGGCTGTTTCACGTATGTTCAGTTCAAAGGCTTAGATTCAAAAGTGGTTTATTTAAATGAAGTTTAGAAGATAAATTACATGCGTTCGATTTAAAGTAGTTAAAAAAAGGAGTAGTGGATTCATATGTAGCTTTCATTAATGAGGTTTAAAAGCTGGTTTCCATATGTTAGATAAAACAAAACTTAGATTCAAAACAGTATTAAGAGTGATTAAAGGGGAGTTAATGAAGTTTAAAGGCTAAATAACATGTGTTCTTTTAAAGGGTTTATACTCAAAAGTGGATTGCATTAATGAGGTTTGAAAGCTGGTTTCTATATGTTAAATAAAAAGGTTTTGATTCAAATGAGAATTAGAAGCGATTGAAAGTGAATTAATGAAGTTTAAAGACTAAAAAAAATGTGTTCGATTAAAAAGTTTATATTCAAAAGTGGCTTGCATTAATGAGGCATAAAGGTTTGTTTCCAAATGTTAGATAAGAAGACAAAGTTTCTGAAGTGGTTTACATTAAAGGAAGTTAAAGGCTGGTTTATATGAAATCCATTACGACACTAAGATTTACAAGTGGTTTATATTAACGAAGTTTGAATGCTCGTTTACATATGTTTAATGAAAAAACTTTGATTTAAAAAATGCCAAGTCCACTTTTTTTTTTTTATCATTTTTCGAAAAACGTTTATATACTCTGCATCTTTATTTGCAAAAAGTGAAAAAATAGAAGTTATGAAACAAGATTTTGTAGGGAAAGAGTAGACTAACTTAAAATGGTTTTTATAATAATAATAATAATAAAGGTTACATGAAACTCCTATCATGTACTTGACAAGTTTTGAAAATTATGTCATGAACATGAACCGTTTGGAAAGTCATTAAATTACCAATAAGTCAATTTTAAATCTACTAAATGGACTTAATAATTCGTCATATAAACTACATAAAGTTGTCCAATGGAAAATTTAACTAATTCGTAATGTTAAACAGTAATAAATATTTTCAACTTCACCAAGAATATTTTAAACTCATTATAATTACTGTGCAATAAAAAAAAATTCTTAAAAATTACTTTGTTATTTACCATATAATGATTTGAAGTGGAGTGTAGAAAAGGGGGTCAAGGGGGATGCAGCCTAGACATCTAACCAAAGGGAGTACTTAATCACTAATTAAGGACACTAATTTAAGTTTATTGATTAGAGATACAAACTTATCATATGAATTCATATGAATATCATATGAATTCTATTTTTATCATGAAAAATTAAATATGATAGATGTTATTAATTTAATAAGATCTAATACACTATTACGGTTTAAATATTCTTTTCATTAAAAAAAGTAAGGTTATTTTCTTAAGAATGATAAATAGAATAATTTTCATATATAACAAACAAAATTAAAATTAAAAAAGAAAATAAATTGACAATTTTTATTTCAATTTAAAAAAAATTAAATCAGCTTTGCTCCTAATATAATTCTATTTAGGACATCAAAATAACTTTTAATTCAGGGGCGTTTGCTTCGGACATCCAAAAGCCTCTGCACGCCACTGAGAGTTAAAAAATTACTATATCTCCTTTTTACCACGTTTATATAAACTTGCCTTCGTGTATGTCTGTCCGGGTGGAATTTTGTAATCGATTTTAAACTAACTTCCCGACTAGCTACAAACTTCAAATTTAGCACACAGTTCAGAATTGGATGACAATGCATGAAAATGAAGAGAAAAAAGACATGCAAAGTAAAATAAAATTAAAATTTAAAAAAAAAATTATTTTCGAGATTGTCTTTTGTTGTCGATTCCATTATTTCAAATTATTACGTGTCAGGTGAAAAGATTTTTGTTGTCGGAGTATTTTTATTGGCTGAAAAATCACGTGGTAGGATCCAGTTTTTCCTCATTCATTTCCAGATTGTTTTGGTTGTCATCAGCATAAAACTAATGAAAGTCGTAAAGGTATTGTTTTTCTATAAAGATTTTTGTATCCCTAATTTAAAATAAAAGTTCTATTACTTTAGTAGTGGTCTTGTAGTAGTCTTGACTACTCTTGACTAAGAAAAATAATCTAAATAAAAATATATATTTTTAAAAACCACGTTTTTTGTAGTGAAGAATAATAATTAAAAAATAATAATTTTTTAAAAATATAAAATAAAAATTAAAAAAATCATAGTTTAAAATAAAAAAATTCAAAATAAAAAAATTCAAAATAAAAAGTAATATTTTTAAAAACCACGTTTTAGTAGAGGAGAATAATAATTAAGAAAAAAATTGAAAAACGAAAAACGTGGGGCGCATGAAATACATAACAGTACATATACACATACATATACACATTTTCTTACTCATACACATGCACAGCCACATATACATCCACATACATATGCATATACAAAAGCATATTCCACATCCACATTCAGATACAATTACAATTACTGATATACATACACATATTCTCAAGAGCACACATACACACACTAATATAACATTACTGTTATGTATTTCATGCGCCCCACGTTTTTCGTTTTTCAATTTTTTTCTTAATTATTATTCTCCACTACTAAAACGTGGTTTTTAAAAATATGACTTTTTATTTTGAATTTTTTAGAATGTCAGGTTCGTTGGGAGAACAAAAAAAAGATCAATATTTTTTTTTTTTAAGTTTAAATTTTATTTCTTTTAAAAATATGTGGGCCAAAACTCAAAATAAGTACTTAAAGCACTTTTATTACAAATTTTATGGTCATCTCCCCATGGCTCATTTTTTTACCAACATTTCAGGAAAATAGTGGCGATTAATAGGCAAGCTGCTGCATATTTGGCGAAAATTAGAATAAATATGGCATTAAGTCAATGATACGTGACCTCCAATATTACAGAGCCTAGTGTTAATGTATTCCTAGACTTGCATTTTTCTGTCGCTTAAATTTCCCCAAATCAAACAAATATTTAAATAAACCATTGTATTCTGAACACATTGAACTTGTTCGTGCTATTTTAAAATCCGCCTTATTTGAACAATTGAACCGCTTCAGTTGTTTAGAAAATGTGGGGATTAGTTTTATCTTGACCTAGCTATTTTATAATCTCGTAGAAGGAGTTAAAAAATTATATACATTTGAATACGTTATGGTAACTTAAAAGTTTATATATCATTCATATTTTGAATTAATTTTTATGAAATTAGTGAGAGTGATTAAATTTATTTTTGTAGTCTTATCACTTATTATCTCATTATTATCAGGCTTATATCACGCTTATCTCGTAGGCTTATTTACGTTCAATTGAATTTCTTACACTAAATGTACGTAAAAGGTGAAATGTGTAAAAATAGTATGAAATAATACTAAATACCTGGAATAACTTTTGATCTAATAATCGAATTATAACGTATTAAGAGGCAATTTCAATGTTTCGGAGAACATACTTTAAACATGCTGATTAACTTTTGCTAATTTTTAATTAATTTGCGAAATCAGGCAAAAAAACGTATTTTCTATAAATAAACATACTATTTTTTAGATTCACGCAATAGAAGGGTTAGACAAGTGTGTTAGAAAAGGTCGGGCCTCCTGATTGTGTTATTAATTAGTTTAATAATGATGAAATTTTTTGGAGTTCTAATACTTAAAATTTTTTTGCATTGAATACATATATAATGCAATTTTGTACTCCAATCTCCAAAATGTGAACCAAGCTGGTTTAGTAACTAAAAAAAATGCATATAAAAGATTCATTTTTCATTTTCATTTCATTTTTTCATTTTTTTCTTAAAATATTCTTTCGGACGATTTGCCACTAGCAATTCTCTTTTTTAGGTCTTTGTACCTGTTATCGCTTTATTAAAAATAATATGATACTAAAAAAATCAAAATTTAAAAAAAAACGTTATAAATGCAGATATTTTAAAAAACTATTTGAAATTCAGAATGCATTATCATAATTAATATTCCTAGCTTTCCACAAAGATAAGGAAGAATTTTATTCACGATCCATCAAAGTTACAGTTACAGGAAAGATAAAACACATTGTAGGATAAAACGTTTTCGATTTTTTTCTGAACTTTACCGCTTATTAAAGTTTGAGAGAAAAATCTGTTCCTCCTTATCAGTGGGATAAATGATCTCTATGATTAAGGATGTTTTCACAAAAATCGTGACATTAACCAGAAGTTCAAATCGTAATCCCGTTCGTAATATAACACTTTAGTTACAATATTCCGGGTGTGTTGCACGGAGAGTTTACTTTGATATGGTATTACGTTCTTTGCATAATGGAGGAAATCATTTAAAAGATTGAAAGACTAAAAATATATCTGTGAGAATTATTCTATTTTTAAGCATGTTTTCCTCTTTACTGTGAAGAAAAAAAAGAACTTTGTTAATACATCTTCAAGAAATGTTTTTCTTTAAAAAAGAAAAACGCAGAAATCAGTTATTCTGCTTAGTATCAAATTTTTTGTTACATTCATATAAATACTTACCCAGCCTAATTTGGCAGTTAGGGTTTTAAATCTGAAATTAGTTTTGCACTGAAAGCTACAAATTTTTCTTAAATGATTATTTTTTTGTCGAAATGTGCAAGTTTAAAAACGTTATATATAACATGGGGTAGCGTAAATGTTGTGACACACTTCCAGGGGATTTAGGACATATCACCAGGGTTAAAATTGCATAGGAAGGAATTTTATTTCATTTAATAATTAAATAAAATAAAATTCCGTCATTGAACAGCTGACCCAACTTTGGGTTTACGACTATTAATGTTCAACTCCGTAGCCTTGCAATTTTTAATTCAATCCAGAATACAAAAGAACTCATGGATCAAGTATTGAGAGAAACTCGCCTTCGTGGAGGAGTTATTGATGAAACTAACTCGCATTTGCGTTTTATGGGGAGGAAAATCACGAAAAACCCCGTTGCCTGACTGCCAGGGGACTCTAACACATGATTCGTCTACCACTGAGGTTATTTTACGACAGCACTGTAGTCAGTGCGAGCCGGGTGCGGAATTCGCATCGATCAGCCATCTCTGGGATTCGAACCCGGTTCACCTCATTGAAGGCGAACATTCCCACGGCTGACGCCCGGAATTGTCGTTATGTTAGGGGTGCTTCGATATTATAACTTCTTCAGATGCACTCAAAGAAAAAATTTAAAATAGAGAAGATTCCTTGGTGGCGTCTGACATTGCCGGGCATGGATTCCTAAGTAATATTAATCTTGATAATGTGCCGTAATTCCCCTAGAAGTTTGTCGCAACATTTACATTACTACAATATCATTTGCAATACTGTAAATGTAACTACAATATATCAGTGTTGTAGTTACACTGATGTGTAACTACCTAAGAGTGTAACTAACAATTCCTAAGAGGTTCCCCCATCTTAACAGGCGCGCTCAACCCCAATGCAAATATTATCTAAATTTACTATTTTTAATCTAATTTACATTAACAGTTAACCAGGTGAAGCTATTCCTCCTTAATTTTATTTTTAATTAGTAATTTCCATTTTCAACTCAAACTGTAGTTTGCTCTACTTTTGTATTCGTTATTTTCATTGCCGTAGCACCTTACTATTCAGCAAGCTTAGACAGACTAGCTTAGTAGGTCTGTAGGATTGGGTACTAGGTGCGCAGGACAACACACTCATCTTCTGGGTGACAGCTGTGTGGTTTCCGTGTCCGAGAGGCCTGGGTCCTTCGGACCTTCGTATTGCAGGGATGATAATTTACGCAGTGGCCACGAACCTGGTTCGCTGGTTGGCCGGCCACCTACTGTGACCAAGCTAAACATTTACGCTACCCCTTGTTATAAATAACGTGTTTAAAATTGCATTTTTTGTTAAAAAATATACTGAAAATGTCATTAAAAAACCATAGCTTGATAAACCAATTCAGGATTTGAAATCTGCGCTGCGAATTATCAAGCTCTGTCAAAGAAAATCTCATGCTTATCTTAGTAGATAAAATCAATGGCTTTAAAATCTATAACCCAAAGAATCAGAGTGTTTAAAATATTACATTTAAGAAAACTAACATAATGCTATTTCTTAATTTTTCGTTACCTAAGGAATCAAATTAATATAGTTAAACAACCAACAAATTGGTTGATAAAATGAGAGATACAAACTTTTAAATTTAAACGATGCGGAGACCTTACTACGCACATCACTTAGGTAAATTGCGGAAAACTTTAATTAGTATGTAGCTGATATGCAGATTACAGCACATTAGCTAACTAATGAGAATTTTATCGGTTGAGCTTTAGAGGTAGCATTCACATATATGACAGTACTTTTACTTTCGTTACTTGTACCGCCGGTACAAGTGAAAAGTACGTACTTTTACTTGTACTTCGTTACTTTTTAAATTTGGTACTTTTGCTTGTACTTTCGTTACTTTTTTAGGGAAAAAGTACAAGTATTTGTAATGGAAATATCGAATGAAATCGTTACTTTTTTCTAAAACTCGGTAAGTTTTCCAAAAAAAAAATTTAATTTTAAAAAAATGCTTATGTTTTTTTAATTTATAAAATTAATGTGCAATATATATGCATTCACAGCTAACTTCGTGTTTAAATACCTTCTGTTTCAACTTATACTGCACATTCAATTATTTTTTTACTAGCTCAAAGATCACAAAGCTATCTGTAACCCCGTGTTTGCTTTGTTTATGTTTGTGCTTTTAAAACGCGTTTCTAAAGAGTAAAACAATTTTATCAATGGTAATTTAATTAAATAAAAATAATAAACTAAAAATTAGGATCAATAGATAAAATTTCTTTTTCGTGCAAATTCATTAAAAATATGATATTAAAATTATATTTGATTTTAAAATTATATTATACGATTATATTATAAAATTATATAATATTCTTCCGAATTTAAAAATAAATTAATATCCATAACTTTCAAAATTAAAAATAATTAAATAAATAATAATTTTGCAAGAAAATGAGAATATTATTCAATAAAATTTTAGGTTACTTTGAATTTTCGATTTCCTAAAAATGTACTTTTAAATAGTTACTTTTTTTGTTTAGTACTTGTACTTTTTACTCGTTACTTTTTAAAATAAGAACTTTTTACTTATTACTCGTTACTTTTTTTAAAAATACTTGTACTTTTACTCGTTACTTTTTAAAAGTAACGTTGCCATATATGAGCATTAATGCTGATTATGATTACCAGTAAAGGCAATAATAATGTTGATCATCATAATACTATCACATTTATAGTTGCATTGTTATTTATTTTACTAATAATAAAAATAAAAAAAGTGACAATTAAGTAAAAGTTTCCTTTTTGTTTTCATACCGCAGCAATCGTCGCAGCTCAGTTGTTTCAAAAATGCTCCATAGTTATTGTTTAAACAATAATGAGTGCGTGACTGTCCAAAAATAATTGTTTTATATTTTCTGATCAGTCGCTAACAGGTGACGAACAACTGTTTGGCAGTTCCATCATTATTTTCTGACCAGTAACAAGCTTCGAAAAGCAGCTGTTCTCATTTTATTACATCATTATTCACTGAAAAATAATTTAATTACATATTCCATCATTATGTGATGACTGCTTAATCATTTCTTTTTACTGAGAAAAAAAAGCAAAGTGAAGCAACTTTAAGTTAACTACTTTATCGTTGTTTTCTGGCAAATAACAGGCTACGTGATATTTAACTACTTTATCGTTGTTTTTTGACAAAAATAGGCAACGTAAAGTAACTATAAGTTAAATATTTTATTGTTGTTTTCTGGCAAACAACAAGCGATGTGGAATTTAACTAATTTATCTTTATTTTCTGGCAAATAGCAAGGGACATGAAGCAACTGTTAAATAACTATTTTATCGTTGTTTCCTGGCAAATAACAAGCGACATTCATTAACTGTTATGTACATATTTTATCATTGTTTTCTGTCAAATAACAGCATTGAAAAGCTATTATCCTCAAAGAGCCATATCGTTATTTTCTAACCAGTAAAATGTCGCTATAACTGTAGCAAATGGCTCCATAGTTATTTTATTCTCAGAAACAAACATCGTAATTCAACTGTTCTCAAACTGCTTCATCGTTGCAAATAACACGCACAGGAAAAAAACTTTTCTTAAGTAGCCACGATTTTAATTTTTGACCAATAACAAACACTTGGAAAATATATTATAATACTTCTATATTTTGATTCTAAATATTCATAAGGGAATATATTCTAAATTCTATATTCTAAATATTCATAAAATATTCAATATTCATCAAATAAATATACTTAGGTATATTTATTTGATAAATTTTAAATAGTACTGGTTTGAACATGCTTAATAAGAACATGTTTTGCTTTTATTAATTAAAATTTTATTTATTTGGATTTAAAATAATTTAACCATATCACATCTGTTTTCTTTTTTTAAAAACTATAGCAATTTAGCAACTACGGAAGTCATTACAAACAGAAGACATTACAAAATTTTTTTTTTCAAAAAGTAAACAAGCCCAAAAAAATGAACGTGCATGTCTATTTTCCATATTTGGATGTCAAAAAATAGTGTGGTTTGTTATGCGTCCCGTTGAGAATGAAATGATGAATAAAAAATTCATTCTGATAAAAAAACTACAATAATTCAAATTGAAATCGTTTCTTGTAAAAGCTCTTATCGCCATTCTTTGGGTTTAGAATAAAAGAGTAACACTAGAAGAATATTACCAAACATTATCATATTTATCACAAGATAATCACGAATTAAAGACACTAATACCATCTCAAGGTGTGATTGCAAAGGTAGTGAAAGTAATAAAAAAATGTGCTAATGATTCCGTCTTATCACGGAATTTATTACTTTCTTGTGAGGTAATACCCCTTTGGCGCAATGACTACTGAGACGATCTGGTAATGGAATCTTCTGAAATCTTTCTTTTTTAATCAAGAACTAGGTCAGGCACGGAAGATTCATTTATACTTGAATAGAATATTCGGTTGCATAAAAGAAAATATTATGTATGGTTTGTAACTACCACCTATAGTTAATAGAATGTCTTAAGAGGGAATTTTTTTTTATTGTATTGATCGTAATAATGCAGGGATGTTTATAGATTTGGAATAAAGAATTACTTCGTAGTTAGATGTTTAGCATGATATTTTGTACAACAAAGAAGCTTTGGAATACGATATTGTATAGCTTTGAGCAGTGTAACTTATTTCATTGAATATATTGTGTAGCGAAGTTAGTTTCGCCAGCAGGAAATAAATGATTATCTGTGTTGAAAAAAAAATTCTTATATTTAGTATTTTCAGAAAATGCATAGAAATAAAGAAATATTGTGTAGATAGATTCCAAAAATAACAAATATTAAAGCTTTTTTTCGATGCAATTGATTATTGCATCATAACTATGCTGCACAATATATTCAATAAAATAAGAGACATTGCTCAAAGCTACACAATCATATCAAGTATATCAAACATAGGTGATAGTTACACATATGATTGTGTAGGTTCTATCAACCATAGGTGTAACTATCAACGTAATAATTCAGGAATGTCTATAGATTAAGAATAAACAATTAGATACTTAATAGTTAAATGCTTAGCACTACGACGAGGTTTCGAAGAATATTGTGTAGCTTTTAGCAATGTTTTTAATTAAATATATTGTGTAGCAAAGTTGCATTCTTTAAGAGGAAATAAAAATTCATATGCATTTAGTCGACTTTTTGAAGATTTCATTTTCAATCAAAGAAACTTAATTGGTATTAAAAATTTTACAGAACGTTATCTTTAAAGAATACTGAATTTTCTTACTTAAAGTAGTACTAACCAGTCACATAGTTTGGTTAAAAATAAATAAATATTTAAATTTTACATTAATTTTTTCCAAAAGAAAAGTCGCATTCCTCCTCACATTACAATAAAGCATTTCATGCGAAATAATTTTGTGCTGGTTTCTAATTTTTATAGTTTTGTTTAAGCATGTTTTTACCATTATATATATATATATATATGTAATACAAAAATAATAAATACTTTTGTATTAATAAAAGAATTAAAACTCTTTCGTTTTCATAAAATGTCTTTGTTAAAGAATAAACGTCGAGAGATTCTATTTTGGGAAATCAAGGCTGAAAACATACCATTGAAATATAAATAGATTTATATTTCAAAGGAAGAGTTATTTATAGAATCGTGCCCTTTTTCAATTCCATATAAGGAAGCAGAAATGATTTTCCTTAATGCGTAAGGTTACAAGGAATGTACGAATGTGCCTTTTTACTTCAAATCTAGGTTGGTATAAAACCTAAGAACGCATTGTTTTGCGTGTCCTTTTCATCATAATGTGATCCTGATAAGCTGTGCCGGAATTGTCCGGAGTCTTGTCCA